>NC_079170.1:70045810-70365810 GCF_947568905.1 Ostrea edulis
GAATATATAGGTATACGTATACAGCGTTGTTACTACAGCCGTGTGTGTGTACTTACACGTCTTCAAATGCTGCAATAAAACCCGCTTTCACTATGACGTCAGACCAACACAATTGATCCTCACAACACAAAATACAATCAATCAAAAACGCTGAGTACAAGGTTACCAAAGAGTAGCATTTATTCAACCTCTCCTTTATTGAAACAAAAAATAGCATAACGAAAAACAACCATGTAAAAACTAAAAAACAAGACACACAAGGTTAATTACGTAATATAAATTAAGGTCTTTGTTGTTTTCTTTTGTTAATGAACATGAAATAGCAAATTCCATGGTTTATTTCAAAAAGACGTAATCAAAAATTAAATGCAGGTTGAAATTGAATACTGACATTACCTACAGATACATGTTGACTTTAATTTTGTCATTCATTTGCACGATTTGCAAATGTCATGATTTATAAAAGATCAGATAACCATGATGCATATTCTGATCCTGGGACGACTTTGGCTCCAGTTTTTGGCTCCAGTTTTTGGCACTCTGGTTTTCGTTTAGCTCTTACAAGTTTATTGTTATTTCGGATGTCCAAAAAAGTTCGGCTTGAGCATCACTGAAGAGACATTATTTGTCGAAATTCGCATTTGGTGCATCAAAATTGGTACCGTATAAGTTTTACATAAAGCATATGCAAAAGTAAAAAGTAGGATTGCATGTAGGGTATTCTATTAGTACTAATGATAGAGATCTTGAGCATGACAGAATCGAAGGTTTACAGATATTTTACTGATTAAAGGTACTGGTTCACGATTTTGGAGAAAAATATTTAGTATTTTTGACGTTAAACATTAAAGATATAACTAATTTAGTGCTGACAGCCAAAATTTTGACCATCTGAATTAATGCAAGAATAAAAGCACTATTTTTGCCTTAAATCTGTATTATGTAAACAAAGACTCGAGTCTTTTTATCTATACAAACAAACAGTGATATATTGATTTTGTAATATATAAAGCGTCTTAATTTTGCATAGTCACAAATTTTAAACTTTTAGATGACACATTTTAGCCAAAGAATGCTTGAGATGTGAAAGATATACATGTAATAAACTTAGATCGATATCCATATCTTTTGAAAATTTCGTAAACAATAAAATACTGCAATCTTTGTACACAAAACAAATAATAAACTCTCTGAAATAAGCTTCTGTGATAATGTATAACCTTAATTTTTATATGAAATTTTTAAAACACATTCGACAGTAGATTTTGATCATTGAAAGTGAAAAACAAAATTTTGGGGAAAATCGCGAATCAGTCCCTTTTTAAGTACATGTACTATCAAAGTTCTATTAATTTCTTTAACATGCAGCTCTAAATTCAGATAAAAATTAATTGGGCTTACTGGCCTGATAAAGTGAATTTTTCTATACGATACTCGTAAATATTACGATATTCTTGATTAAGATTATAATTCGCACAAGACGCACTCAGGCTACAGAATCATGAACCGCCATAATGTTGAAATAAATACGTCATAGGGGTCGCTGCATGCTGAGTGTAATATTTGTTATAGGTGGACTATAATTGTATTAATCCCGAGTCTACCACGTCACCGCTTTCTTCAAGGACTGAAGCTCGCCGTATATACATGTACACCAACATTTATGAAAACATTTACAGAGTTCATTGTTTTTCCGCCGTGTAGTGTACGCTTTCTCTAACCATGCATATGAACTAACATTACTCGTCACTTCTTTAGAAAATACTGTCACTTCCACTGTACACCGACTGCTTCTCCGATTTCTCTTTAAATATTTCAGCCATTTTAAAAGACAAAGGAACCACGGTATTGTCTTTGAGCGGCACTAAAAGCCTTTTGAGTCGAGATAACATTTTACAGTATAGATATCAAAAGCGATAACGATAAACTTTGGAATTTTTCTTTCTTTTGTCCGCTGACCATTCTTACACAGCTGTGGAACATCTGAGCAAGAACCACGGCTGTTTTTGGCTCGGAATCAATTTCCGTGGTCTTCGCTGTTAATTATTGTGACTTCATGATAATATGATATATATTGACTGATTTCATTATTGATCGTGACGGGCACCCTGTAATTGCTTATGACGGTGTATGACAGTGAATACCTACACTCAGCTATTAATTCTATATTTTGAATCCATGGACTAGTAGAGTATATATGTATGTTACATGTAGAAGTTCTCTACAAATGGCTGGGATTAAGGGACCCGGATCAACACCTGCGCAGCGTCAGTGGCAGGCCCTGCCGTACAAACACGAGAGGTATGCAACGAACGTAAAGTGTACAAGGAGTTAATAATAAATATCTATGAATGCAATTAAAACACTAATAAGCCAGTAAACAACTTTAAAATGTTCAGTGATTAAGAATGGTGGTAGTATACGGGGGTATTAAAACAATGAGAGCGTAATCGGTGAAGTGAATGATGCGGACAGTGCCCCTCAAACATTTGTTCCTCATTCTAAAGTTGAACGGTCGTTTATATTATGTGCACGTCACAGTGCCTTTATGGGAAAATGAAACACAACGAAACAGCTAAAGTGTTTCCGCAGATAAAACATGAGTGGGTTTTATTTTCGCAATATGCAAGTTAAGAATACTAAAAACCCCACTGATTTTCTACAAGATGTAAATTCCACGTTGTTTATCGCACGTTGTACATCTAATATGGCCTTGTTATATCCTACCGTTAGGTTATTTGTAAAGGTTGTTTATGTTCAAAACAATTAATTTGAAAATTCATGACGTTTAAACGAAAGGAAAAGAGAGCATAAATCATTTATCACCTATAAGATATTCCCGCTATTGAAACCTAACAATGACTTTTTTTTCATATTTCGTGAAGTACCAGTCCAGTTGGATTTATGCTGGGATAAAAGATCCACACTTTCCCTTTAAAGCTGTATAGAACGTGATAATAATCATCCTCAACAGAGGTACAGCGGATAGCGAGGGCGCTGTTTATCTCTCTCTAAGGGGGGATCCCAAGATAGAAAGTAGTTGTTGTTTATTAGTCAAAAGTAAATACAGCTTATAGACATAGTATACAATGTAATAAATCTAAAATCATATAAAGGTCAAGAAAGAATAGAAATTGTGCTTATACATTGGTATTTCTAATTTCAAAGGAATTTTTAATAAATTTACCCAAGTTACATAAGTAGATTTAATTTGTACATAACCGTTTATTGACGAACAGTCGTCTGGTTTTATGACCACAATTCTGTTAATTGAATTCAACGTACGTGTACACCATTTACGAGACCGTCCATATTGATCAATGTGTACGTGCACAAGGTCGCGAGATTTTATCAAAATTTAATTTAATAAATAAATGTTAACCTTTCACTTGGTATATTTTCCTTTTTCACTCAGCTTTATCAAAATAATATATCAAAATATCAGCTTTGAAATTCAAAAGTAAAGTCTGTCAACGATAAAATTACCCATATCTGCATTTATCACATATCGAATATAAAATATCAAATACATAAATGTAAGTAATCATTGAATGCTAGCTCTGTTAGCAGAAATATGAAATAGTGAAAAAATGTTTCGCAAGCTGCATGTTTTCTTTCCAGCCAGTTTTTTTCATATTGAATAACTTGATACATATTTTTTTTAGAACGCTGACTTATATCTACATGTCATTGGAAAAGTATACAGTATACACATAAAAAATTCAGGTCACTTTAAAGATAATGAATTTTACGTCATATACTATTCTTGTACTTGTGATGGAATGAAAAGCTCTGTTTTACTTACATATTTACATGTAAGAAATAAATTTCGTTTTTGTAAAAAGACATGAGAATATGAACTGTTACACCTCACGCCGTCATACTTCCTGACACCTCACGCCGGATACTTCCTGACACCTCACGCCGTCATACTTCCTGACACCTCACGCCGTCATACTTCCTGACATCTCACGCCGTCATACTTCCTGACACCTCACCTCACGCCGTCATACTTCCTGACACCTCACGCTGTCATACTTCCTGACACTTCACGCCGTCATACTTCCTGACACTTCACGCCGTCATACTTCCTGACACCTCACGCCGTCATACTTCCTGACACCTCACGCCGTCATACTTCCTGACACCTCACGCCGTCATATTTCCTGAAGTGCTTATATAATTCCAACGCAAAGTTTAAGTTTTCAAACCCCGTTGTGTAGTCCCTTGGGGATCCGGGTTAGAATAGGTCCTATTTGTAAATTTTCTTCAATCATTTTGTTATATTTTCATGCACTATATTAATTTTATTTTGTCATAACTGACCTTGGGAAGGGCTTATATAGGCATTGTGCCTGCTTCCTTATCCAATTTATGCATGTATTTTCTATATATATATGAATAAAATACTGTTGAGATCAATAGGTCCTCTCTAACCCTTGCTTGTCGTAAGAGACGACTAAATAGGGAGGTCCTTCGAACACGATAAAGATCCCCCTGCTATAAGACCGTAAGCGCCCAACATAGGCCCACAATTGGCAGCCCTTCACCGGCTATGGTGACGTCTCCATATGAGGGAAAAATTATCGGGTGGGACATTGAACAACATACAATCAATCAAACCCCTAAAACACAAAGTATGCAAGAATTCTGTCATAGATATTCTAAGCGTACATCAAGATCAGAAAGATCAAATATTTACTTCCTGGCGGAGAAAATAGACTTCATTGATTTTGTTTTTAATTGTGAGTTTATCCCACGTTTGAATATTGACCACATAAGCTGCAAGACCGGAGTATCATAGCATACCATTTCATTAAAACTGTTCTTCGATTCGATCAAGTATCGTGTCGGCTCAAATAATTTTAATAACATTGAAATGGAAAGACTTATTAAAGAAGTCTTTGATTTCAAACAATAGCGTCCACTGCTTCCGAATGCTCTAAATGATTATAAAACACGAGATTAAGTATGGGACCCATAGGAGAGGATTACTCTGGTGTTGGACAGAGCAGAGTGTGTGTATATATATATATACATGTATATTGCGGAGTAGTGCATGTGTAGGTTGATGGAATGCACGTGTTGTAATAGTGTCGGTGTGAAATGTCCCAACAAAGATACACTCACGTCATCAACACGCTCTGCCTGTGCTGCAGTGTGTAAGTATATATACTTCTACTCACAGTTTGAATTTTAAAGGACGATGTACGAGGAGGGTCTGATTTGGCCCTTATTAAGATAAATTATTAGAGGATTATCAATTCTTTTGTGACAAAACCCCATGATGAGACTGATCACCAGGTGGCGTAATTTGATATCAGACTGAAGCATTTCATCATCTGTGGTAGATCTGTCAATCAGTTTTAGTGCTTGTGTGTTGTTGTTTTTTTGTTATTTTCGCAATCATCTCGTGTTTTGAATTTCATGTTTTATTTTTTGAACACTGTTCCATGTTTGACACCAGCGCTGTGTTTGCTGAAAGGAAAATTATGTGCACTTTTTCATCAAAGATAAGACAGGGGAAAATTGTACACCAGCATTCTATTGATCACATAAATCAGACAGTTGTTGATTGATTGATTGAATTTTGTTTAACGTCCCTCTCGAGAATCTTTCACTCATATGGAGACGTCACCACTGCCGGTGAAGAGCTGCAAAATTTAGGACTATGCTTGGCGCTTACGGCGTTTGAGGAGGGCGGGATCTTTATCGTGCCTCACCTGCTGTGCCACGGGACCTCGGTTTTTGCGGTCTCGCCTCTGACGACAAGCGAGGGGTACTGAGGACCTATTCTACCCCCCCCCCCCCCCCCGGGTCCAGACGGTTGTGCATGTACTCTATATCAAGGTTAGCTCTGCTTCAAGCAAACGACAATCGTTTCAAATGGGGGGGGGGGGGGCATAATTATCATACATAGTATTTTGACTGTGATGACTGTTACTGTAAGAGTGGCATTCATACTAATGTTTTACATACTCTGTATGTAAAAAAACAACAACAACAAAACCAAAGCCAAAAAAAAAAAAAAAAAAAAAAAAAATTCCCAGCGATATATGTTTATACTATCTGGTGCCCCCCCTCCCCTTTTTATACAATTAATACAATTGTTGTTAGAATCTTAAATACTTTGAACAACGATGTTCACAATCTGTACATCAAAATGATGAAAACAATATTTGTACATATAATGTGAGGCTATTGTAATGAAAAAGCGACGTCTTCTGGAAACCTCACGTAATTCTTTATGACATTCTGGGAGGGTATTGATTCAGAAGTTTTATTAGGCGGTTCTTCAGTAAAATCTAGAGAAACCCTTGTTTTCGAAATAGAATAGCATATTTGATAAAGTTTTCAATTTAAATAAGATGGCACTAATAAACGAGATTGTTCTTTATCAATGTTTGTCCAATGATTCATTCTGCAATTCACGATGATATATTTCAATCAAGTGGTCTCTTAACACCAAATGGAATTGTTTGTAGAACAATTTATTGTGTTTTATTTAAACGTTTAGTTTAATTCTCAACAACAGAACACCGATATTGATCTAGTGTAATACTACCCCTTCTGAAACCAGGAGTTTATTTCATTTACCACTGAAACGTAAATAAAACGTATTTGAATAGATATGATACGTAAACGCTGGACAAACTAGCTGTGTCCCGGACTGGATGCGTCATCTGGTTACATTCGGTAAAAGTAGGAAGCCATAGGTCAATGCAAGATCGTATCCTGCAATACCTGTCTACGCATAAAATCAAAACAGACACTTAAGAACAGGCAGGTAGTATCAGAGTGGGGGTGGTGTGTGTGTGTATAGGGGGGGGGGGGGGGGGGGGCTGGAAAAGTTACCTTCACGTTAACCTGGCGTTGATGATATCAATTCATGATCACAATTATACAACTAATCTCACTATCATTCAATACGTAGGGCAGATTAGCGATATATCTTATGTTGCATGTGAATTTTGATTTAAAATTGAACGGGGATGTATGTTGGTATAACAAGGGGGCCGTCCCTCTGCCCCTACATGTCTGAAAAATATCTTTTTTAGTTGGAAGGGCTGATCTTAATCAAAAATATACATGTCTTTTAAAATTCGTTTCGCATAGTTTGATTTATGGTAATGCTATTGACATCTAAAATTGGTCTTTAACTTCCAGACTAATCACTAGAATAAAATTCCAAGGTCATTCACAAACACTGAACTGTCACATACAAATATAAGAGTTCAGGCTCCCTCACCCTACAAACACTGAACTGTCACATACAAATATAAGAGTTCAGGCTCCCTCATCTCACAAACACTGAACTGTCACATACAAATATAAGAGTTCAGGCTCCCTCACCCTACAAACACTGAACTGTCACATACAAATATAAGAGTTCAGGCTCCCTCAGCTTACAAATACTGAACTGTCACATACAAATATAAGAGTTCAGGCTCCCTCACCCTACAAACACTGAACTGTCACATACAAATATAAGAGTTCAGGCTCTCTCATCTCACAAACACTGAACTGTCACATACAAATATAAGAGTTCAGGCTCCCTCACCCTACAAACACCGAACTATCACATACAAATATAAGAGTTCAGGCTCCCTCATCTCACAAATACTGAACTGTCACATACAAATATTCAAGAGTTCAGGCTCCCTCACCATAAACTTAGAATACATTGAAGCCAAAGTTTTAGATAAAATCTAAATAATGGAATGTAAGTCAAAAGTTTTTGATGTAATAAGATTTTTAAAATGTTTCAAAATATCAATAAAGTATTCAAGTCAAGAATATATACAAAATTTAAATTTTTGACTGAAGTATAATATTATTTTCATTTAATGGTCGTAGAGCCAGGTTTATTCACCTGGTACTCTCCGTGGACAGTGGTCAGTGCCACCACAGGCGGATCAAATACTGAAATCCTCTGTACTAGATAACTGATAGAGTCGTGCAGGGCTGATGGGGCATTGCTAATATTTTATGCTAATCTTTGATAATGTTATGAAGCTGTATTCCATTGGACAGAAACTTCACTCGCTTTGTTCGTAAAGCGTCTCGTGGATCACTTATAAAACGCAGAGGAGAGTAAGACCAGATTAGATAAAGAGTAATTGATTCTTAATCATAAGTAGTGATATCTCATCTGCACATTTAATAATGAATAAGCTTATAGTAAATTCTTAGTAATACACATTGTTTTGTTCAAGTCGAACGTGGTTGTAATACAACTGAAAAAGAATTAAAAGAATTTGCAGTGCCAATAAACAAAAGTTTGGCAAGCGAAATTATGAACTAAGGTTGTTTTGCGGTTTTCTTTTTCTCGAGAGATTAAACAACATTCTACAGGTCAAGCAAACAGAACTTATTGTATACTTCCAATCCCCCAAGACAAAAACAATTTCAAAAACATCCGTTGTTTTGTACGTCAGAACTGGTCGCAGACTGCCCTTCTTTTTAATTCCACGCGACACACGAATGGCAGATATATCAAAGGCAATTCTTTTTCCCTTTATTTGATCTTTAAGTAAAGATCAATGATAATGCACTTCATAAACCAGATAGGTAGGGTATACAATTCGGTTTAAGCAGGCCATTTAACCCATGTTGTCTGCCGTTTATTGAAACTAATGACACGGTTCACATCGGTAACACGAACGGAGGTGGTCTTTAACAAAAATGGATTAAAACGGGGCATCGGGTTATTTATCTACTCCTTGATACAAATCTTCACTGCAGAATTTTCAGATGAAAATTAATTCTTCTTGATTGATTTTCATTTCTTGCTCATGAAAGCCTGGAAGAGAGCTTTTTTTTTTTTTGAGCAGTATGATTCGGTAACACGTGCGTGCACTTTAGACATCTATATCATTTTACGGGTCAGTGGCTTATCAGTATTGAACATTGTTATTATCTTATTAGGATTAAATCTTACATGCAATGATGATATTTATCGCATTTATGTCATGATTATGCTAGAAATGGCCCCTAAATTGATAAAATTGCGAATCAGCAGATTTTTTTATCTTGTTACTTTAATATTTTGATAATATATAGATTTTGAATTTGTTGCGATGAAACATCATGATAAAAATCAATAGATATTCAAGGATTAACATGCGATTTCTTTTTAAATCTTAAACATACATCTATAAATTTGTTTTACTATATATATTCAGCCAACACAGAATTTTGTTAATAATTTATCTTTATTACGTAACTTTCGGATTGAATAGCCACTGTACTAAAGAATTTAGCCAATAAATAAATTTTGAAGCTTGATCAGGATTAACGACTGAATAATTAAAGTTAACCAATATTTGTTACCCTACCTGCGTGGAAGAAAGCTTATGAATTTTCTCTATGCAATCGATTTTTCGCAAAGTCTTGTTTATTAATTTTATTGAATATGTTTACAAGGCTAATACATAAAATTCTCATTAATATAAACACGAAAAGCTATTTAGAGCGGTAGGAACCTGGATAGGGACGTCGTTTTGATTTCGCTTACTAAGTCTTGAAAATCCTTGCTTGAATGGCCGTAGGTATTTTGCAGACAGAATGTCGATGTATTCATCAGTATTTTAAAAAAGAATGCATTGTGTTTTTGATATCATTATGCTTTAAAGTAAATGCATGTAAACTGTGTGCACGATGGTGGTAAATTGTGGGACAATCATAACGAAAATGGACCTAACATATCGTGGTAGAGCCTGTCTGAGGAGTCTTAGCTGGTCAGGGTATGTACTTTCATTGTGATCTTTCCAATGCAACCCCCACCCTCACAAATTATGATGATATCTTACCCGACTCGCAGTATTTGCTAAAAGTAAAGTAAATCTTTCATACATTTCATACCTATTAATGTGCATTCAGTAAAACCATTTATTTTAGAGTTCAATTCAAATTTCTGCGATGGGAGAAATGATAGAATATTTGTGAGGTCTTTATTGCTAGTTGAGGTGTCGTGGAAATTTTGAAATTACCATCAGGAACACCCCCACCCCCTTCAATGCCCTGTGATTTTACAATATATTATATAAGAAAGTGAAATAAAAATATATAAGCTGTTTATTGAGCGTATCACATATATAGGACTAACGTTCGATTTCTGTGATTGTATGCGTCTTTGTTGGCATTTATCTGGGTGATCTTTTGAGGTGTCTGATAAATGTCAGAACTGATACACTCGCATAGACATTGTAAGTAGTTTAGACATTTTGATTGTGTCATGTTTACCTCACACTCTCAGAGGTCAGGACATTTTCGGGAAAACAGCGATGATAAAGATATGGCTGGATTTCTTGGACGTGTGACAAATTTGATAAAATAATCGCTGATTTAATAAACAAACGTTTTCGCAAAACAATAACAGCATTTTCGTTTACTGGAAAATCCATCCAATTTGTTGCGTCAAATCATAAGAAATCTTGTGTACCAATTCTAATGGGATAAAAAACATGCGATAGTAGCATTTCCAGGAGATATTGGGTTTCAGTCGATTACATAACAGTTATCTAACGGTACCAAAGGGTTAATATACTTGAGTAGATTTTGCTTAGAAATCCTTCCGATCAAAATTCTGTCGGAACGAGCTGATTGAAAACTGTCGTTCGGATATGAGAATCCATGGTCCGTTGATGGTACAGGGGTTTCAACAGTCAGCATTTCGCAAATTCTATGGTCGTTATAAGGAGCGTGGGGATGTTAACTGTGGCTCTCACTCCTAGGAGTGATCTAGTCCGGGATCTATAAGGAGCGTGGGGATGTTAACTGTGTCTCTCACTCCTAGGAGTGATCTAGTCCGGACTCTATAAGGAGCGTAGGGGTGTTAACTGTGGCTCTCACTCCTAGGAGTGATCTAGTCCGGGATCTATAAGGAGCGTGGGGATGTTAACTGTGGCTCTCACTCCTAGGAGTGATCTAGTCCGGGATCTATAAGGAGCGTGGGGATGTTAACTGTGGCTCTCACTCCTAGGAGTGATCTAGTCCGTGCTCTATAAGGAGCGTAGGGGTGTTAACTGTGGCTCTCACTCCTAGGAGTGATCTAGTCCGGGATCTATAAGGAGCGTGGGGATGTTAACTGTGGCTCTCACTCCTAGGAGTGATCTAGTCCGGGATCTATAAGGAGCGTGGGGATGTTAACTGTGGCTCTCACTCCTAGGAGTGATCTAGTCCGTGCTCTATAAGGAGCGTGGGGGTGTTAACTGTGTCTCTCACTCCTAGGAGTGATCTAGTCCGGGATCTATAAGGAGCGTGGGGGTGTTAACTGTGGCTCTCACTCCTAGGAGTGATCTATTTCGTAGATACAATGTGTAGACACATCATTTATAACTATCGTGTAGCTACAGTCTACTCCGGATAGACACATCATTTATAACTATCGTGTAGCTACAGTCTACTCCGGATAGAACTTCAGGGGATCGACCTGAATTGTTCACTATATCCAAAGGTTGATATACAACTGATGTAAAATTACCGGGGATTTATTTTTACTTCAGTATAACAGAGAATTCGATATACATGTAAGCAACTTCCATATACAGAGTGCACTGTATATCGTGTAGACCTATCGTGTCTAGATACATTATGAAAATACATGTACATTGTGTAAATACAGTGTAGATAGATCGTGTCTAGATACATTATGAAGACACATGTACATTGTGTAAATACAGTGTAGATAGATCGTGTCTAGATACATTATGAAGATACATGTACATTGTGTAAATACAGTGTAGATAGATCGTGTCTAGATACATTATGAAGACACATGTACATTGTGTAAATACAGTGTAGATCTACCGTGTCTAGATACATTATGAAGATCAATGTACATTGTGTAAATACAGTGTAGATAGATCGTGTCTAGATACATTATGAAGACACATGTACATTGTGTAAATACAGTGTAGATCTATCGTGTCTAGATACATTATGAAGATACATGTACATTGTGTAAATACAGTGTAGATCTATCGTGTCTAGATACATTATAAAGATACATGTACATTGTGTAAATACAGTGTAGATAGATCGTGTCTAGATACATTATGAAGACACATGTACATTGTGTAAATACAGTGTAGGTTTATCGTGTCTAGATACATTATGAAGACACATGTACATTGTGTAAATACAGTGTAGATAGATCGTGTCTAGATACATTATGAAGACACATTGTGTAAATACAGTGTAGATATATCGTGTCTAGATACATTATGAAGACACATGTGCATTGTGTAAATACAGTGTAGATAGATCGTGTCTAGATACATTATGAAGATCAATGTACACTGTCTAGATACATTATAGACTGTAGCTACACTGTATTTACACAAGTACTCTGAAGTTGAAATAAAAAATATGCTAGAGTTCCTCATTGACAATATCTTCGTGGTCTTTGGTGATCAGGTCTTCCAACAGTCTGTTGGAATTCCCATGGGCACGAATTGCGCTCCTTTGTTAGCTGACATGTTTTTATATTCATATGAAGCAGAATTTATTCAAAAGCTTCTACGTGAGAAGAAAAAATCTCTCGCTGTGACCTTCAATTCGACTTTTAGATATATCGATGACGTTTTGTCTATTAACAATGATAGCTTTCATTCATATGTCGATTCGATATATCCCTGTGAGCTTGAAATAAAGGACACCACAGAGTCGTCCACTTCTGCTTCATACTTAGATATTTTATTGAAAGTAGACATTAACGGCAAACTGACAACTCAACTGTATGACAAACGGGATGATTTCAGCTTCTCCATCGTCAACTTCCCACATTTATGTAGCAATATTCCATTATCACCTGCATATGGTGTTTATATATCTCAACTGATTCGATATGCAAGATCTTATTCTGGGTATAGTCAGTTTTTAAATCGAGGTAAGCTACTGACAAACAAGTTGATGGTACAGGGATTTCAACAGTCTCGATTGAAGTCAGCATTTCGCAAATTCTATGGTCGTTATAACGATCTAGTTCGTCAATACAACCTCGCATCGGGTCAAATGCTGTCTGACGTGTTTCATACCGACTGTTAAGCCGTTCTTGGCACACTGATTTGACTGCGGATAACTCCGTTTACCTGATCAGGATATGGGGCTCACGGCGGGTGTGACCGGTCAACAGGGGATGCTCACTCCTCCTAGGCACCTGATCCCACCTCTGGTGTGTCCAGGGGTCCGTGTTTGCCCAACTATCTATTTTGTATTGCTTGCAGGAGTTATGAGATTGATCACTGTTCGTTATCTTCACCTTGCATGTACATTGTGTAAATACAGTGTAGATCTATCGTGTCTAGATACATTATGAAGACACATGTACATTGTGTAAATACAGTGTAGATAGATCGTGTAGATGCATTGTGTGTGGAGTCCGTGATATTACTTACTAATATTCCAATATTAGTACTCTCTTTTGTAAAACAAGAATACAGCCTATAGAGTTGCTCTTTTTGTGTGTCTTTAATGGTCAGGGTAAAGGACCAATGCCATTTTGTAATGACGCTAAATCAAAATAGTACATGTGTTAATTTGAGCGATATTTCATCCTAGGAATCCCAGGCATACAGTTGTTCTCTCACAAGTACAATTAATAGAATGGGTATATCTACTCTCTAACAAGTACAATTAATAGAATGGGTATATCTACTCTTTAACAAGTACAATTAATCGTATGGGTCTATCTACTCTCTCACGAGTACAATTAATCGTTTTGATAATACTTTTTTCAGTCGTGAGGATGTCGTCACGAAGGAAGAGTCGTCCTCCTGGCGGGATCTAAGTAAGGGAGGGACGATTCCTACTGCTGCATCTCTTCGAGTTCCCCCCGCCCGCATTGGATTGTCTACGAAACAGAATGTCTTTCAGGGACTGAATAGCCAGGAAGTGTCCAAAAGATATCTGCTAAAGCTGCAGAGGGAACGCGAGCGGACAAACAAAGCTGTGAGCCGAAGCCTGGACAACTTACCGATAAAAATCAAGTTGGTTTCAGTTTGTATACTGTATCTGGGGTAAAGTTCACTACTGTTTTATTTTCGCCTTTTTCGTCTTTATGTAATCAGAAATGGACTAATCTAAAACTGGGCGAAATTCAGTACTTACTGTAAAGTAACAATAACTGCTTTGGATCAATTAAAACACTCGAGGAAAGGTGAAGACAACGAACAGTGGCTCCTACATGTATAAGCAATCCAAAATAGAGAGTTGGGCATCAGGTCAACGGAGTTATCCCTAGTCAAAATCAGTGTGCCAATAACGGCCTAACAATCGATATAAAACACGTCAGACAGCATCTGACCCAATGATAGGTTGTATTGGCAAGCTAGATTGTTATAACGACCATGCATAGGATTTGTGAAATGCTGACTTAAACGACTGTTGAAATCATATTCCAATGTGTATGAACGAGGGGAAAAACACGGTGCAAATAATTCCCTGTCTAGAAGGTTCATTGTGCATATCGTGTAGATATTTCTCACTTTTAATAAACTTCACTGTGTACAAGCCAACGACCGTAGTTAATATTATGGTCAGCAAAAATGGCAGCTGACCTCATCGGTAAGAATTTTATAATCATGATTTCAAACGACTGATTATTCATTTACATCATTTTACGATAATTTTCAAGTAGCCAGTGGAGTATTCTTAATGTTAGACACTGTAGTTTTCTCTATCGATACAACGACCTCCAAGTTTGATTTAAATGTGCTTTGAAGAGGTTAGAATAGCCTTGGTTTTACATCATGACTACCCAGCGAAGTAAGTCAGCAACGGCACCTTTTTCGTACGAGTTATCAAGAAGACTACTTTCACTTTTGAATCCTAATTCAAAATCGGAGTATACGGTCATCATAAATATTTGTTACGGTCATCATACTACAATTCTTGAAAGGTCGTTTTTATCGATAAATTTGGTTTCTTTGGAGAAAATTACAGTGACTAACATTAAGAATACTCCACTGGATACTAATAATTATCGTAAAATGATGCAAATGAATAATCAGTCGTTTGAAATCGTGATTATAAAATTCTTACCGATGAAGTCAGCTGCCATTTTTTGCTGACCGTAGTATAAACTACGGGCAACGGCTTGCACACAATGATATTTATCAAAGACAATTCAATATACACACTATAAAGGCATATGCAAGGATGAACGAAATTAATGAGATTACACACGTACAACAAACCTGTCTAATTCGACACTTGAGTATCCCGCTTCACGTCGGACTTATCTATATTCATTATCTTTTTTCCATAATGGTATACTCTCTGTTATCGGATATTCTGTATGACCCGACACAAAATTTATTTCCCATACATAGCCTGCATATCTCCAATACATAGCCTGTCTATCTCCCAGAATAGGCAGGCTTTACTGTACTTTATAATCCTGTAAGGAACTATGATAAATTTTGCAGTGCTCTTAAAATTGCAGTGTCCAATTTATTTGTGTCCAAAAATATTGAGTGTCTTTTTCTTTCTTTGTACAATAGGAAAATGTCCAAAGACCACACAGATGCGGATTTGATTCAGAATGAAATCATGAATGTCTACAAGGACGGGGTGTACACCTTCAGAAGCCAGAGATATCACCTAGGTCTGGGGACGAAATATGATGTGTGTGACACACCCAACCACTTATTCCAAGCTATGCCCATAAACTCGTTGTGTAAACACACCAAGCGGAACTGCACAAAATGTCATAAGCAATTCAGAGGACGACGAACAACGAAGCGCGACGAAAAGGATTCCATCGATTCCAAAACCGTCGCCACGGACACGGATACCAGAACATCCGGGTACGATTCTGACTTTGACATTCTCCTTAGTCAGCGCGGAGATCAAAGCATGCGCAGTGAGGTATCGTTATTGAATGGGTTTCCCGTGCGGGTGCAGCAGACGTCGGAAAGTGAAATATCAAAAGATTTGAATAATTTTCAAAATCGATATCAAAAAGTGTTTGATGCCAACCGAAACGTGCACTATGTTCACTCGTCGCTGGTGAACAAACGCGTAAAGCGACTGAAGAATCTGAACTCGCGACCGCGGCTGAAAAGTACGTATGTGCCGACAGAAGAATATTCTTTGGAGATGATGAACATTCGGTCAGTGCAACATCAGTCACTTCAGAAGTACTCGCGGAACACGCCTTTCTGTCCCATCGCCCCTCCCCAGAGTCGCATATCTGAGACCACAGACTACCAAGCCCCACATTATCATCTCTCAGACTATTCCTATTCTGATGACAATGATGACGAATTTGACGAGGACTCGTATGTGCCGGTGAACAGCCCCGAGAATCCAGACATTCCGCGCCTACATTTAGAGGACGATTACAATGACTCGGGCGATGAAGACGACGACAAAGAAACAAATTCCAACTCATGGTCTAGCAGCACTCAGTTATATGGCCAAAAGTTGACGACTGTCTCTGATGATTTAAACCATTCAGAGGAATCGGATGATTTTATACCTCTATCTGTTTCTGCTTTAAAATTACATAACGCGGGAAAAAACACAACAACGAAGCCAATGAGTAGAAATTTTCCTCAAGTATGCAATCTTACAGACATAACCGAGAGAGAGGAGAGCAATCTAACTCGATCCACAAAATCTAAAGTGGTCAGTGAAACTCCAGCGGATGTGCGCATGTCAATACGAATAGCATACAAAGGAGGAGGTGATGACGTCATAAGAGAACTGAGTAACATATCGTCAGAAGAAATCATGGTTCCTCGGTGGTCAAGGCAAGAGATTGACTACGAGGTCATTGAGGAAAACACTAATGCCGAGAACAGGGAATCCGGATTAAGTAGAAATTCTTCTGAGACCAGGCATCGTGTCCTCAAAGGCTTACACACAGGTTACACCAACATGTACCAGGAATCAATGCGGGATATCGCCGAGACGATCGATGCTGCTCAGCAGGCCATGGACTTTATAGATCAAACTTTGGCCTCCAGCGATAGCAGGGTTGACAATGCCCCTGCTGCCTCTCCCGATAACGGGGATCTTCCCAGCTCGGGTAAGACATTAGAAGCAGACAAAGCGAGCAAAGACGACGATGATAAATATCTGAGAGCAGATCAGGAGGTGACTGGGATTGATAAACATTTGAAAAGTTTAGAAATTGAGAGTCCGCAGTTTGCAGCTTTTAATACTTGCCCTGATAAAGATAAAGACAGATCACACGGCACAATGCAGTCTACATTACTCACAGACAATAGTGCTGATAAACAACACAGCGGGCATTTTATCGACGAAGAGAAACTTTCTGGACGTAGGATTGCGGAGAAGAACGCATTTTTTGTGACAGCCAGTAACGAAAACAACTGAGACTGTCAATATCTTTGTCAAGAATGGCGTTAAAATCTTACCATTTTGACACAAGTGAATATTCTTTGTAATTTCGTAATCCACTCCATGTGCTTGACAATGCCTCTCTGCTTTACCTGACAATAAGACAGAATGAAATGTGAATGAGAAGTTCGTGTAAATACAATCGGGCTCAATACATCGACGTTACCGACTCTCAAGAAGACTTACGTGTGTTTGCCTACTGCTCAAGCGCGCCTTATGTGTTCATTTGTGTTGATAATGTGCAGAGCTTTTAAAATATCTTCTTTAGTTGATACGTTGATTTGTCAAGGTGCTATTTCACTTAACGTATCAGCTTGGCTGTGAAATGTTGTTTATGAACACGAATAAACCGTGTTTTATGCCAAAAACTCTTGAACGTCGAATGTAAGTAAGGTGATTTATTTTCTGTTTTTCTGATTTTTACCTCAAAGTTTTGGTACAAGTACTTTTTATTTATCAGACAAGTTTATCAGTATGCTGGTATTGATTCAATAAAATTATAATAATCACTGGTTTTAAGTTGAAATTGAACGTAGTTTTAATTGTAATTTTTATTTCATACCATATTTTTTCACTATATCATATTTTTGTTTATCAGACTTTTTTTTTTTTTTTTTTTTTTTTTTACAATTGCATTTATCTGAAATGCTAAATTGTATAGTTTTAAAATGATATGACAAGGAAGTACAAAGGCCTTTTCAATTGTATGCATTGATGGTGCTTCCGAAATCGTAGGTAATGTTGATGTGCTTAATTAATTTGGAAAGACAGTTTAATTAGATTATCAACAGGAAGTCTATTTACTAGACAGAAATAAGAAACCAACGGGATCTAAAATCATATGGCAGGCTGCTTTCGACTTCCGAAGGTGATGAGTCCATTTCAAAATAACGCTTAATTATTTCAAAACTAGTTCAGTTCAGAATCTTGACACCAGGAAAACGATTTTCATTAATCTCAATTGGGGCTGCAAATATGTATTTATAATGTTTGATAATAAATTATATTGATGTATGTCTTGAATTCTAGAAATTGAGATATGTTGCTTTTATCATTAGGAAAGTCACAGAAAAGTTCTGATATATATATTTCTTAAATTTTTATTCACAGTTTATACCTTAAGATAAAAAAAAAATTAGTTGTCCTCTTTGAAATAAAACCGCTGTCAGATAAACTGTTTCTTATAGAAAACGTCATAACAAAAACGTATGTAACACATTGTTGAGTTTTTCTCAAACTTTCCAAAACATGTAGCCTTTTTATCGATAACTCCCGGAGCTCCATCTGTACTTAATTCTCATCCAGACTGTTCATTGCTTCTGGATGGACATTTCATTTTCATTTCGAATTTTTATTTCATATATTTTGAATATGATATGACCCCGTCTTTGGAATATTGTTATAAAAAGTCAGATATTGAAGAAATTAATTTCATTTTGGAAGATACATATAATGTCATTTAAACTGCGAAGTGCCCGTATGCTTCACGTGCTTCATGAAAAGCATGCTGACACAAAGCGTAGCTGTTCATACCCGCGTGTATTTTTCAAAATGAAATTTATTTTTACCTTTTACTTTCATTTCTGTCAGAACACTCCCCAGTCGTTGAATTAGTCATATTATATTTATCATGATACATGCGCACATTGTTCCTGTTGGAGAATTGGCTATCATTACGATTGGTAAAGATATCTAAGGTTAGAACATTGGAGATTATGTAAATATTACGAGATGAGGGCGAAGGCACCTTAGAACAATTTGACGTGATTCTATTGTTCACTGAAGTAAGCGTGAAGTAACTTCATGTCACTATAATGCGACAATATAAATGTTTGTTTTGGAAATATATCTGATAAAATGATTTATATACCTTCTTGTTATGCCGGTATAAAAGTACACGGACATGTATTTAAATTCCTGATAAAGTCGATGATAGGTTACTTTGATACTTTTATGTTCATTCTAATATGGCAATTTATCAATAAGAGTAATGTAGTGTCGCGGTTTCAAGGTCAAGTTATATTAATTCATAACTTTAACATTTACCGATAAGAACTAAGTGTAGTAATAAAATTAATCAATTAAAATGATATATAGTAATATCTTGTCGTGCATCATCTTGTCCTGGTGTTCTTGCCTCAGACGAACGTCTAATAATCAAACACGAGGAATTATTTTTCTTATACGTATAGTTAACAGGTATGTATCACTTTCTAAACCTGAACTGCGTTTACTGTTTTGTGCCTCAAAGCGAGATAACTCGAAGGCCATGCCCGACGCTTCTTTTGTCGTGACATTTCAGGTACATCCGATTTTGTTTCTACCAATAAGATTGGGGTTTATGATCGCGTCTGTGTTAGAGTTCACCTATTTCTAATGATTTCTGGTTGTGGCAGGTAAAACCGTGACGTTGTAGTAGCTACATAAGGCTGTAGATTTAGACATTACTAAGTTATTGTGGCAAAGAAGGGGAGAAAAAAAAATATTTGGGTTAAATTCGGAGATCGAACCCGGGGCCTTTACATTACTAGTCTGGGGATCTAACCACTGAGCTAGCCAGGCCGATATATGAAGTACTACAATGTGAAATTTAAACTCATTTCGGAACTCACCAAATCCGGATGACAAAATAGAAACGTCGAGTAAAAAATTTTTCATGAAAGTTTTGTGGAAGAAGACATTTCTGGTGGTGTCTATCATTAATACTGCATAATCTAGGATCGAAGAACCGGGACAGGGGAAAGTGATTCGGCTGATTACTCTTTAACATTTTTATTCAGTTTTGTTAATTTTTAAAAAATTAAAACAGTGGTAGGGTTGTCAGATCAGTAACCGGTTTCAATTCATCACTTCAAACTCACGTTCTTACCCATTCAATACATCTTTTCTGTGGTGTGGCACGATAAAGATCCCTCCCAGCTCAAAGGCCGTAAGCGCCGATCATAGACCCACATGTAGTCCTTCACCGGCAATGGTGACGTCTCCAAGTGAAATATTCTGGAGATGTACGTTAAACAATATATAATCAATCAGCCCCTCCCCCTACACACCTGAAAAAACAATACTGCGGTGTCTGTGACGTGTAGCCTATGCTTGGTGTGTTACATTTTATCCCGAAATAAAATTTATATGTGGCAATGATGGATCAAAACATTAATTGTAAGATAATGAATAAATCTAGACGCTAGACTCTTTAAGAAGGAAAAATCACAATGTTATTTATTACAGTTGTTTTGATTGGACAATTACCGGTGTGGTTCATGTTGACCGGACAATTACCGGTGTGACACCTTGAAGGAGGTATGCTACATCGTCATAATGGCTGACTTCCTTTTATAACATATAATGAAATTATAAATATCAGCAATATTTGTATCTTCCTTTTACATTTGATGAGTAGCTCAGTATAGAAGGAGAGAGGAGAAAATCTTTAGCTGTTTAGTCGAACCCGGGACCTAACCACTGAACTATCCAGGCCGATATCCACGGTCCGTATAGCCCTAATTACTACATCCCTCCCTACTTAAGATCAATTATAATTTTTATAATTGTCTTTCAAACTTAACCCAGGTTCATTTCGCCCCTAGCAGGCCAACCAGCACCACCAGGAGTGGTCAACGACACCAAATGTAGTATAGAAGGAGAGAGGAGAAAATTTTTGGCTGGACTGGGAATCGAACCCTGGACCCCTGCATTACTAGTCAGGTGCTCTAACCACTGAGCTATCCAGGCCGATATCCACGGTCCGTATAGCCCTAATGACTACAAATCAAAATGTACCCAATTGTAGTTCCATATATTTAAAAGGCACCTCAGGAAGTAGCCTCAGCTACCAACATCAAATAAATCCTTTGTATACACTTGGTTATTTCTACAAATTACACAAAATTTCCTAATCAGGGGTACAAAAATTAAGAGAAAAGAAGAAGGGGAAATGAGGAAAATCGCGCATGAAAAAAGGAAAGATATTTTTTATCGAATACGGATTCATAGAAACATGTACCTCGATGAAATTAGCTCAATAAATGTTAATGTTATGGCCGGAAATAAACTCTTTAACTCACTGAAACGCTGGATAACGGTGAACTCTCCGTATGATATCTAATCACTGAAACGCTGGATAACGGTGAACTCTCCGTATGAGATCTAATCACCGAAACACTGGATAACGGTGAACTCTCCGTATGATATCTAATCACCGAAACGCTGGATAACGGTGAACTCTCCGTATGATATCTAATCACCGAAACGCTGGATAACGGTGAACTCTCCGTATGATATCTAATCACCGAAACACTGGATAACGGTGAACTCTCCGTATGATATCTAATCACCGAAACGCTGGATAACGGTGAACTCTCCGTATGAGATCTAATCACCGAAACACTGGATAACGGTGAACTCTCCGTATGAGATCAATCTTTTCCACTGCTGACTACTCATGACGTCCCTGTGAGATAGATCGTTAAAATGTTCAGATTCCGCGATCATTTACTTTTATGAAGTGGGCGAGGAAGCTTGTAGATTTGCATTTCTTATTCGAATGAAAAAGCGACAGCTTCTAACTAGAATTTATGTGATGACACTTTTCAACTCACAAATGAGACATTTTCGAACTGTTTTGCCATAGACAAGACGAAGTCTGCAGATAGTTAACCGCCTTTTAACGTTGCACTGGTGCAAGTGAAAGTGAAAGTGGTAAAAGGCTACAAACAACACAAAACAATCATAAGTTCACAATCATGACAACCATCAATATACATGTACATACAATGTATATAACATGTAAATACATGCATACATGGTATCCTCCAAATGAAATATAAAGTCATCTGATATCAAATATGTAGATGAACGACACGCATAAGAGTAACTTATGCTGGTACATCTATGACACCAATGGTGAGCCGTAGAAAGTAGGAATTGAATGAATCAGTAAATATCTATAAGAATCAAGTATGTATTACAACATCATCAATACGCAACTTCCGAGATATCAGCTCTTCTGCGATGGAGGTACGTTCAGTATTCTGTTGAACACTTGGGTGGGTACAAGATGTATACATATATTATAGACTCGCTATGTAAATAAGGATAAAAGTTATGAAAGCCTAAATTTTATTTATATCAGCCGTTGGTATAAATTAGACTGACCATATCAAGAATAATATTTGCTTGCATAAGGCCATTACATTAAGTATGAAATAACTTTTGATTTTCTTTTCTGCACGAGTGATATTTTAATCAAAGAAAGATGGTGATTATCGATTTTTGTTTGAGCTATCCTATTATCAAATAATCATAATCTTCCTAAAATTGTGTGCCCCAGCAGTTTGGGTGATTACTTGATGTCTCATAATCATCCTTTAGGTAATATATGAAGGCAGCGATAAGAATTTGTACCCACCGCGTGTGGACGAAAGTATGTTTTGCGTCTCACTGTGCGTAAGAGTTCCACAAAGGGAAAGAACTATTGGGTAACTCGGAAATTGCGTATTACTTATGACGTAATGACAAATAAGTTGAATCATTCACTAGATACATATTTGTATGTAGATACGTATGCTTGACAAAATTCGATTCGATGTGCGATGGTTCGTAAATGTAAACAATAGATCATAACTGAAAATACAAATATATCAGCACGATAAGTACATCGGATTTAATGTAAATGTAAATACTTACACCGTGGCAAACCATAACGAAAGAATGAATACACAGAATACCCCAGTAACATTCCTGGCGCGATGAAAAAATAAAAAATAAAAAAAACTTCAAAACACAAGAGAGTTCCATACTCGATTATACAATTAACTCATACATATGTATTTCGTATGTGAAGAGAATATTTCGTAACTTGATTCAAACATATGACATGACACAAACAATACTCTCTCCCCGTCTTCCCAGCAGTCTTCCCCGAATAAGATATTCTTCCCTCAAATATATCCTCTACTTTCATTTTCTATGACAGTAGTTGTATAATTTATTGCATTTTGATTAAAACAAAATCTTTGATATATTGAATACGTATAGATGTAAATTAGCAATCAATCTTATCACAAAAAAACCCAACAAAAAGTTTTATCAACTATGATAAACACCCCAATACTTTGATTAACAATCGTAATGTACAGGTATAGTAAAGTATAGCTTAGGTGTGGTTTGGGTGTTTGTCAGGTCACATATTAAATTATCAATGACATCTACGGCATGAAGTAGTAATTGGTACAATGTACATGTAGTATATTTTTCGGGGAACATAAGTTTTGTCAGAAAATAAGATTACATATATAGAGAGTAGGACGAGAAAGGGAGGGGGTGGTGTAATCCTCTCGTTGGTCATGGGATTGGTACAATTTGCATCGCACTGCGCACAGAGAGTAGGGAGAGGGGGGGGGGGTTGGCTTTCTTGTTGGTTAGGGAATTTGTATAATTATTTTTCACGTTTTCCGACCAAAGCATGTTTTAGTTATTTATAGATTTACCACTTATAATCCCATATCATATAAAGATCATTAATACAGGTATGTCATATCATATAAAGATCATTAATACAGGTATGTCATATCATATAAAGATCATTAATACAGGTATGTCATATCATATAAAGATCATTAATACAGGTATGTCATATCATATAAAGATCATCAATACATGGATGTCATTTTGACTGCAGATTCTGTTTCCTGGATTTTTATCCCTTAGCAATAATGGCAAAATTAAAAAGAATACGACTGTACAGGTATACAATAGTATAATTTACATTTGAAAATCAATATGATGAGTAATCAGTAGTCAAAATCAGTGTGTAAAGTCAGCCTAACAATTGGTATGAAACATGAAGGATATAATTAGACTTAATGACAGATTATACTTGCAAATTAGATATAACGACCGTAACAAATTGCAAAATGCTGACTTCTAACGAGAATGGTGAAACTCTTGTAATATCAACTTATTTTTAGTATAGTGTAGCCTGTCATTTCTCATACGCAGACCATTTTATTCAAGCTGTAGGTACGTTAATTCACATGCATTCGTCTCATTTCCTTGTGTATGAAATGTGTTCATTTTTGAAAAATTTCGGTTTTTTTTTTTTATTTTAAAAAGAGAATTCCAAGTATGATGTGAGGAAATTATTCATGCTCTCTCTCTCTCTCTCTCTCTCTGTCTCTCTCTCTGTCTCTCTCTCTCTCTCTCTCTCATTCGTGTATTTAATATGTAAGCATTCTGAAATGTAGCAGCACTCAAGTTTCCTTTCACAGCTTTGTGTCAAACAACCAAACAAATCCTCAATCCCGACACTTTGTTTTTCGTTTTTATTTCGCTAATGGGGGTATCTCAGATGTTTACAATTACTTCTTCTGACAGTAAGGAATAAAATCTACCTAGGTAAGATAAATACGCATTGTAATGATTCCACCTTATCGGGTACCCTGTTTAATCAATCAAAGGGACTATAAGCTCTACTCTAGTGTGATAAATTCTCTTCTAAAAGTGTGTAACAAAGAGGGGAGTGCTTGTGAACTGTTCAATTGTGTACAGATGAACAAAATAAGAATTTAAGTCCTCAGATTACCTGATCAAGACATAGGGCTTACGGCGGATGTAACTGGTCAACAGGGGATACTTACTCCCCCTAGGCACCTGATCCCACCTCTGGTATGTTCAGAGGTCCGTGTTTGTCCAGCTCTTAGTTTTTTTTATTCTTTATAGGATTTATGAGATTGATCACCGTTTCGTTATCTTCACTTTTTCATGATCGTGAATATAGACGTATGTAATATGTGGAGATGAAAGTTTTATAGGTAATTGAATATTTTAGGGGGAGTCGTTATATCGCTGTATTCCATTCTACAGCAGGAAGAAGTGGATGGATTATTGAAAATGATATCTGCAGCTAAGATGCACGGGTAAGTTAAACATTTGTATAAATTTTAGTTAATCAGTCCGTGTTGTCTCATACATGTACATCTCATAGTCATACAACGATTTGTTTGTAACTAGACCAATGCTAATTGTTTAAAGTTAAACAGGTTGTCTTCCTCTCTGTAATGTGATATGGACAAAATTCGCAGGCATTAGATTTCATGGATTTATCAAAGATAGTTTCGTTTATACGTAGTACGGTATGCATGTTCTGATTTAACAGACCAGTAATAACCAGTTCACAGACCAGTAACGACCAGTAATAACCAGTAACAACCAGTAACAGCGAGCAAGAACCAGTAACAACCAGTAACAGCCAGTTAGTCGACCTGTAACGCGGAACACGATTTGAGCTGAACATTTTCAAATTTTATTTTTCCGTTTTTAATGTTTAGAATGCTTAGCAATTCTTTGTTATGTTAACAAAGCTTGTGTCATGTTTTTGTTTAGATAGGTTAAATATAATGATAAAGTTTCGTTTAAAGCATTTTTTTCAATTTACAAGTTAATTCTGAACAGAATTAAAAAGTTACATGTATTAGTGTTTGGCAGATATCGTTTTGTTTTAAGCATGCTATTTTCTATTAAGTAATCTGTGTGTAAACAAAAACATGGTACGAGCCTTGTTTACATAACAAAGAATTGTGAGTGCTGTATCTCACTTGTAACTCAACAACTGACATTCAAAGCTTGGTTGACCATTAGAAATATTTTAGTTCAGCAATGTAAACAATAAAAATGGAAAAATAGAATTTGAATATTTTCAGCTCAAATCATGCCCATGCCCTTTTAAATCACATATTCATTGAAAATGTTACTAGTATTTCATTATAGATAAGCATATCCATTAAATCGGTGATGAGGTCTCCAGGACTTCCAAATGTAGGACTTGTGATTTTAACGCCTTTCATAACAACACCTTTATATGGATATATTGATATTTACGGTGTTTTGGTCTTTGATACATGTACAAATTCAGTTGTTAAAAATGCACTTATAAATCTTGATAAATACATGGTAGTACGTATATTTTATCAACTGGGAGTTCCAACAGCAAAAAAGGAAAATCTGAAAGTAAAATATATTTCTTTAAAATACATAAGGGTATGAACTGCAACGTTTCACGATGGTATATACTTTTTATGACGCGCAAATGCGCTTCAAGAAGTATACCGGTGTAAAGGCAAATTTTGACTCCCATAGAATAATGACCGGGGGTCATTTTTCGACGTCGAAAAATGACCCCCGGTCGTTATTCGACGTAGAATAATGACCCCTTTGCCCGTAGAAAAAATGTCTTTTTTTCAAAAAATCAGTCCATTTCACGTTTAGAAAAATGACCCCCGTAGAATAATGACCCCCTTGTAAATTTTATTAGGGATTATTTCTCTGGTAATGCCTAAGGGAAGCAGTCCAACATTGTCATATTATAAGTAAATCTATCATTCATATGAAACCTAACCAGATTAAAACATATTAGGAATTGTAATTTTGTTTCAAAAATAAGAATTTACTTGTTTTAACAAGAGTGACTCGTAATTTTTCTGTCGATAAGCCCAACCTCTGCAGACCTGGATGGACATGCCGGGGATTACTATGTCTTGGAAATCCTCTAATTCCGATCAGCGGCGGGAATTGTGTACTCGTACGGATATCCAAGGAATTTCGAAGAGGGGGAGACAAATTGCGCCCCCCCCCCCCATTAGTCATTTTTATAGGGTGCTAAACCTGGAATTAATCTTAATTAATCACATCTTTTAGTAAATATGCTTCCTCTACATTCTTCACACACACACACACACACACACACACACACACACACACACACACACACACACAGAGAGAGAGAGAGAGAGAGAGAGAGAGAGAGAGAGAGAGAGAGAGAGCATGAATAATTTCCTCACATCATACGTTTCTACACGGTGATAGCAGGTGCACTGCATTTACTGTGATATGACAGTGCGGCGTTTTATTTAGGGTGTTTTGATAATTTAACACAAAAGGCAGTGGCGTAGCTGGGCTAAAAATAATGAGGCGCACCAAAGAAATCCACTTTAACACACATTTTGACTTGACAAGCAAAATAAATAATAATAAAAAATAAATAATTAAAAAAACACGTAGGATATCCTTCTGACACTCCAAAATCCTGTTTCGGGGGGGGGGGGGGGCGACTTTACACTTCCGTTCTCACTTTTTTTTTTTTTTTTTTTTTTTTTTTTTTTTTTTTTTTTTTTTTTTACACTTTAAATACTTTGCTTGTATGCCATTTCCTAATGACTTCATTAATCAAGTTTCATGTATTTTCGTGTCTCCCGAAGAAAATTTTGAAGTATTCAAGATTCATGGCCTCTGGAGGGCTTCCGACTGTAATGACTCATTTTTTTTTTATTATTTGTGGGTACTAACTAACAATCCCAATCTGATAAAAATGAGATCCTCCATCTGCTCCTTTGTATTTATGTTGTAGAGCCAATATGAAAACAATATGAAAACAAAGGAGCGGATCGGGGATCTTATTCTAGTCAGATTGTAAAAAAAGCCTTACTTAAAGAGGGGGGGGGGGGGGGCACAACCATACTTCTTACCCCTTTGAAAAGTGTGGGGACATGTGCCCCTGCTGTATCTTCCCCTACTCCCCTGTACTATGTACGACATACTGCACTTTTGAACATTGGAATGGGGGGACCCCCTTCTAATATAAATGAGATGTAACTATTTTCACCGTGAGACATTTTTCTTGTAACTAACAATTTTATGATGGTTTAAAACATAACTCGGTCCAAAAAAAATTTAGTACGGGGAGAATAGGTTATGTACATGCAAGAAATAATGCTTTGAGTGCTGAGAATTGAGTATTTTTTTAACCGTGGTATATTCTCATCTGATCAATCTATGTTAATTTTGTGTTAAAAAAGTGAGGGGGCACAAACCCACTTGTGCCTCCCCCCCCCCCATCTTCCAAAAGTGAGGGGGCACGTGCCCCCGTCCCCTTGTCCTACACCCCTGATAGGCATAAATTATCCAGTGAAATGCTATAGTCTACCCAAAGTTATCATTCGCATACTCACTAATACCTCTATCAACACTTACTCATTTTTCAAAATTCTTGAAAAACGATAATGATGTGTAAATGAAATAAGCTATTGACTTCAGTTGCAAAAAATGTATGTCAATTAGTCAATTTTAAGAAGATTTCACGCCTCTCTGTGACACAAGAAGTATTGTATTTAGACGCAGCTCTTTTTTATATGTGTGTTTGATTACACAAGATCTATACATGTAAATAGAACACATTTTCAGAATGGAACTCCCCTTTTGAGAACTAAAATTTATGGTAGAACCCCTTTTTGAAAATTCCCTGGATCCGTCCCCGAATTATGCGGGTTTTTATCAGTTGTAATTGGTCATGGAACCTACAGTGAGTTTTCCTCAAATTTAATGAATTAGTTCTTACTTTTATTTTATTAACCGTGAAAAAAAATTTACACATGGAATAAATTTGATAAGAGGAGCAGCAGGAACGATAACTCTGGGTAAATAATGACCTGAAAACCCGTATCAACTCCTTTAAAATCAATCAATCTGCTAAAAAAGGGAGGGGGTGTCATTTTTCTACGGAGGTCATTATTTTTCAGGTATGACACGCAAAATAATGACCCCTGGGTCTTCTTTCTACAAAAGCATCCAATTTTTTTCGGCAAGGGGGTCACTTTTCGATGTCGAAAAATGACCCCCGGTCATTATTCTATGGGGGTCGAAATTTGCCTTTACACCGGCGCAATGCGTATAGTTGTTCCTGCCCTCGTGTATCTTCTATATGTACGTATGTCTGTCTGCCCCCCCCCCTCTCTCTCTCTTAGTCCGTACCTCTGTCTGTCTGTCCGTCCCTCTGTCTCTCTCTGTCTCTTCTCTCTCTATTCATACATCAATATAAAGGCGTACATGTAGGTATCGTTTTTTAACAATCGCATTCTGTATTTGAACTATTGGGTTAGTCATATTTTAATAGGATTAAACACGAGTTCAATGTCTTACAATGCAGTGACTTATACATCTTTTGTTCTCTTTTTATTTTACTTCACTAAATGAAATACCCACAAAGTTTCTGGTAATTATGTGAAGAACACAAACTTTCCCCCAAATTATTATATTTGTAATTCAGTATAAACGATCTTTACAAACGACCTGATATTTATCAACGCCTCAAGGGTTTTTTAAGCTTCTTGAATTTTTCGAAGTGAAAGTTTTGATGGCACTTTAAATTTCTGACAGGATAAGGCTGTGGATTTGTGCACCTTTGAAGAACATCACAAATATTTGTAACCTTCTCAAAGGCTTTTATGAACTCTTTCACCTAAATCATAAAAATAATGACCAGATAAAAGTCCCCTAATCGTGCAGAATAAACGAACCTAATCTGATTTGCGACTAATCATTTAAAAGGTGGACAGCGCTGCCACTACAGGGTGGATCAAAGTTTAAGTAATAAAGAAGATGTTTAATGTCGTTCTAAATGTTTAGACACTATCAAACTTGTAATATCAAAATCATGGCAGATTTATAAACAGGAGAGGGTCTGTTAAATAAACAATAGATCAGTATATCTAAAACTGCTGATAAATGGAAGAAATGTATCTATGATAAAACTCCATGCTGTATCAAAATATGCATTTAATATTCAGCGATATGAATGCAAACTTTGAATTTAGATATGCTCCGTTAAACGGCTACTGTCCAGAATGAACCGATGTATGGACAATTAGTTTAACGCGTTGTTTTGGGTGTGAAACAGACCACCCCACACTTACAGCATCTTATAGTATCTCTAGTTACCACGGAGAATTTTGAATCCACCTGTAATCTCGCAGCGTTGTTTGCACCATTATGGCTGTTATTTTTCGGTAGTAAAACAATAAAATGATTTTAAATTCATTGGCAACATTACAATGCCCTCGGAAGTCTATTTAAAACAAATACTTTCAAATCACAATACAAAAGTCGTTAAACCACTCAGAGTAAAGGGATTCGATTTCGGGTGTGTGTCGTCTGGGAACTGTTACATTTCTTAAAAGCAACGGTAGGTAGTTTTTGAGTGAGAAAATACAAAAATGGTATTAATATTATGAAAAAAGGCGTTCTAAACGATTTGTAACACTACGAATTGTTAAAAGCAACGGTAGGTAGTTTTTGAGTGAGAAAATACAAAATGGTATTAATATTATGAAAAAAGGCGTTCTAAACGATTTGTAACACTACGAATTCTAATATCATCTATAGATACAATAATATCTTTTCAGAACATGAAAAATTTCCAATATTATGAAATTGATCATGCACAATTATATGGGTACGATATTTGTATAATTTGTCGATTTAAACTATTCAAACTTCAAAGCAGGTAATGTGGTTTTTTAAAGAAAAGAAATGCCAATCTCTTCTCTGTGATATATATCCAGTTAATCTATAATGTTTCTGAGTAACGAAATTTACTACCCTCCTCCCCTTTTCATTCAGATAATGAATCCGCGGTGCACCAATGCAGGAGATATTTATGATGCATGTGTTTATTTTTCGTCTTTTGCCAGACTAGTGATTATGGAGGCGTGTCCCAGTTCTGAACTGGACGGTGGTGGGATTGCCACGCCCTCTTTATCCTCCGCAATCGGATACGCCTTTGTGCCGTCCCTCCATCTGATGCCGGAAATGGAAGATCCCCGGTCTGTGACGTCACTAAGTATTCAATCTAACCCGATAATACGTTCTTCTCCAGCCATCATGGGATATTCCTTTGTTCCTCCATTTCATTTGATACAAGAAGTAGATTCGAAACCAAACACATCGGGAAACTCCGAGAAGTCTTCGGCGAAGAAGGCGTCTTCCAGTTTGCTGATGGAGAAAACCTTCTACAAAAACATTTCGAACACGTTACCGATAAAAATAAGGTAATTCATGCTTTAGTTATTCGGTTTATTTGTACTTCAGTCCTCTGGCCCTCTATTTATACATGAGACACCAGGTTTCTGGTTTTAAGTATGTCACAACTATATCCACGTAATGAAGTGTACATGTAAATGGAAATGAACTGGACAGTGCGGTCTAAGAGACAAAGTTTCTACATGCTTTAGGATAGTGAATATTTCGTCCGATGGAAGTAGACGGTCACTGGAGAAATTTTCTTTATTTTCCCACTTTCATAATATTGCACCTATGACCAATTGAAGTGTATTACAAGACACTTAGCAATGTGTTTTATAAAGTTTTCCTGCATTATTTTTTAACACAGCAACGGACTTTGTCAAATATGCATGTAAATACAGAGTTTCCAGCAACAGAGGATTCTTATTGTATGGAATCTATTGTACTATAGAACGAAATTCAAAGTAATCGAACAATCTGCTTTTTTGTCCAAATTTTGAATTGGCGTCAATCTGAAATAATTTCAATAACGTCAGTTGTACTGTAAACATTTCATCTGAGATCTCATTTGATTAGAGACTTTAGAATAAGGCTTTGATTAAGGTAAATGTTCCTGCTTCTGTTCATGATAACAAGAGAAAGTTGAACATAACATTAAAATTTCATTATCATCTATAAATAAACTATAATGCAGAATTAAACATTACGAAAATCATGATGATAAAAAATATCAAGAAGTTTCAAAATTTCAAAAAGGAAATACTAACACAACTCTGCCGGGATTTTTGTTTTATTTTCGATTCTCTTTGGGGGAACAATGCTAAATGTATTTCTATCTAAAAATCCTAGTATCTGTCATAATCGTGTGTTAACGAAAGTCATTGCCCACATTTTTGTCATCTTATAAGGTCACGAACCCCCTTTGTTTAAGAATTAAATGCCACATTAAGTTAACATAAAGAAAATGACGGCAGTATAGGTAAACGAAAATGTAGAAAATAACATCTCTGTTTTAAAAATAAGATTTCGGTGACATAACCTAATTGTCTCGTCACCGTAGTAAAAAAAACTCTGCTCTCTTTCTATGCTATCTGAGATCCGTCTTCTAAACGTTTCAATCCTATCAGCGCATTTATTGTCTATTTTGCTTATTACAGGCAATCAAAGACTGGCAACAGTGCATTTAATCCGAACCAATGCATGTTTACTATACAACTAAGATCATTTAAATTCTCATTCAGGAGGGAACAAAACCCTATTAAGTATACACATGCTATGTATCAACACAGTCTGGTCGCGAGCCCAGTACACATCATCGGAAACATTAGCCTAAATACTTATCAATACCCTGTCCAACACTGAATACAAACCATTAATTAAATCAACAGGCCATGAAAATCCAACGATAATGAAGATATAGGAATTTTCTACCAAAGACGGCCGAAATAAATAAGTATAGAGAAACTGAGCTACCTAGATTGTATTTAAATTCAATGGAAGGTTTTGAGTGGACCGATTTTGATCTGCGTTTGGGAGTTCAGGTAGCTTTAGACAGGGATGTCTAATTCTCGTGCCGACAAAGGTCCCCGCACCGGACACTTAATAATGAGTTTTACACAACTGTTTCTTACCTGCAGTTGGTTTTGGCACCCGTTGAAATAATGACTTCTTCCATCAGGAATGTTATTTTTAGATAGGAAATGTCAACAGTGCGGCCCTTACTTTGCACAGTATCGAGGGAAATTAGAAGTGGCGGGGAGAATACTTTAACTTTATGTTAGAGGATTTTTTTTAATAATAATAAAAAACAGTATACACGCGGATCACAATGGCGGACATTGATCTGGAGGAGGATTTTGTGTGGCAGTATAGAATCCCCGACTTTGATTCTCTTAGTCTAGGGTAAGTGAATATTTAATAACTAAACGTATGATAAAATCATTTAGAGTATAATGATGCTCAGCAATGACTTCGGAGAGCCGGAGGCTTCACCTAATTTTGAAAATTCTTATGATCTAAACACACAACTTTTTAAAATTATCATTTATAGGTTTCTTCTTCTTTAGAAACATCAACATAAGACAGAAACAGATATAAATTTGCTATTACCTCACCTCAAACACTCAACTAACCACATAACTTAGTGTTGCTGTAGATGGTCATGTGGTGATCAATCGTTTAATTTAAACACTATTTTATTATGTATAATACATAAAAGGATTGGACAATTGTTTGATGCCCGTGCTGCAATATATCGGTACTTAGTAAGCCTTTATGAAATTCACCATTGTACTCCTAAGCTTGACATATCATTGTTTCGATACCAAGACCTGCTTTATTAGTTTGATTTTCCCTCATTCTATTGTTGAGGGTTGAAATTCAGTGGGCGGGATGGAGTTTGATTCAAAGTCATCTTTGTGGTTTTCTCGGCGAAAAAAATTGAATTGTCAGCGCTATTCAGAATTTATGGAGTTTTATTATTTTTTTCTTTTGTATATTTAGTACTAAACTTTCTAATGAAAGTTCAAGACAATTTTACACTATAAAAATAAATCATGTAAACATACATATTCATTTCTCTATAGATGAATTGTATTTCATATCTTATCATATTCAGTTTGTAAATTATGGTGAGGACGACGGTATTCAATCAATCATTTTGATTTCGAATCTAGTAAATATTTCCTTGCTGAAGAAGTTAACATACTGGTTATACGAAACTATCATATGAATTCTGGTTATACGAAACTACATGTATCATAAGAAATCTTAAAATCCAAGTATTCACTTTGCGCAGAGCTAGCCTTCAAATTCACTAAGATGCAGTTTTAGGAGCGGCTTTGCTCTGGTCTCGTAGTCAAAACAGAAATGGAATATAGCATTAGTTGTTTACGTAGGATGCATTATAAAACATACACAGACTAAGTCTAGTCACGAGGTTTATCCCCTTCATATGTAAAAACAGAGTTGGATTTCTCGGAAAAAAACCTCAACTTCAAGTTTGAGTTTTCTTTTATTGAGCTGTCAAAATTCAACTTAAGCCCCCCCCCCCCCCCCTGAAATCCAGGCCAGGGGCCCATATTATGGTCCTATACTAGTTCCGGAATTTGGAGATGTTTGCAGATGGGCTTTATAATTTCAATTACCGTAGTTTTAGAGAATGTTCTTAATGATTCAGCGACCCTTCATTAAAATAAAATTGAATCCATTTTTGTTTTCTTTCTCCAAATATCGATTGAAAAAAGAAGAAAGTTTAAATAAATGAAATTGGCAGCACAAAAACAGAAAACCGCTAACCAGAATTTGTCCACTGCGGCTGTAGGCTCCGGTGAGCTAATATCCACCGTGTCATCACTGTACATGTCTGTTGAGCTAATACCCACCGTGTCATCACTGTACATGTCTGTGAGCTAATATCCACCGTGTCATCACTGTACATGTCTGTGAGCTAATACCCACCGTGTCATCACTGTACATGTCTGTGAGCTAATACCCACCGTGTCATCACTGTACATGTCTGTGAGCTAATACCCACCGTGTCATCACTGTACATGTCTGTGAGCTAATATCCACCGTGTCATCACTGTACATGTCTGGTGAGCTAATATCCACCGTGTCATCACTGTACATGTCTGGTGAGCTAATACCCACCGTGTCATCACTGTACATGTCTGTGAGCTAATACCCACCGTGTCATCACTGTACATGTCTGTGAGGTAATATCCACCGTGTCATCACTGTACATGTCTGGTGAGCTAATACCCACCGTGTCATCACTGTACATGTCTGTGAGCTAATACCCACCGTGTCATCACTGTACATGTCTGTGAGCTAATATCCACCGTGTCATCACTGTACATGTCTGGTGAGCTAATATCCACCGTGTCATCACTGTACATGTCTGGTGAGCTAATACCCACCGTGTCATCACTGTACATGTCTGGTGAGCTAATACCCACCGTGTCATCACTGTACATGTCTGTTTCTTAATGTATTTTCTTTTTTGCCTTTTGAAATATGTTAAAAACATAATTGAGTTGTATGAAGGATGAATGCAAGGTCCCGAGTTACATTGCAACTCTTTGCACTAAACGTTACTTAATTGGCTGGGTTGGAATTTAAAGCAGGATTTGGAAATAATGCATTTTTTCGGTAATTAGGTCAAACGTACTGAATTACAAGCTAATTTTCAAAACAGTCAAAGACATCTTTAAATGGTACAATTCGGTTCATATATACAGCCATGTATATCTAATTTGAAAAAGAAAACAAAATAATTTTGAAATTCTCTGCCAAAGTTTAATTTTTTTTTAAAGGAAATGTTACACAGACACAGCGTACATGCACCAATGAATTTGATCTTATTTAACGACGTGTATATCCCCGATGCAGAGATGAAAACAAGTAAACTTAACAATTATTGACAGAATCCCACATTTAGTAGCGAGTGTTTGGTATTGAAATCAACCCGGGGAATCGCTAAGCACCCAGTGATTACCTGTTACAGGTACATGTAATAAAGAGAACAGGCCTCTTGGTACCCCCTTTCAAAATAGAATATGCCACAAACGATGAGGAACGTCAGGTCTGACCCGAACCCTAGCTCTATACTTTCTCCCCTGGTGAACACCTTGTTTAATATCCCCAAGGGTAAACCCGAAACTTGACCTTGGTACAGCAAGGATCAAGCCGGTCCCTCTGATGCCAATGAAGTGCCCCCAATTCTCCCAGTATTCAGGATATATTATCCTTAATTTTGAGAGACTTCCTTATTTATGGTATCCCCCGAATTCCCCTCCCTCGGATCGCGTGTATAAACTTTACCCAAATCTCCAATCAATGTATACGCATGCAAAGCATCCGACTTGAAAATCTGATAATTCTGTAACACTGCAATACTAACATGCAGGATTACCCTCAGTATTATTCAACTGGACACCACTACACAATGGAACAGTAATGATAAAGAAGCCCTGGTGCCACTGTAGGAAAAGCAATATTCGCTTTTCCATTGGTAGACATATGTAGCGAAATGTAGCGCGCTCGAAATTGACACATCTCGTGACCAGACGTCTCGTGACGTACACAGAGTATCTGCAGTATTACAACACTTGCTCCACGCTTTCCAGAAATAATGGTCGTTCAGCATCACAGATCACTTGGTCCTTCAGATTCGAATTGCATAAATCAAAACAGCAGTATCGTTACAAATAGGAAGAAAATGTGATAATATAATACGGTGTCAATATATTTGCAGTTAAACAAGGCTACAGGAGTTGTCGCGCCTACCTTGTGATTTAAATAAACCTTGTACAAAACATTAGAGTATCTTACTATTAATTTAAAAGTTCGGGTTCAACTACCATATTGACGGATCAGTTGTAAAAGTTGTACTTCCATTTGAACCATGCACTTGTTAGGTTCGCTTGAACTGAAGGTAGTTGAGCTCATCGAATGGTGGGCGTTTTGGCCAAAAAATTCTATCCATTGAATCAATGGACTAATGGCTCTGACATGAAACAAAATAAACGGAACAATCCCTGATCGAAGGGGGGATAATTAAGAAAATGAATTTGTCGTAATTAACCGCTGATTTGATTTTTACCAAACTGATATGATAGCATCACAATACAAGGTCATTTTTATTTTTGTTTCCCCAAGGTAATAGGCGTGACTTCTGGTTAAAAATACTTGTCCTGATCATAACTTTGTAATGTAGAGATACTAAAGGGTCAAATGCTTGTGACCTGATGACGTGTTATGGGCTCTAGACGGACCAAAGTCAAAGACACTGTAAAAATTAATATAGAAATACCTTTGTATTCTATAAATATGTATTGGAGAAACTTTCGAGGTTCATACTTGTTATACAAAATTTACATGGCCAGGTAATGTGTAAGGACATTGTTCCAAGGTCAAGGTCACTAAAGACAAGATTGAAATTATGTTTTAGGCTATGAATAAATAACAAATAGTAATTAGAAGCTGCTACTTTAAACACATTGCTTATGGTAAGATGCCATGTAGTGACCTTAAACATAGGGTATTTGTGACGGTCAAGGTCATCAGTTAAAATAATAATGAAAATAGATTTCATCTTACTTGCGACTTTATTATGAAAAGACTTTAGAGACTCATTCCTAACAACGGCGTGTTCTTAGCCATGTCATGTGACCTGACACCAAGGTCATCTAGGTAAGGTCAAGATCATTGATCAAAAATATACTTTATTCTAGACTTAACTCTGCGTCACCAGTAAAATTGTGAAAGTGTTTCGATGCCTGGAGCATAATAATCTAATTTAATCCTCAGACACAAAGTCGTATACTGGTTTCTTACGTGCACAATGAAGTTAAACGCTGTTTTCATTTGAAGCAGAGAAGAATTTATCATCAAAGAAAAAGTTGATAAACTCAAATCAGTACTACGTTCTAGGGTTTTTCTTCTTCGTTTCACAAGAACGTTATTTAGCTCTCTGGTGGAGATCTACAATATTGGTTCTGAGACAAGCAGAATCAATAATTTCTATTTAGTTAATTTGTAATCATACTAAGTATGTTTTGCAGTTGTTGAAGTTTTTCATACCTTGAGGTGGATGATGAACAGAAATAAAATTCTGTCATTTCCGGATCAATACAAGGTTATCCATTACAAAGTTATTTGTTTTATATTGTCATTTCGATAACCTTTCGTCTTTAAGTTATCTTTCTTTGTAAACAAACAAACAAATATTCTATTTTGGAAATTGAAACCGCCTTTGTAGTCTTGAAATCAACACTCGACTTGTGCATGTTATAAATCGAAACCTCGAACCCGAGGCATTTCTGATGACAACACTCTTTAGTTTCTTGTGTTATGCATTCGTATATACTTTTCTGTACCTAGATAACTGCTGATTTTTCACTTCATAGACACATAAATATGAATGTATCGTACATTTGTACATAGCATTTAAAAGCCTTGAAAGCTATGCAAATACCTCTATGCATGTAATTTGCTAGTCATAATTACAAAATATCATATTTCAATACCGTTAGGCGTTCTTTGTTTGAATGTAATTTTTTTGCCAATTAACTTGTAAGAAACCGTCTCTGATTTCCGTCCCAGCGCCAGCCTCCTTGTACGATGCATGTCTGATGACAGGACACGTATTGATTGTGGTAGAAGCAACTCGCGGGTCCCCTCCAGAAGTACATTTAAATCGTAAGGTTCCGTAAAGGTCGTAAACAAAGTGAATTATAAGGTGTTCCACCATTCTCAAGAGTGACCCTTTATCCTCTTAATGTGGGCTAATTCGCAGAATTAGCAGGTATGTTTACGTGTAACAGAGGAAGAGTGTATATCAAATACTCAAAATCACTGTTAGAGATTAACGGCAGGTGCTATTTTTGACTCGAGATATGGAAAATACCTTTTGAAATGCGTATTAATGACGAACAGTTGAATCGGATCCTAATTTCATGTTTTTGTTAATTGGAATTTATAAGCATGTGACGAGATTACAATGAATTTAGTAAAAACAAACAGATGGTAAGTTATATGTAAAAGTTCATATTTATATGTATTATAAAAACTCTAACAGATCAAAAGACTGCTTGATGTATTTTCTCTACATTATTTGAAAACGTTAAAGCCAAACACAGCTATAATTAGAATATACACACCCAATGAAGATTCACGCCAATCTTGTCATAGCTGTTCCTATGAACTTAAAACTGATACGAGTTCAGGCTTTATGATTACAAACCGAGGACAGAATAAGATTATGTATGTATACCCCTAGGCTTGTGAAAACCACGCACAGACTGTATTAACATCTAGAATCGAATTTAGAATATAATCTCTGACTTTTATTGACTAAGTTATATCAATATTCTATCAAATGAATCAGTTTGAAAGTTAGACTAAAACCTCCGTTTTGTGGTATACTTGGCCTACAGCTGGTGACGTCTCAATATGAGTGAACAATTCTTGACAGAATTCACAAAACGATGTTAATAGAATGAGGATGGAATCTGAACACTGATCTCAAAATTAAGCTCTTGTTTGTCTCACGGCTCTTAAAACTGACGCCCTCATTGCAAGTACTTGTACATGTACTTTAACATCCCCCAAAACAGGAACACAATAGAACACAGCATTTGTTATATGCAGTCTGAGTAATGTATTTTTGCTAAGTAGAATGATGAGATTAATTTTAAAACAACATATTGTATTATATCATCGCAGTCTGTAAAGTGAAACAAGATCCGCTGTATAGGGAAGGGAAATAACTACGCTTTTCCGGTTTCCCACGTGCATTGTTTCCGCCATTGATCTTATAAATATTGTAAAAGAAATAATTACAATTTGTGAACGGCTACAAACTGAAATAACATCAGTAATGACTGACCTATTTTCACAGGATTTAACCGGGTAATTGTATAAAGAAACTTTATAGAAATGAGACGCTGACACAATGTAAAGTTTCGTGATTCTGTGTTTTATGGCATAAGACACAAATTTACATACAGAAAAAACGAATGATTTAAAAATGTCGATGTTCTACATCGGATTACGTAGACGTATAAATAAAGAAATCTTAAACAATTATGAAATGGGGGGAAATTTATGGGCATAGAAATCAGGTCATACATGTAGATGTAGTTTCAAACCTATTAAAGGTAGCTGTATACGGCATTTCACGATGACAAAGCAATATTGACAAGTCACCCTCTTTTGAAAAGTTGAAATGAAAGGAAATTTGCTAATCTTGATCGACGATGAGTAACATTCTCGATGGAATTTGCGGGTAAGATTGGCGGGTGACTTCCGGTGGATAAATCCTCACCAAATAATTGCGCTTTTGATAACGAAGGCTTCAGAAACTGGATTTTCCGTTTCAATACTAATTGTTAAAAGCCTTGCTAGCCTGGTCGACAGCGTGGGTACTTTATTTCCTTTGTTGCTGGTGATGTGAGCTTGGGAGGGTTCTGTTATTCGCTATGTGTGGGTATGCCTCTTCCCGGAGTTCTCTATTTAGCATGCTTATCATGGAATAAGTGTCCTCAACAAAGTCTGTGTATATAAAGGGATCCTTATTGACCATATATTGTATGTAATCTTTGTATGCTATACATACATTTTTTTGTTTTCGTTCGTATTCAGGAAATTCGTTATACAAGACAATAATATTTACATTTATTTATAATATAATAAAAGTAATTAGAGGTATTATGTCTTCCAGTAGAATTAAATAAGCTTAATGTTACTTGTGGTGCTCGGATGTATTTGTACTGTAACATTATAAACGGTTTATTTGCAGGCAGATTTCGTACAATTCTGATGAAATGGAAACACCCAGGCAAATTACAATGTCACAAATGCATCGGAAAAACCATCGGGTTCAGAAGGAGTTCGAAACTTGGAATAAAGATATTGCCAAACAAGTTGACCACTGGATGAAAGATAAACCAGTTCAGAGCGGATTTCTTGGTTCTCTGTCCACCCAACGAGCTCCGCTTGTTAGTAAATCTCAATCTGTGAAAAGGAAAAAACTGCAGAAAAAGCGGTTTAGAATGAAAGATAACGATGACGCGATGACGTCTCGAGATTCCGAATCGGAGTTTTCTCTGGATAGTGAAACTTTTCGAAGCAGACGATCGCGTGGTCGTCCGCCAGTATCCAAATCCTTGTCGTCCAGTAAGGACAACGCAAACGATACAACGTCAGTCTTTGGGAGCATACATAATGAAATTGAATTCAAGAAACGATATCGTCGAATGTTTGATCTTAACAAGCACCTACAGTTTGTGAATTCTGCAAATGGATTGATGGGAAAACAAATTTTAAGGAAGACGCACCGCCTCCCGCCTATGACTAAAGAACTTGCAAAATCACCCCAAAAACTGGAATGCTCCGAATTATTCGCAATCACCACTGTACAACAATCAAATGATCCAAGTGATTTTAAAACACCATCAACCCAAAATGTCTACCATAGCCTCGAATCCACGGACCTTACCGACAGCGGCTACGACCAAACACAGCTCAGCTCGAGGGAAGTGAACACGTCATCAAGAAAGGATTTATTGGATGACGATCGCCACAGCAACATGTCCTGGCGTCCAAACAAGACCTCAAAACCGGAAGTCTTCAAATTTGGAAAATTACCAAAGATTTCGAACAACACCATTGAAACCAATTCAAGCAGAGATAGACTCTCAACCAAAGACAGTGTGGAAATGAAATCCATTACAACCCGCTTAAATGACTCGTTACAGAAATGTGCCTCGTGGGTATCCGAGACAGACTCTGTAAATGATGAATTCTCCGAAGTTCGGGAGATGAAAGTTACCATAAATATAAAGTACAAAGCCGAAGACAGAGACAAGAGAAAATCAAAGAAATCACTGGTAGTCATGGATGACACATCGCTGAACTTAACACCTTTTGATAAGGCGAAAAACATGTCTAAAGTAAATGAACAAGAGAATTTTCCGGGAATGTTAAGTGAATAGTGTCTATGTATTTACATCTATTATACAAATCATTCATTTTATTTCATCAGTTCAATTTTTCTTTTTATAAATATCAAAGAAACGTACCGTTTTCAACATTGTAACACGACAATCGAACCTGAAGCTGTCTGTTTTGAACATTTATGAAAGTGCAAGCTTTAAACGAGCGATCCTCCCCTCTTTAGGTTGGTAGGTTTGATTTCAAGCACCGGTACAGTATACCATCCAGTACAAATTGGCGGATCTCTCTCTCTCTCTCTCTCCCCCTCTCTCTCTCTCTCTCTCTCTGATGTTTAGAGCTAGTGCCTTCAAACTTCTTTATTGAATAAGATGCTTGCCTACTGTGGATAAGTCGTATACATGTAGTTACAGGTACCTAGGGCATGGTCGATGCTACTGCCACCTAGCTGTAGATCTATAGCTCTCTGGGAAGATTGGAACAGGTCAGAGATCTACAGATACATCCCTATAAAACCTTGTATTTACGGCCTGAAAAACAATGCGCACGGTTGAGGCCTTATATTGTTGTATTCTTGCATCACCATCTAAATAAATCTGATTGAAGAATTCCTAACATATTTTCCCACTATAGTTGTGCTAAAACATACCTTCAATCATCTATCAAAGTCCCATGCGACCTGGACACTCACAGTTTCTAATGATTTCGTTTGTTGAGTGGTGGGACGGGGACCAGACTAGGCTTTCATTATCAGGCCGGGATTACTTAGCTATTAGTGGTGGGATGGGGACCAGACCAGGCTTTCATTATCATGCCGGGATCAGCTCTTCGTACTAAAGAGATTCTTTTATATCTAGATAAATTGTACATTGTTTATTATCATTAATTATTCGTTGATGATAAATGAAGAACGAATACATACCTCGGATCAGATATTATTAATAGATATAAATATCAATGGGGTTCGATTTGACTGGCTACGTAACATGGCTACGTTAAAATATGTTAAGAATTTTATTTGATATTAAATTTTGAGACAGCGATACAAATATAGAAACGATGTAAGGCATCAACCGTGCGCATTTTTTCAATCGGCGTAAATCGAAGGTTTTTTAAAAAAAAAATAAGGGATGAGCCTGTGACTCTTTGATCTGTCCTGTTCTCAGAGAGCTACATAGGCAGCTAACTACCACCGTGATAGCTGTTAGGTCTCTAACTATTTCTGGCTGGACAGGTCACAAGTAATACACGTAGAAATTAATCCTGCGTCGGTCAGTGACACCGCGGCTTAATCTGCCAATATCTGGAAAGGGTGGATCGTGAACCCCTCGCTATCTAAGATTTAATCATTTGTACATTGTATATGTTACCTCAACAGTTTCAGCATACATTTATTCTCAATCAGCAATTCTTGAAATGACGCGCACAGTAGATATAAACCAAAAGAGGCAATACAATTTAAAAAATCATGAGTTCGGTGTATTTTGTTTGGTACATTTGTAAATCTTAACCATAAATTGCAATACCTTTGATGTCAGTAGTAAAAAGAAATGTCCTCAAAATGTGTCGTGCTTCTCTTAATGTTTGTAACAGCGTAGACTATGACGTCACAGGTACGCGGTTGGCCATTTCTTGCGCAACTAGAACAGCAATTTGATTGGATAAAGTTTCTGTCACATCAGCTGTTATAGGTCTGTAAAGTATAACAGATCATTTCGAGTGACTGTCTGACACACAATAAATATTGATCACTGTTCGTTATATTCACGGTGACTTTTCATTTGGGAGTGACATGATTATTGCAGAAGACTGGAAACTGGATAAAAATATGTAGGAGAAAGAAGTTCAGTCAAACATACTTAATGACGGGTCTCTGTGTAGAGTAATAACTATATAGATAAATATATGAATCCATTGAAGCATCGTATCTGCATTTAGTAAATAAATGAATAAGCAATGTGAACTGTGGAAGAATAGTGAAAATAAATCGATATCCAATTGTTCAAAAAAGTTTAATTACTTCGATACATAAATCATTTTCCGCCTTTAAATGGTTGAAAGGGTTCAACTCACAGGAGTGTGCTCTGTACTTTGACTCTTCTGAGGGCTTGATTTTTCTTCCTGATATCTGAACGATTGGTTCAGAGGTGTAGTACTACTTGTACGCTGACCGAGAGTCTGATCTACACACCACTTGAAGTAATTAGTTCTACAATCCTTAATAAAACTTGTTGACGTTTATATTGTCATTGTGGCGGTTTCCGACTTTCGACACTTCATACGTTCACATTAGTTTATTGTCAAGACCCTATATAACATTACCATTACTCGCATTACCGGTACTAATTTTGGATTTTGAAATCCTCTTGAAACCACTTCGCCCCATCATATCAAGTCAGGCTTCAAAGTGAACGGCGACGATGACGATCAATCTCAAAATTCCTATAAGTAATGCAAAAAAGAGAGTTGGTCAAACACAGACCCCTGGACACACCAGAGGTGGGATCAGGTGCCTCGGAGGAGTAAGCATCCCCTGTCGAACGGCCACACCCGCCCTGAGTCCTATATCCTGATCAGGTACACGGAGTTATCCGTAGTCAAAATCAGTGTGCCAAGAACGGTCTAACAATCGGTATGAAACACGTCATACAACACCTGTCCCAATGATATGATACACAGAATCAGATTGACATATTCATTCACAATAACAGAATTTAATCACTTTAAATTTCATTCCTTCTATTATCTTTTATTCGCTCAAATCACAATGATTGATTGATTGTTTCATGCTTAACGTCTCGCTCGAGAATTTTTCACTCATATGGAGACGTCACCAAGACCGGTGAAGGGCTGCAAACGGGAGTGTATGAAAGGTGTGCCTCCTTTGGGATGAATTTATGTGGAAGTTTGTACCTGTGGATTAATGTTGAACCCGAAGAGATACAGCGGGAGAGAAAGATTGAAACAGAACCAATGAGAACGGAGGTGAAGTTTATACGATCCACAGTAAGGATTTAATATTATTTCATAATATAATAATAATAATAGTTTATTCACCAATCAAGGGCCCCCGGGGGGCATGTACATGTTAACAGGCAATTAATTATAACAATGAAAATAAATAACAATCAATTAGAAATACTACCGGTAATACTGACAGAGTTCACACTTCTGCACTGCACATATCTATATAATTATATATGAAATACTGATTACAGACAAGATTTAAATTAACAACATGATAAATAAAATAACCCAACTGCCTCACATAACAGTAACTGGGATAGCAGACAATGATAGTGTCGTGCGAATACTTATATAAAAGAGAATAATAGCATTATATGAAAGAAAATAATAATAATAAAAAAAAAACAACAAAAAAAAAAACCCACAAACCCACAATATGTTGACCTGATTACAGGGAGCACCAAGGGACAGTGCCTGTTAACAGTCTGGTAATAAATTTATTGTACCAGACCGTTGGTCTTGTACTCCCAGTAACCAAGACAGCTTAATATATGAAATAGCTGAAAGACTAACAGAGAATTTATGCTTGAATGGAATTAAAAGGTCATCTCATTATCAATCTAAATGTTAAGATACAAGTATTTAGTTTAGAAATCAACTGCCAGAAGTCGTCCCTATTTAGGATTGGAGTGCTGCGGTCACTAAGTCAAAATAATAAATCAAACACAAGATGTGACTGAATTAAGATGAATTAAATTAAATGTTGTTTTATACATACCACACTCCATGTTGTAGGTACACACATACATGGCACTATGTGCAAATACATGTATGTGTGCGTTAATGACGTTTTGTCAAGAAGGGGGGAGCATATTTCTAAGCCACGTGTGTTTTTTCCATTCTCTACCCATAGATGTCGCTGCTCGCTAACACATTGCCGGACTTTCAAAATTCTTGTAAAAAGCTTTTTAAATTCTTATACAAACGTTTACTTCGCTTGATCAATTTATGATGCAGAAATTTAAGATACAATTGTTTACTGCTTGTAAACAAATCAGTGGCAGATTTAAGGGGGGGGGGGGGGGCGCAGCCGGCGCGCACCCCCTCTAAAATTTTAAAATTTAAGGTAAATCGTGGTATCTTGTTTATAAAAATGTACTAAACGATAAAAGAAGCAATATAATTTCTTTCACTCCCGGAGAAATGAATAATAAAATCTTTTGATTTCTTGAAATAATTTATTGGGAGAACTTAATTTTTTTCCAAAAACCCTTAAAATTTGCGTCATTTTTTTCAATTTCACCTTATAAAAAATGATAGAAAATAGTACAAATAGGAGACATATTTCAAGCTCTATAAAATCTGTAAAACTCAGACCCCTGCCTCATAAAGTGGCACCTCCGTAACCACAATTCCTGGATCCGCCCCTGCAAATTCCCTAAAATTTTGATTTTAATCAAAATAAAGCACCCCCCCCCCCCCGATTTTTGTGTTATCTTAGCCAGTGGCGTAGCTTCCATTGAGGCAACCGAGGCAGCTGCCTCGGTAAAAAAACAAACACCTTTTACGTTGTTAAAATGTCGATAGCTTCTGGGGGGCTGCGCCCCCCCCCCAGACCCCCCGCCTCCGTAATATTCGAACCCAAGCTACGCCTATGTCTTAGCTACATCGATCGTTCTAATTCTTAAATTCCGTTCCGTTTTTCGTTCCGTTCCGTCTTCCGTTCCGTTTTCTGTTCCGCGTTTTAGCAACACCCCAGGTTTTTAACGTTGACAGAATTTCATAAAAATTGTTCTCGTATAATATTTGCTGTGTGGGTATTCTTTTCTTGTACCAGATAAAGCACTATGTTCTAACACAAAGTGATATTCATCTGGAATTTCTGTTTCATAACATAAAACACATATTTTGTTATGTAGTGTACTAAAACATCGGCCAGTCTCTCCAAAGAGGCGATACTTCATGGTACGAAATGCCAAAACGATCCTCCGACTTTCTTTGTTAGATTTTCAAGAAAGGTTTCCAAACCAAAGTTTGTTTTAAAAATTTTGTTCATTCTATGCACCCTTGGAAGAGCGATAAACATCACGTGACCATGTCTAGACAAATTGATCTTTAACACTTTGTTTTATTGCGTTTGCCATTCATTCACAGAATATTGCTCATACCATATACATTTGTATTAGAAAGTCCACACAAAATTCTATGAAATAACAAATGTGAACTGTGGAAGAATATTGAAAATAAATCGATATTAGATTTTTTAAAAAGCGGAATTTTATGTTTTGAATTGTATGTTTTGAATGGAACCATTATAGTACTGTGTATAAAATGTTAAGGAACAAACAGGAAATTTTTGCATTGCAGTTTTTATCATACATGTAGCAATTGTTCTTCTTCTGAAACACACCGGTCTTCGTGGCTTAGGGATTCCGTTATAGAGAAACACACCGGTCGTCATTGCTTAGGGGTTAATAGACAAACACACCAATTGTCGCAATCGGGTCACGCTCTCGTCCTTTTCCGTAACCGGTAAGAAGACTCGGACGTGGATCGGCGCAAGAATTGCTTCAAATCGATGCAATTTTTTGCCGGAAGCGCGTCTGTAGATGAGGTTAAAAGGCCACAATCGAATCCCTGTATAATATGTTATTTATATTTTCACCACAGGTTCAGTTTTGATATCATTAACGTCTTATTCACTCTAATACATAAACATATAAGTGGAAAATGAGAGTGATATAAAACCTTAGATACATTTGTATGTATGATATCTTCGATGCATTTGAAAGTTCATGTTTCATATTGTAACGTATGACTGTGAGGTCATAGTTGCATTAGTGTACACATGGCAACAGACTCTCATGGCGTCGATCCACATACGAGTTTCATTTGCGGTTACGGAAATAGCCGAGTAGTTACGATTGCGATTGTCGTGGCTTAGGCGTTACATCCAAGTCCCGTTCGTACTTTGATCGTGTCAAACACAAGACGTAAAAATGGATAAAAAGTGTCATGCACTCGACACTACGCACGCTAAGTTCAACAGTGTGCACAGACTGGACAATGTATACGAACTTAAAATTGTGTACATATTCAACAGAGTGTACGTACCCAATCAATACACTCACCAATGTGTACGTACCCAATCAATACACTCACCAATGTGTACGTACCCAATCAATACACTCACCAATGTGTACGTACCCAATCAATACACTCACCAATGTGTACGTACCCAATCAATACACTCACCAATGTGTACGTACCCAATCAATACACTCACCAATGTGTACGTACCCAATCAATACACTCACCAATGTGTACGTACCCAATCAATACACTCACCAATGTGTACGTACCCAATCAATACACTCACCAATGTGTACGTACCCAATCAATACACTCACCAATGTGTACGTACCCAATCAATACACTCACCAATGTGTACGTACCCAATCAATACAGTCACCAATGTGTACTTACCCAATCAATACAGTCACCAATGTGTACGTACCCAATCAATACACTCACCAATGTGTACGTACCCAATCAATACACTCACCAATGTGTACGTACCCAATCAATACACTCACCAATGTGTACTTACCCAATCAATACACTCACCAATATGTACTTACCCAATCAATACACTCACCAATGTGTACTTACCCAATCAATACACTCACCAATATGTACGTACCCAATCAATACACTCACCAATGTGTACGTACCCAATCAATACACTCACCAATGTGTACGTACCCAATCAATACACTCACCAATGTGTACGTACCCAATCAATACACTCACCAATGTGTACTTACCCAATCAATACACTCACCAATGTGTACGTACCCAATCAATACACTCACCAATGTGTACGTACCCAATCAATACACTCACCAATGTGTACGTACCCAATCAATACACTCACCAATGTGTACGTACCCAATCAATACATTCACCAATGTGTACGTACCCAATCAATACACTCACCAATGTGTACTTACCCAATCAATACACTCACCAATGTGTACGTACCCAATCAATACACTCACCAATGTGTACGTACCCAATCAATACATTCACCAATGTGTACGTACCCAATCAATACACTCACCAATGTGTACTTACCCAATCAATACACTCACCAATGTGTACTTACCCAATCAATACACTCACCAATGTGTACTTACCCAATCAATACAGTCACCAATGTGTACTTACCCAATCAATACACTCACCAATGTGTACTTACCCAATCAATACACTCACCAATGTGTACGTACCCAATCAATACACTCACCAATGTGTACGTACCCAATCAATACACTCACCAATGTGTACTTACCCAATCAATACAGTCACCAATGTGTACTTACCCAATCAATACACTCACCAATGTGTACGTACCCAATCAATACACTCACCAATGTGTACTTACCCAATCAATACACTCACCAATGTGTACGTACCCAATCAATACACTCACCAATGTGTACTTACCCAATCAATACACTCACCAATGTGTACGTACCCAATCAATACACTCACCAATGTGTACTTACCCAATCAATACAGTCACCAATGTGTACTTACCCAATCAATACAGTCACCAATGTGTACTTACCCAATCAATACAGTCACCAATGTGTACTTACCCAATCAATACAGTCACCAATGTGTACTTACCCAATCAATACACTCACCAATGTGTACTTACCCAATCAATACACTCACCAATGTGTACGTACCCAATCAATACACTCACCAATGTGTACTTACCCAATCAATACAGTCACCAATGTGTACTTACCCAATCAATACACTCACCAATGTGTACGTACCCAATCAATACACTCACCAATGTGTACTTACCCAATCAATACACTCACCAATGTGTACTTACCCAATCAATACACTCACCAATGTGTACGTACCCAATCAATACACTCACCAATGAATGTACTCAACAATTATGTACATACTCAACAATTATGTACACACTTAATGTACACACTCAACAATTATGTACACACTTAATGTACACACTCAACAATTATGTACACACTTAATGTACACACTCAACAATTATGTACACACTTAATGTACACACTTAAAAATGTGTATTACAACGCCCCTTCCCCCCTAAAAAAAACCCCCCAGGTATGGCTTATTACGTACATTTGTCCAGGTCAAGTATCTCAATGTTTATAAACTATTTACAAAATTCATATATTCACAAAATCACATGCTGTCTTTGTGAGTGGAGGGGGTAGCGCAGTGGTTACCATATTTGTTTTTTCACCGTTGATACTCTCAATCTTCAGCTTTGAGAGGACACATGCAATATGGTTGTTCACTTACATGTGGGTTTTCTCTGGGTACTCAAGTATTTCCTTCGAATCAATGACCTCATGGCAAAAATATTTCAACTGACAAGAATCGTTAATATCTTATGTTGTAGAACTTGCTTGGTAATCAACCTTAAAAAAATTAAAGTTTAAACAGCCTCTGTGATCTATTGAGGTACAGGACATCGGGTACATATACGTTTTAAGTTGGCGGTTCAAAAACATCTAAGTCATCCCCTCCATTGATCATGTGCTCATACAATGAAGATTCGGTCTCTTGTTTAACAAAATATCTGTCCAGATGATAATTTTCCTGGTTTTCGTCTGTGCTCCCATTCTTTTCCCACACAGCAGTGTATAAATCGGTCGTTACCCTGGGAGAGGAGCAATGTTTCGGTGCATCTGTTAACACGGTCTGATTTCTAAACTAAATAGAAATGAAGTGCTACAAAAATGGTTCTGCATATCATCTTTTGATATTAATTCCTTTATATAATAAATTCACAAAACATGAACTTTAACATGGTTTAAATCATTTTTATATAATCAAAGAACATCTCAATCTAGATTCTTGGCAATATGAAAGGTGAAGATAACGAACAGTGATCAATATCTAATCACAATTTATTTCTTAACATTCAGTGTTTTGAGCCATACAGGGGGAGGGGGGGGGGGGGGGGGGCAAAACAAGGATTTCTGACCGTTACAATGTTTTAATCCTTTCATAACGAATATTGTGTTCTCTTAAACCAAAAAGAAAAGTCTTACTCTGCTTCCAACTGCGGAGAACTCCACAAAAGTATCTCGTTTGGGTTTCCTTTTATGTCTTGGCGAGAAAATTATACATAACACAAGCACAACAGCCAGAATAAAAGCCCCGATAACGCTAGGTACCACAATGGATAAGTTCACTGTACCTACAACAGAATGAAAGGTGAAGATAACGAAAGGTGATCAATCTCAAAACTCCTATAAGCAATACAAAATATATAGTTGGCAAACACGGATCTCTCGATATGCTAGAGGTGGGATTAACTGCCTAGGAGGAGTAAGCATCCCTGTCGACCAGTCATACCCGTCGTGAGCCCTATATCTTGATCAGATAAACGGAGTTATCCGTAGTCAAAATTAGTGTGCCAAGAACGGCCTAACAATCGGTATGAAACACGTCAGACAGCATGTGACTCAATGATTAGAATTCGCGAAATGCTGTCTTTAAACGAGACTGTCAAAACCCCTGCACCATCAAGTTGTTTGTCAATAGCCTGCTTCGATTTAAACACTGATCATACACAGATCAAGCTCTTGCGTATCGAATCAGTTGAGATACAAACATCATATGCAGGCGATAATGGAATTTTGATACATAAATATGGGAAGTTGACGATGGAGAAGCTGAATTCATCCTGTTTATCATAAAGTTGAGTTGTTAGTGTGTCGTCAATATCTATTTTCAATAAAATATCTACGTATGAAGCAGAAGTGGATGCCTCTGTGCTGTCTTTTATTTCGAGTTCACAGGGATATATCGAATCAACATATGAATGAAAATTAGGATTATTAATAGATAAAACGTCGTCGATATATCTAAATATCGCATTGAAGGCCACAGGAAGAGATTTTTTTCTTCTCATGTAGAAGCTTTTGAATAAATTCCACTTCATATCAATATAAAAACAGGTCAGCTAACAAAGGAGCACAATTCAAGCCCATGGGAATTCCAACAAACTGTTGGAAGACCTACGATATTGTCAATAAGGAAATTCAGCATATTTTTATTTTCAACTTCAGAGTACTTGTGCGTGGAATCAGAGTGGTGTTGAACAAAGTAATTTTTTGGACGACTAATTATTAGACATGAATATTTCTATTTTTGTTGAAGAAGCAACTGTCTATAAGTTAAAAAGTCTAGTCTTTAATTTATCGTGAGAAATGGTCTTGTAAAGTGTTAAAAAGTCATACGTTTTGATGTTTGTTGATTTGAAAAAAAGCTTTGCGATTTCAAGTTTACTAAAAGTTCTTTAGAATTGTTTAGAATCTACATTTGATTTACACCACTTCTGGCATATGCAGTGGCACAATACGTTTGAAGTTTCTCCTTCACAGCTGTTAATATTTTCGTGAAGAGCAAAGATGGAAGCTTGGTAGAATATTTACTGGATCCAGCAATGCATCTTTGTTTGTAAGAGTTTTTATGAAGTTTAGGAATTCAGTATACACTGTGGGTACGATAACTCATATTCATCCGATGCATCATCTTCTCAAGCCAAGTGTCCGATTCGCTTACTCTCATCTCCCCCTTGGCGGATTTAGTCACATTTCTAAGACTTCAAAATATCGCGCTTTGGCGTTCCAAGGCATCCACTCAAATCACACCATAGAAACAGTTTGATTTGAGTAATGGCGGCCCCCATGTTTAGCCCGTGTTGTCCCCTTTGCCATGACATTTTGTCTAAAAAATGAAAGACGGGGGATTTTCGGAGAAAGTTTTTGGGTTTACAATCAACCTCTAGAGATAATTGATAATGTACCTCACCCAAATGACGATAACGGACTGTTTGTACTAGAGTGAACTGAATAAATTCGGGAAAAATGAGTGCAATATCAAAACGAAAGTAGAAACGCTGAAATCTGAATCAATTGTTTTGATACGTGATTTACGCCTTCAACACAAAAGTGGCATATACGTCCATCAAGTATGCACACATAATTAAAAAACAATTTTATTGTTTTCATCTGTCAACTCCATTTTGTAAAACGTATATATGCAACAGAAATTGAAATGCGTTATCTAATTGGTTAGATTTTGTTTTCGTCAAGAAGGATAACTCGCTCGATCCGTTAGATGACAATTCAGTCGCAACTAAATACGCCAAGGGGTAGACGAGAGTAAGCGACTCGGGCACCTGGCTTGCAGAGATGCCGATCCATTGACTGGACATATCGTTATCATTACAGAATTGATAAGTTGTCTGTGTCTACAACAAAATTTATCTATATCATTACACAATGGATAGATTGTCTGTGTCTACAACAGAATCTGTCGTTTTCATAACAGATTGAATTATTCAGCTAGGGCAGGAAAAGATTTACACAATGAATATGTTAGCAGGGACTGAAACAGAGGTAGAACTACTGATTAATTACTGTAAATGGGGGAAAGATTGTAATTGTTTTTATTTCGATATGTTCGCGGTCGGGGATTTTTTTTCGCGAAATTAAAAAACAACAACCGGGAATCATTTTGCAAGTGTGACATAATACGTTTTGAACAGTTACCAGTAATCAAAATAGAACTTGAATTCCATGAAAATAAAACCACCGCAGTTAGACCAATATGAAAAACCGCGAACTTTTAGCACCGCAAAATTAAAACCACTTACAGTATTCAAATTTTTGATGCATTATCTTGTGTACAAAACAGTTAAGATGTTTATTAATGACTGAAGATCTGAAAACAACTTCGAAGAATATTTGTCGGTATGTTTGACAAATCCACGATATTAGATGCCCAAGGAAACTAAAACTCCAATCTGGGTAGATGGACAGTTGCCTCATTTATCAAACATTGAAACAAAATGCCAGATTTATTGGATACACTCAAATACAAGACTTGTTACAGACGGCATATTCCATAAATTATACGCATGCAAGTAGACATAACAGAGCTATATTCTAAAAGATGTTTCTATGTAAGCTTACATAGTAAATTAAAACGAGACATTTCATTTTGAGAGGTTTTGGTGCTTAAGACATGATTAATATTAAACCTATCCTTAGCATCAATTACAAACGTTAATTTTTACTTGAAGTACAATATCCTTAGCATCAATTACAAACGTTAATTTTTACTTGAAGTACAATACCTGATGACGGAGAACCTGGTGAAGAATGGATGTTTGCTGAGGGTGTGGTAAATCTACCCGGGCATAACGTTCTCATGTGCTCAGCATAGGCTGGAAAAATTAATGATAAGAAATTAACTCTCTCTCTCTCTCTCTCTCTCTCTCTCTCTCTCTCTCTCTCTCTCTCTCTCTCTCTCTCTCTCTCTCTCTCTCACGTTGTCACCCTTGTCAGTTTTACATTGTAAACTGAACACGTATAGTTTTTGGCCAGGACATTAATATCCCTCTTCTGATAACCATACTATGGGTAAATTGCAACATTTGAAGCAAGTTATATTGATTCAGTGATTCCTTCAATCCTAGTTTAGTGGTAAATTGAATCAACGTACGACTTTTCTTATAGCGCTGACGGTGGCTGTCACTGGTCGGCAGATGATGATAACTCCTCCTGGACACCTACTCTTACCTCTGGTGTGTCCAGGGGTCCGTGTTTGCACGACTATCTATATTGTATTGCTTATAGGAGCTATGAGATTGATCACTATTCGTTATCTTCATTGATGTAGCGCAAAAATAAAAAACAGACGCGGAGATTTTGGAGAAAAGCTTTCATTAAGAATTGAATTGACTTCAACAATCTATAGCATGTCTAGTCTGTTTTTGAAAACTAGATTTTCACAGACCAGTTGCTTTATAGAAATAAATATCAACACTGAACTGAGGCATAAGATATTTCATGGATTTTTTAAACTGAAATTTGCTCAGTATTTCTTGCACCAAGGTATTCTATCATCCACCCCCCCCCTTTTTTTTCTTTCATGGAAGTGAAAACAACGTCCTGTTTCCTTTCATTTAGAGTAAAAGGCAGATTTTGATTTGTTTTGGTTTAAAAAAGAACAAGGAAGAACATTACATCCAGTGTTTAGTGTTTCCTAGTTATCTAATGTATAGATACTCATATCATACATGATGCGTCGTTATCTGTGACCTTCAGACTAAGACAAGAATGAGAAAACTCATATACAGTTTCTTACCAATGATAAGCCCCGTCTCCTCCTCTATGGCATGTCAAAAGTTGCAATATTTGATCTTTTCCATTTGTATAGTATAATTTTCCATTTGTGTTCTATATTTTCCATTTGCATTGTATAATTTGTCATTTGCATTGTATAATTTCCATTTGTATTGTATAATTTTCCATTTGTATTGTATAGTTTTCCATTTGTATTCTATATTTTCCATTTGTATCATATACTTTTTTCGTTTGCATTGTATAATTTCCATTTGCATTGCAAAATCTTTCATTTGTATTGCATCCGAGGGATTGTTTATTTTGATTTGTTACGAAGGATTTCATTAGTTTAGGTCCCACTTATATTTAGCCGTCACCAGCTGTAGGCCGGTGACGTACCACAAATAGACTTACTATGCTCAGCGCACAGTGGCGTAGCAGTGGGGTTCTTTAATGTGCCAACGCCTGTCGCAACTTTTAAGGTCACATTATCCGAAAGACCCGTGATTCTCACTTTTAAATAGCCATGCGCATGGGGAAGTATTAACTATATTTACACCTAAGGTTTGATGCAGCCATGACACGAGCAGAACTCGAACATGCGACCTCACGGTTACGAACCGGGTATATCACTGAACTACCGCGACCGGTTCCATACAGGACTAGTTAAACATACATGTACATGTAGCTAGCAATGGCGAATCTTGTGCCGGGAGACCCCCCCCCCCCCCCACCCTTCCCTTCACAAATATGATATTTTGTTTATTTTGTATAGAGATGTCGAAAAAAGCATACGTGTACGTTTTATTTTGTCAGAACGCACTTGACTCCCCCCCCCCCCCCCCTTTGGCGTATTTAGTTGCATCCTTACTAGTTTGAATATGCTGGTCACATTATGCGCATAAAAGCGATAAATCAATTGGGGGGGGGGGGGGGAGGTTGTTACGTCATTGCATTAATTAGCAGATTCGGTACACTCTTGCGAAAAGTGGCTCCTGAACTTGACCTCTTCAACATCTCGCGCATTACCAAATTCGATAAACGATAACTTAAGATTGGTGGAGACCCAAGACCCGAAGTCTCCCGAATCTACTGAATTCTGACTAAATAAAATGTGCATGCTTTTCTGAACAGTTCTATTTAAAAAAATGATCATGTTGGGGGCGGGGGGGATTCCCCATTGCTAGATACGTATTTTTAAAAATAACTAGTCCTGCATGGACCTGGTCGCGGTACCTCAGTGATATATCGATGATTTGTGGGCGGGAGATCGTGAGTTCGAGAACCGCTCCTGCCATTGCCGCATAACATAAACAAAGGCAGTGATTGCTCCTTTGCCAAACACTCGGCATTTGAAAGTGAGACTCGAGGGTCTTTCCGATATGACCTGAAAACAGATATTCCGTGTCGGTGCAGACGTTGCCCTGTGCGATAAGCACGTCTACATTTGTGGTACATCAGTGAACAATTCTCAAAGCAACGTTAACTAATGAAATCGTTCGTAACAAATCAAAATAAACAACCCTACGATACAATAGAAATGGAAATTACACAATACAAATGAAAATTTATGCAATACAAAAAGGAAAATATAGAATACAAATGGAAAATTATACAATGCAAATGAAAAATTATACAATGCAAATGAAAAATTATACAATGCAAATGGAAAATATAGAATACAAATGCAAAATTATACAATACAAATGAAAAATTATACAATACAAATGAAAAATTATACAATGCAAATGAAAAATTATACAATGTAAATGGAAAATATAGAATACAAATGCAAAATTATACAATACAAATGGAAAAGATCAAATACTGCAACGTTTGACATGCCATATACTCCCCTACCCCTGAGTGTCTGGTCGTTATTTCTATTGCTCGACAATCAGTGAAAAATGCCACGTTTGAAAATGATTTTGGAACTATTACAAATGTACATACGATTACATGCAGTTGACTCCAGTTCCAATCCAATTCCCGGCAACTCCGATTCCGTTTGGATATTTTTGTAGTGACGGTAACAAGAATCCGTTTCATTTGTGCTCTGTCCAACATTTATGAAAAAGATGTAAGGTTCTTGTGCCGAATCCAAACTATCAAATGTTTTAGACGTGTTTTCCCTGTCTGATAATATCAGCGCCATGCCTGCTTCATCGGTCCCATCAAATTCTGTTTGTAAGTCGTTCATTTTGTTTAAAAGTCTGGTCGTGTTCTTGCCATCATGATTTTCAAGCGTTACATTGGTGCCGTTAAGACGGGAGACGATTATATCGCGGAAACATTCAAAATGGCCCCGTAAGGTCTTGTTGATCGTGTCCAATACTATCAGTAGCTTTCCAGCAATTGTGATGTTACAGCCTGTGTATAAAATAATTATCATTATCATTTTTTATCATTTGATGAATAAATATCCGAGTATTTGTTTTTCCTTTTTCAAAACCGTAACAATACCAGAATCAATATTCATTAATATACATTGACGGTCTTTTATAAGTATGTTGAAACTCGGAACTCCATGACTATAGCATATGACGTGTATGTATGATTCTTCTCTTTTTTTAGGGGCAGGGCCGGATCAGGGATATCGCCAGTGTGGTGGTTTACGTAACGGAATAACAACAAAATCAGTAGTGCGGTATCAAGCAGGCCCGAAACTTAGTATTTCATTATGTTGAGAGGGGCATGGGAAAACCTGAGAATATTTTAATAAGGAAATAATAATGATAATAAGTACAAAAACTGAACATTATCTGATTAGCCAAATACAAAAAAAAAAGTTTTAAAGAAATGGGGTAACTTCCTTCCTTTCATGGACCATTATACTCTCAACTGCCTTACAAAATCTACACCACGGTAAGGAGGGCAGACATCGGGCTCGGCTGATGACATTGTACTAGGAGGGCAGACACTCCTCACTGTCAGTAACAGTCCTCACTGTCAGTAACAGTCCTCGCTGTCATTAACAGCCTCACTGTCAGTAACCGTCCTCACTGTCAGTAACCGTCCTCACTGTCAGTAACAGTCATCACTGTCAGTAACCGTCCTCACTGTCAGTAACACTCCTCACTGTCAGTAACAGTCCTCACTTTCAATAACAATCTTCACTGTCAGTAACAGTCCTCACTGTCAGTAACAGTCCTCGCTGTCAGTAACAGTCCTCACTGTCATTAACCGTCCTCACTGTCAGTAACCGTCCTCACTGTCAGTAACAGTCCTCGCTGTCAGTAACAACCCTCGCTGTCAGTAACAGCCCTCAATGTTAGTAACCGTCCTCGCTGTCAGTAACAGCCCTCACTGTCAGTAACCGTCTCACTGTCAGTAACAGTCCTCACTGTCAGTAACCGTCCTCACTGTCAGTAACAATCCACACAGTCAGTAACAGCCCTCACTGTCAGTAACAGTCCTCACTGTCAGTAACCGTCCTCACTGTCAGTAACAGTCCTCGCTGTCAGTAACAGTCCTCACTGTCAGTAGCAGCCCTCAATGTTAGTAACCGTCCTCACTGTCAGTAACAGTCCTCGTTGTCAGTAACAGTCCTCGCTGTCAGTAACAGCACTCAATGTTAGTAACCGTCCTCACTGTCAGTAACCGTCCTCACTGCCAGTAACCGTCCTCACTGTCAGTAACCGTCCTCACTGTCAGTAACAGTCCTCGATGTCAGTAACAGCCCTCACTGTCAGTAACAGTCCTCACTGTCAGTAACAGTCCTCGCTGTCAGTAACAGCCCTCAATGTTAGTAACCGTCCTCACTATCAGTAACCGTCCTCACTGTCAGTAACAGTCCTCGATGTCAGTAACAGTCCTCGATGTCAGTAACAGTCCTCACTGTCAGTAACAGTCCTCACTGTCAGTAACAGCTCTCAATGTTAGTAACCGTCCTCACTGTCAGTAACAGTCAGTAACAGTCCTCACTGTCAGTAGCCGTCCTCACTCTCAGTAATAGTCAGTAACAGTCGACACTGTCAGTAACAGCCCTCACAGATTTTACACACTAGATATAACTACAGAGGTTAAGTGAAAATAAGATATGTTTGAAATGATTTTCATTAAAATATACAGCATTAGTTTCACCTTTACACTTTGTTCTTCCACAATTACAAACGGTTTTAGCCCATTATAAATTCGCCCGGACGCAGTTGTTTTAAAATATAGAGAACTTAGAAAACGGTTTCTCCCAGTCTTAAATTCGCCCACTGACAACAAGGGAGAGGGAAATTAAACGGGGGCCCAATATTTCCCTTGGATTGACTACCTTGGATGTAATTCCTGCCTGTCAGCACTTTCAAGTATTATTCTCTTTATGTTTATATTCATAAAAAAGACTGAATTATCAATGCAATAGTGAAATTCTCTTGGCTGAGGGAAATCGCACCTTAAAAAGAACACTTTGATTACATTCAAAGGACTCCTAATCCCTCCTAATCATTCCACAATCCCAAACAAACAAAATATTTCCAACGGTGGATTTAATAGTTGTGAATATCCTATAAGTTCGTAAGATTAAATTCAAGTGTTTATTCTGTAAAAACAAATTCGGTTAAAAAAACTGATTCTTTACCTTCATTGTGTGTCCGTTTAGGTTCATCATTCCTTCCACACATCGTGCTACACGTGGCTTTGATTTTGCCTAACTTCCCCGAAATGGTATTCTTAGTGCTATGATTATAGGACGTTTAAAAAACGCATAGCGGAAAAGGAAACGGAAAGGAAAAGAGGAAATATTGTACACAATAATGTTATGAGATTAGCATCTTGTAAAATCAAAAGGTGGATTATGCGAGATTGGTCACTGTTCGTTGTTTTCACCTTTCATGAACAAGGGGACTCGGAATTACAAAGAAGAACACAGAGGCATCCTCAGAATCCACCACTGCATATACATATACTTATACATATACATATACTTATACTTATACATATACATATACTTATACATATACTTATACATATACTTATACATATACTTATACATATACATATACATATACTTATACATATACATATACATATACTTATACATATACATATACTTATACATACACATATACTTATACTTATACATATACTTATACTCATACTTATACATATACTTATATATATACTTTAACATATACATATACATATACTTATCCATATACTTATACATATATTTATACATATACATATACTTATACATATACATATACTTATACATATACTTATACATATACTTATACTTATACATATACTTATACATATACTTATACATATACTTATACTTATACATATACTTATACATATACTTATACATATACATATACATATACTTATACATATACTTATACATATACTTATACATATACATATACATATACATATACTTATACATATACATAAACATATACTTATACATATACTTATACATATACTTATACATATACATATACTTATACATATACATATACATATACATATACTTATACATATACTTATACATATACATATACATATACTTATACATATACTTATACTTATACATATACATATACATATACATATACTTATACATATACATATACATATACTTATACATATACTTATACATATACTTATACATATACATATACTTATACATATACATATACTTATACTTATACATATATTTATACTTATACATATACTTATACATATACTTATACATATACTTATACATATACTTATACATATACTTATACTTATACATATACTTATACATATACATATACATATACATATACTTATACATATACTTATACTTATACATATACATATACATATACTTATACATATACTTATACTTATACATATACTTATACATATACTTATACTTATACATATACTTATACATATACATATACATATACATATACTTATACATATACATATACATATACTTATACATATACATATACTTATACATATACTTATACTTATACATATACATATACATATACTTATACATATACTTATACATATACTTATACATATACATATACATATACTTATACATATACATATACATATACTTATACATATACATATACTTATACATATACATATACTTATACATATACTTATACATATACTTATACATATACATATACTTATACATATACATATACTTATACATATACTTATACATATACTTATACTTATACATATACTTATACATATACTTATTACGTATACTTATACATATACATATACATATACTTATACATATACATATATTTATACTTATACATATACATATACATATACTTATACTTATACATATACTTATACATATACTTATACATATACTTATACATATACTTATACATATACTTATACATATATTTATACTTATACATATACTTATACATATATTTATACTTATACATATACTTATATTTATACATATATTTATACTTATACATATACTTATACATATACATATACTTATACATATACTTATACATATACTTATACTTATACATATATATATACTTATACATATACATATACTTATACATATACTTATACTTATACATATACTTATACATATATTTATACTTATACATATACTTATATTTATACATATATTTATACTTATACATATATTTATACTTATACATATACTTATACATATATTTATACTTATACATATACTTATACATATACTTACACTTATACATATACATATACTTATACATATACATATACATATACTTATACATATACTTATACATATACTTATACATATACTTACACTTATACATATACTTATATTTATACATATACATATACTTATACATATACTTACACTTATACATATACTTATACATATACTTACACTTATACATATACTTATACATATACTTATACATATACTTACACTTATACATATACATATACTTATACATATACTTATACATATACATATACTTATACATATACATATACATATACATATACATATACTTATACATATACATAAACATATACTTATACATATACTTATACATATACTTATACATATACATATACTTATACATATACATATACATATACATATACTTATACATATACTTATACATATACATATACATATACTTATACATATACTTATACTTATACATATACTTATACATATATTTATACTTATACATATACTTATATTTATACATATATTTATACTTATACATATACTTATACTTATACATATAGATATACTTATTACGTATACTTATACATATACATAAACATATACTTATACATATACTTATACATATACTTATACATATACTTATACATATACATATACTTATACATATACATATACATATACATATACTTATACATATACATATACATATACTTATACATATACTTATACTTATACATATACATATACTTATTACGTATACTTATACATATACATAAACATATACTTATACATATACTTATACATATACATATATTTATACTTATACATATACATATACATATACTTATACTTATACATATACTTATACATATACTTATACATATACTTATACATATACTTATACATATATTTATACTTATACATATACTTATACATATATTTATACTTATACATATACTTATATTTATACATATATTTATACTTATACATATACTTATACATATACATATACTTATACATATACTTATACATATACTTATACTTATACATATACATATACTTATACATATATTTATACTTATACATATATTTATACTTATACATATACTTATACATATATTTATACTTATACATATACTTATACTTATACATATACATATACATATACATATACTTATACATATACATATACTTATACATATACTTATACATATACTTATACTTATACATATACATATACTTATACATATACATATACTTATACATATACTTATACATATACTTATACATATACTTATACATATACATATACATTATACATATACTTATACATATACTTACACTTATACATATACATATACTTATACATATACATATACATATACATATACTTATACATATACTTATACATATACTTATACATATACTTACACTTATACATATACTTATACATATACTTACACTTATACATATACTTATACATATACTTATACATATACTTACACTTATACATATACATATACTTATACATATACTTATACATATACATATACATATACATATACATATACTTATACATATACATAAACATATACTTATACATATACTTATACATATACTTATACATATACATATACTTATACATATACATATACATATACATATACTTATACATATACTTATACATATACATATACATATACTTATACATATACTTATACATATACATATACATATACTTATTACGTATACTTATACATATACATATACATATACTTATACATATACATATATTTATACTTATACATATACTTATACATATACTTATACATATACTTATACATATACTTATACATATATTTATACTTATACATATACTTATACATATATTTATACTTATACATATACTTATATTTATACATATATTTATACTTATACATATACTTATACATATACATATACTTACACTTATACATATACTTATACATATACATATACTTATACATATACTTATACATATACTTATACTTATACATATACTTATACATATATTTATACTTATACATATACTTATACTTATACATATACATATACTTATACATATACATATACTTATACATATACTTATACATATACTTATACTTATACATATACATATACTTATTACGTATACTTATACATATACATATACATATACTTATACATATACATATATTTATACTTATACATATACATATACATATACTTATACTTATACATATACTTATACATATACATATACATATACTTATACATATACATATACTTATATATATACTTATACATATATTTATACTTATACATATACTTATACATATATTTATACTTATACATATATTTATACTTATACATATACTTATACTTATACATATACTTATACATATACTTATACTTATACATATACATATACTTATACATATACATATACTTATACATATACTTATACTTATACATATACTTATACATATATTTATACTTATACATATACTTATATTTATACATATATTTATACTTATACATATATTTATACTTATACATATACTTATACATATATTTATACTTATACATATACTTATACTTATACTTATACATATACATATACATATACTTATACATATACATATACTTATACATATACTTATACATATACTTATACTTATACATATACATATACTTATACATATACATATACTTATACATATACTTATACATATACTTATACATATACTTATACATATACATATACATTATACATATACTTATACATATACTTACACTTATACATATACATATACTTATACATATACATATACTTATACATATACTTATACATATACTTACACTTATACATATACTTATATTTATACATATACATATACTTATACATATACTTATACTTATACATATACTTATACATATACATATACATATACTTATACATATACTTATACTTATACATATACATATACTTATTACGTATACTTATACATATACATATATTTATACTTATACATATACATATACTTATACATATACTTATACATATACATATACATATACATATACATATACTTATACATATACATATACTTATACATATACTTATACATATATTTATACTTATACATATACTTATACATATATTTATACTTATACATATATTTATACTTATACATATACTTATACTTATACATATACATATACTTATACATATACATATACTTATACATATACTTATACTTATACATATACTTATACATATATTTATACTTATACATATACTTATATTTATACATATATTTATACTTATACATATATTTATACTTATACATATACTTATACATATATTTATACTTATACATATACTTATACTTATACATATACATATACATATACATATACATATACTTATACATATACATATACTTATACATATACTTATACATATACTTATACTTATACATATACATATACTTATACATATACATATACTTATACATATACTTATACATATACTTATACATATACTTATACATATACATATACATTATACATATACTTATACATATACTTACACTTATACATATACATATACTTATACATATACATATACTTATACATATACTTATACATATACTTACACTTATACATATACTTATATTTATACATATACATATACTTATACATATACTTATACTTATACATATACTTATACATATACATATACATATACTTATACATATACTTATACTTATACATATACATATACTTATTACGTATACTTATACATATACATATATTTATACTTATACATATACATATACTTATACTTATACATATACTTATACATATACATATACATATACATATACTTATACATATACATATACTTATACATATACTTATACATATATTTATACTTATACATATACTTATACATATATTTATACTTATACATATATTTATACTTATACATATACTTATACTTATACATATACTTATACTTATACATATACATATACTTATACATATACATATACTTATACATATACTTATACTTATACATATACTTATACATATATTTATACTTATACATATACTTATATTTATACATATATTTATACTTATACATATATTTATACTTATACATATACTTATACATATATTTATACTTATACATATACTTATACTTATACATATACATATACATATACATATACATATACTTATACATATACATATACTTATACATATACTTATACATATACTTATACTTATACATATACATATACTTATACATATACATATACTTATACATATACTTATACATATACTTATACATATACATATACATTATACATATACTTATACATATACTTACACTTATACATATACATATACTTATACATATACATATACATATACTTATACATATACTTATACATATACTTATACATATACTTACACTTATACATATACTTATATTTATACATATACATATACTTATACATATACTTACACTTATACATATACTTATACATATACTTACACTTATACATATACTTATACATATACTTATACATATACTTACACTTATACATATACATATACTTATACATATACTTATACATATACTTATACATATACTTATACATATACTTATACATATACTTATACTTATACATATATTTATACTTATACATATACTTATACATATACATATACTTATACATATACATATACTTATACATATACTTATACATATACTTATACTTATACTTATACATATACTTATACATATACATATACATATACTTATACATATACTTATACTTATACATATACTTATACATATATTTATACTTATACATATACTTATATTTATACATATATTTATACTTATACATATACTTATACATATACTTATACATATACTTATACATATACATATACATTATACATATACTTATACATATACTTACACTGATACATATACATATACTTATACATATACATATACATATACATATACTTATACATATACTTATACATATACTTATATTTATACATATACATATACATATACTTATACATATACTTATACTTATACATATACATATACATATACATATACTTATACATATACATATACATATACATATACTTATACATATACTTACACTTATACATATACTTATACATATACTTACACTTATACATATACTTATACATATACTTATACATATACTTACACTTATACATATACTTATACATATACTTATACATATACTTATACATATACTTATACATATACTTATACTTATACATATATTTATACTTATACATATACTTATACATATACATATACTTATACATATACATATACTTATACATATACATATACTTATACATATACTTATACATATACTTATACATATACTTATACATATACATATACATTATACATATACTTATACATATACTTACACTTATACATATACATATACTTATACATATACATATACATATACTTATACATATACTTATACATATACTTATACTTATACATATACTTATACATATACATATACTTATATTTATACATATACTTATACATATACTTATACATATACTTATACTTATACATATACATATACTTATACTTATACATATACATTATCATGGCTGTGGGAAAAGCATTTTCATGAGCATATCCAATGAATAAGAGGTAATTGAAAAAGATTTAAAAAATCAATAATTTTCCCCAAAGAAAGTCTTTTTGAATTGAAATTGTTTATGATCAAACTAATTGTTTTTAAGATAATTGAACTTAAATATTGTTAGTTCTACACCCGGTAAAATAAACATTAAACACGTTCTAAACCCGGTAAAATAAACATTAAACACGTTCTACACCTGGTAAAATAAACATTAAACACGTTCTAGACCTGGTAAAATAAACATTAAACACGTTCTAGACCTGGTAAAATAAACATTAAACACGTTCTACACCCGGTAAAATAAACATTAAACACGTTCTAGACCTGGTAAAATAAACATTAAACACGTTCTACACCCGGTAAAATAAACATTAAACACGTTCTAGACCTGGTAAAATAAACATTAAACACGTTCTACACCCGGTAAAATAAACATTAAACACGTTCTACACCCGGTAAAATAAACATTAAACACGTTCTACACTTGGTAAAATAAACATTAAACACGTTCTACACTTGGTAAAATAAACATTAAACACGTTCTACACCTGGTAAAATAAACATTAAACACGTTCTACACCCGGTAAAATAAACATTAAACACGTTCTACACCCGGTAAAATAAACATTAAACACGTTCTACATCTGGTAAAATAAACATTAATTAAACACATCAAATCTTCGAACTCGATGTGCGTAAAGGGATCGTATATATAAAGTGAAAGTTCGTACTTGAAGAGAGAACCAGATATAATGTACCTGGGAAGAGATCACCGACCTTTCGAAAGTAAACTGGGAAACTTTCTCACTTACCGGCGCGAGCGGGATTCGAACCTGCGCCGACAGAGGTGAAAGGCGTGTAATGTTGAGTGCGATGCTCTAACCACTCAGCCACGGAGGCCCTCAGTTTGAAAAGAAAAATAAGGAAAGAGATTCAGTGAATGCAAATATTTCATATTTACATTTGACAATGTTTCCTTATATAAACAATACTAACGAAATTGACGTTCAATGTTTGATGACATGAGGTTGATCACGTGATCAGATTTTCTAGCGTATGAATACAATCACCGCTTCAAAAATATTTGAGTACTAATATCAAGTACTTTCACTTCTTGAAACAAAATAACGGAAACATACATGTATCAGAATTTTTATTGGGTTTATTGTGTAAACAGACAAGAGTTTCATCAGTTCACCTAATAAAATTTCAGAAACATTAATATATAGGGCTCACAGCGGGTGTAGATACTTACTCCTCCTAGGCACCTGATCCCACCTCTGGTAGAACCAGGGGTCCGTATTTGCCCAACTCTGTATTTTGTATTGCTTATATGAGTTATGAGATTGATTACTGTTCGTTATCGTCACCTTTCATTTAACATAACGTTCAGGGCCCGTTTTTTCGAAAGCTGGTTAACTTTAATACAATGGTTAGATTTAACACAGTGTTAACTCCTAACTAACTAACTAACTAACTAACCAAGTGATCAGTTAATGCAATGGTTAAATTCTGTTTTTCAAAAGCAATTTAACACAGTGGTTAGTTAACACTGTGTCAACCAAGTTACAGTAAAACTCTGATATAGCAAATTTCTGCGGACACTCTAAAAATTCGCTATAAGCGTAATTCGCTATACACTTACAGCGAATTCATAATTTAAATATAACGAATTCGTTATTGAACTGATTTGTTCTACATGTATATCATTTGTATAAGAAAGCCAGGGCCGTAACTGCCGATGAGGCAGACGAGGCAACTGCCTCGTCTGATTTTTTGGCAAAAAAGAAAATAAAATTATATAAATGTTATATTATAGGATATATGTTTAAAATGAAGACAAGCACCTTTGTCTTTGACACCATATTACGATTCTTTACATAGTACAAATGAAACACAAACATGATAAATTGGGATTTAAAAAGTGTCATTTTCAGTCGTAAAGTCAATCGGCGGCCCCCAATCCCCTGCCTCCCCTGATTTAGAACCCTACTTACGGCCCTGAAAGCACCAATCGATACAATGGCAAATAAAATTACATATTACTCGCCCTTGATGACAGGTGGCGCAAGCCTCGTTGACGTTCAACGCTCTTCTTTCCCCCTTAGTGAAAGAGCGTCGTTACCGATTATATTACTTTGCCAAGATAGAATTTCACCAGCATAATGACAGATTACTGTTCCTGGAACCTTACCGCCTTGAGAAGCGAACTCAAGAAACGAAATGCGCGAGTATCGGGGCGGAAAAGAGAACTCGTTGAAAGATCTGAACGGTTTTTTATTCTAGTTCGAATTTTCTCATCATAAATATTGAAATCGCGAATCTCGAGAGAATAAAGACTATATTGTAAAACCATTCGATGTATTTCATTAAAAACGTAAGCTTGTTGCATCAGAATGAAATTTCCTAACGTTAATATGGTTTCACCATTTACTTTAGATATTTAAAACATCATCGATGTGATGCAATACTATCAATCAACAATGTCAGTATACACAATCGTTCACGAGTGCCATTTCTGGTACAATGTCCTGGTCTCTTTTTATTAGGATATTATCAACATTTCAAATTACAATATTTTCAATCATATAACATACAATCATCACTATTTTCTGAAGTTCAAGGACTGATAAACGTTTTGTATTTTCTTTTTATGTTGACCTGGCCGGGGGGGGGGCTTTATTTTTTTAAACTATAACGATTTTTTCTGGGTTGATTTTTCTGAAATGCAAAAATATGATTTTGGCTGAATCCTCCTCAGGACTGAAAATGATAGCTCTATGTGCCTGCATGCAGTTACATGTACATTGCCCGCCCTGTCAAATGACAGGTCTAAAACTATTACCTTGTCTGTTAAATAAAATTTGATGATATAGGACTTTTTTGGCCCTGACTGTAATATTAAATACAGACTTTACGACCCCATTTTTAGGCCATTAATGCTACATATATGACATTACGTACAATATGGACCTTGAAATATTATCTTTCAGACTTGATGCATACGACAGAAACTATAACTTTGGTGGTGGTGAAAGAGTTGAAAGGGAGTACTGCATGGAAGTCCCGAGTTATGAGAAATATAAAGACATTAATAAAGATACTGTGATTACAAGAATTAAAGAAGAAGCTGTATGTGCATACTTGGGGAAAATGAACAGAGAAATTGATGCAAATGTTAGATACCTTTATGAAAGCAAATTTTTAAAGTATGCAAGATTGGCATGTGAAGATGGGCTATTCTTTGTGAAAGCTGAATGCAAGGCACAGATGAAGAAAACAATGTCGTATGCTGTCGATGCAAGTTTTGATGTTGATGAATGTGTTGTTGAATGTCAATGTGAGTGTGCAGTAGGAATGGGTCCAGTTGCAGCTTGTAAGCATGTATGTGTTATTTTGTATGCTCTATAGAAATTCTGTGAGAATGGTGACTTGACTACTGAGGAAACTTGCACCCAAAATTTGCAAACATTTCACCAAACAAAACCCTACAAGGGGAGTCCGATTAAAGCTAAAGACCTCCCTCTTGCAAATAATGCTGATGTCATATAATGCTGATGTCATATAATGCTGATGTCAAATAATGCTGACGTCATATAATGCTGACGTCACTTATGACCCACGCTCACTTCAATTTGGGAACATGTCTGGATATCACGACACCTTTAGGAACATTTGGTTGAATCACCCATCAGTAAATACATTACCAATTTCACATTTATTTTCAATCGCAAACACAACTGCAATGGATTCTGACCATGATTATTTTCAGGAGAAACTTTCTGAAATGTGGCTGAAAAATTCCAATATTACAAACATTACTAGTATGGAAATTGAAAAATTTGAAAATCAAACTCGTGGCCAAAGCATCAATCCTCTATGGCAGTCAGAAAGGTGCAAGAGAATTCACTCCTCAAATTTTGGAAAAATCTGCAAATGTACAGAAAAAACTAATATGCATAATCTTGCCAATCGTTTAACTAAATATACCCCACAAATCAATGTTGCACCCATAATCCATGGTAGATGTTACGAGTCAGTAGCCATAAAAAGCTTTGAAGAAAAATGCAAAGTAAAAACTCAAAAATGTGGCACATTTGTATCCAAATCCCACCCATTTCTTGCAGCATCTCCACATGCTGTAATTGATGAAACCTCCATTTTAGAGGTAAAATGCCCATTCACTGCAAAACATGAACATATTTCTAATGAAACTGTTCCCTTTTTGAAGAATGTAAATGCTTCCTTATGACTTGATATGTCACATGATTACTTCTATCAAATACAAGGGCAGTTATTCTGTACAAACAGAACTGAATGCACTTTAGTAGTGTACACATTCAAAGACCTCAAAGTTATACCAGTGCCAAGAGATGAGGAATTTATTGAAAACATGATTCACAAATTAGAATCATTTTTTGAAAAATATTTCAGAAGTGCAGTGTTAAACAAATTTTATCATCACTTCTAAGTGTCATATTTGGACACTGAGTCATGGTATTAATTGTAGCAAGACATTGTTTATAATATATCACCAAACCCATTTAGTGATTGTCAATTTCTTATGTTGTGGTTTCATATATTTCTTTTTATAAAAAAAAATTTCATATCATTTGATGTTTTAATATTTTAGTATTTGTTAGAGACTTGGAATACAAAAAATAAAGTTATTGGAGCCTGGAGAGTACAAATCATGAAAATACATAAGTATGTTTATACTTCACAGACCATAACAATCTTAACTCTTAAGCATGTTTGAGTACAATACATTTTCTGAAGTTGCACATAGTGAAGCATACAAATATAATTTCACTTGCTAACTTTGTCTCAGTGCTGTTCAAGGGGCCCTTCAAAATTTTAAATGTTTTTGCTAATCCAATTATACGTTCAATATGCACCCTTTTACTAGATATTTTGCGATCATGCAACACAGTGTTTCCCGACATACGGTTTTTCTTCTTTAAAAATGTTGGAATATTAATTCTAACATCCCTGCAAGCAAACGTGTCTTGCACGTTAAAGCCCTTGTCAGACATAACTGAATCGCCTGGCTCGCACTGATTCAACAAGGAACTGCGTTCCACAAGTTGATGATCACTTGCAGAACCTCCAAAAGCTGATGAGATGAAAGATACAAGACCACCAGGTGTTGAGCCAACAAGTACCTTCACAGTATTCCGATTCTTGTATGTAGAGAAAGTAGACTGCTGGGCTATTGGTGGTTTTGGTTTCTTGACAGCAATCTCGGTACCATCAATGATTAACCGTGTTGTTGGGAACTTCGAATAAAAATCCCTTGGAGCAAAGAAATTCACCAACTCTCTGTCAGGCCAAAAGTTAACCTCTTGTCACTGCCTGTACATGAAGTTGAACCATGTCAGCCATATATTTTCAACAGTTGTTGTGGACACTGAAAAAAGCCTACTAAGTTCAAAATTAGTTTTATATTGTCTTAGTTTGATCAAGGTAAGAAACAACTGGTTCTCAATTGTCAGATTCTGTACCTGGTTGTATATGTAGTTCAAATGAAATGCAGCCTCACCTAAACTATGCAGCACGTGTAAAAAAAATCGGTGTATGTTGCTAGTCCAGTATAGAACATAAAACCTTCACTATCGTTAATGAAATTTTCCACTGACATTATTGGCAATGACATGGTTTGGCATGAACTTTCTGTATAAACTGGTGCAGCATCAAAGGATTCATAACTACATGAAGGCATTGGTTCATTACTTTCGCAACTACTTATTTCTACAAAATTACCAATGTTGGAAAAAATGGCTACTTGAGACTCGTCATCGGAAATCGGACTAGTACAGGCTTGCTCCACTTTTTTCTTGTGTGCAATGCGTCGTTGGTTTCTGTCATCTTCGCATATCCTTGAGCTGCTCCAAGGGAATATTGAAGGAACGGCATGAGGCTTCCTTTGCCTTCTGAGAGGATCAGCACCTAAACAATATCAATATGACAAATAATGATAATGCACAAACATGCTTAACTTATACATAAACTATAAATATGATTAATGATGTACCATATTCAAACATGCTTGCTATAAATCGCCTAATGAAATCTATTTTTCAAGAAGGTTTTCTAAATATTGATCAAAATAATTCTTGTTAAGAATTTTATAGATACAAATTTAAAACATCTTATCCCGTCATTCCTGTGAGACACGCCATCCTCACACTAGTACAGCCCTCGTGGACAGTCCTTGTATCCACGATATGGTACATGTATGTGTCTTCGGTGTTTTTGTCTGCAGTCTCCTGAGTTTCAGTTGCTGATTATGACATATCAAAATAGACATGACAATGCCAATTTCATTGTGTAAAGAAACAAAAACTGGCAGTTTCATTTCATACTTTGATTGATGTCAAATACACATTCAATATGGGTGGCTTTTTCTGAAGTTGAAAATGCAACAGAATGTAACATAAAATATTTCAAACAACAAAACAAAACAATAAACAATTTGAAACACTGTCATCATTATGACCCATGTACTATACCTTTGTAACATATATGTTTACATGATAGAAAGGTATAATTTGAAGAAAACCCCCCCAAAAAATCCATTATTTCTGGCTCTGACATAGACATCAGATCGTATTTACATAAGTAATATCGGGCTACATGACGACAATATTACCAGACACATATCAACGGTGGGATTTCTTAACAATGTACTAAGGCTGGCTGCCCCCCCCCCTTTTTTTTTAGTGAATAGTAGTGGAAATGTAGACTTGGAACTGATAAAATTGAATCCATGTGCTGAAGGACCAACCCTGTACCTTTCCCTTCACTCTAAAAACAATGTTTAGGTTTGGAACACTTTTTAAACGTGTTTAGGTCTAAACGTGTTTAGGATTGTGCTTATATCCTAAACGCGAAGTGTAATAACATGTTCTACCCTAAACATGTTCAGACTGAGAACATGTTTAGCTATGCAAAAATACAGTATCTAAACACAAAATAACATGCTAAACACTTGCTAAACACATTCCTAAACGTCTAAACACAATCCTAAACGTCTATGCGTTTAGGTTTTGAACATGATAAGTTTAGTAACATTGTTGACATTAGTTTTACAGTCTTCATGTAGAATATTCCTGTCTTCTGTAAATGAAATTCGAATTGCAGAAAAAACTGCATGTCAGAATTGCCATACTTCAAACTGCTATAGTGTACCAGGTCCCGATAGTGACCATAGTGTACATCATACGCCGTATTGCAATTATACACTGTCGAGGTCGATATCCAAAATTGATGGAACCATTAGAAGAGCCGTTTATGGGCTTCAACCCTTTCCTGTTGGAAATGAGCAGAGTTTAGGAGTATCCAGAAAATTTTGATCTGGAATTCCATTTCAACTTGAACAGGTCTGGACACATACATATTGAATTTAAAAAAATAGTGTAATTCATTGTCTCTGGTATTAGACGTGCCTTTAGTGTTAATTTAAACCAATGCATCACTCTTACTTTGCATTGGAACAAAATTCATTTAAATCTTGTGAAAGAGAACATCAGTTGCAATTGATGCCCCCCCCCTTTTTTTTTAATTCAACATGTGACAGTGCCTGTTATGCGAAAACTAGCATATCAAAGACAAAAAAATTGTTGAAGTTGTACTTGCCGGATGATATTTAACCATGTATAGTTTACTTCTTATATGTGCATAAGTGATTTTTAATGGTTTTGTCTTTAACATGTATCGCGGAAATGTCAACTGTGTTGTTTCGGCAATTAGAATATAGAAGTAGAGTAATCGGACTTGCAATGTAATTTGAGAAAAACCGCCCAAACCCGTGTAGTGATTTTGGGGGGTGGATTTTGAGTATTTCTGGTCGGGCTCGGAGTCCTCTGAGCCTGCACGTGATTTTCTCTCTCTCTTACCCGCGAACTCTAGGCAATCGGACGTGTCTTAGAAAGTGCAGCAGTGTAGTTATTGTATTTGTTAACCCCTTGTAAGTTGTTCTGTGTATTTGTGAATATATCTGTTTATAAGTGTTTTCCGGTGTTCTTTGTGTGTAGGAAATCACTTTACCCGCATTGTTCAATTTGAAACATCATGGATCCCATAGACACAGTTTGTAATGCAAGGGATATTCTTGCTAGATTTTGCAATGTTATTCTCCAATAATTGAAGAGAAAGCTACTATTTTAGACTCTTTAATGCTGTGGATTGAGTTTTAAATAGAAGGTTAGCAAATCATTTTGTAATTGAGACAAAGTCAAAACCTAAATACAAGGAGAACTAATTAAAACATGTTCAAAACCTAAACACAAAAGAGGTAGACGTGTTCAAAACCTAAACACAATAAGGGTAAACTTGTTCAAAACCTAAACATAATAAGGGTTAAACATGTTCTACACCTAAACATAAAAAGAATTAAACATGTTCAAAACCTAAACACAATTAGTTAGACATTTTCCAAACCTAAACACAAAGAGATTTAAACATGTTCAAAACCTAAACACATTGGGTTGAACATCTTCAAAACCTAAACAAAAAAAAGTGTTCAACATGTTTAGATTTAGAACGCGTTCAAAACTGTACACAAGAAATGTGTTTAACTTTGTGTTTAGGATCTAAACACCATTTTTAGAGTGTTGATAAGGAAAACCCCTTTTTACTTTTATACTTTTAATATTACACGTAGGAAAAACGATGCTAGTGTCTAAATCTGTAAATCACTCATTAACTGCAAGTATTACAACAAATTATAATACCATCAACTAAAATCAACATTAATTAATTTATGAATCATATCAGATTAAAACCCTGTCAAGTGAATCAACCCACCGTATCTAGTTTCCGTTTCAAAGTCATCATCCTTGAAATGTTGATCACATACTACACTCCGTGGATGTGGTGACCAAAACTTGTACTTATCTGTAGTGCTATTTCGCTTAATAGCGACAATCCACTGTCGTTTGATGGTCTCATCCGTTGGAAATCTGAGGCCCCCGCGATTTGAGCACCCCGGCACGCAGCAACAAGACGGCATTTTGCATCAAAAACTCGATGTGACACTTCGATTACTCGTACACTGCACTGTACACTATTGACACCGGAAGTAAGATTGAACGTTAACGAGTAGTGCGCCACCTGTGTTATATATAGGAGGAATAACCGACAATTATTGACCATTGTGTTTGTATTGTCTCTAAGAGAAATTAAGCCAATGTATTTTCGAAAAGAAATATTTTTATACAACAACTATACACACTGATTTATATATGATAATTTTTCTTGATGAATTATTAAGTCACGCAAGAACATGTCGAAAGAACAATGTCAACAAAATTATGTGCAATACATACAAACAGTCTATCGCAGTTGTCATTTACTTGTTGCTTTACACAAATAAAGGAGTGTACGATAAAATAAATGCAATCTAACTTCAATTTTAATTAACGAGAATGGTTAACAATACCAACAATATATTTGCTAAAAGTATGTGTAACCATTATTTTGCGTTAACAACCTCTTTTGAAAAAATACAAACAAAAATTTCGTAGTAAATGTAGGTCCTTTAAGGCAATGGAAAGCGATTGTTAAAAATCACAACGAGTTTAAAATGAAAACTAAATTCGTTATAAAAGGTGATTTTTACGTTCATTTTTAATTCAAGGGGAAAAGTTTACTTCGTTATGTCCGTAAATTCGCTATGTCCGTGTTCGTTATAGACGCAGATTTTAATATAGAATATATAAAGAATTTGCCGAGGAAATCAACTTTACTTCGCTATAGCCGTAATTTCGCTATAACCGTGTTCGCTATATTCGAGTTTTACTGTAACCACTTGCTAATCATTTGATTACCGATAATGCAAATTTAACTCCTATGTAAACAAAAGCAATTTTGGTGTGAATAAAAGTCTTGTTTGGGGGAGATAGCTGTTGAAATGTTCATGTATTGGTTAATTTCGAAATACATGACAGTGATTGTGGGCCATACATTTATGCTCATATAAATGCATTCATTAGTGCATTTAAAATTTGAATAATCATAGAGGCATTAGAGCATTATAGATATATACTAGATCATAGAGGCATTAGAGCATTATATATATAGATAGATACTAGATCATAGAGGCATTAGAGCATTATATATATAGATAGATACTAGATCATAGAGGCATTAGAGCATTATATATATAGATAGATACTAGATCATAGAGGCATTATATATATAGATATATACTAGATCATAGAGGCATTATATATATAGATATATACTAGATCATAGAGGCATTATATATATAGATATATACTAGATGATAGAGGCATTAGAGCATTATATATATATATATATATATATAGTGGGATAAATCTCCGATATAATCTTCTAGAGTGCTCGACGTGGCCTCACGGAGCTATATATATATATATATATACATATACATATATATATATATATATATATATACATATACATATATATATATATATATATATATATATATATATATACTAGATCAAGGTGGGAGTATATGGGAGTCGGACAACAAGTTCACTTCACAATTGTCTGAAAATACTTGACAAACCAAAGCAAAATAATATATACACACACCCCTAAAAGGAGTTGTTCTGTTCGGACCGAATCTCAATTTTTTTAGTTGTGTGATGGGGTGGGGGTGGGCAAAAGTCCATCCTTCATCAGTATACTTTACGGGTTCAATTCAGTTTACATTTCAACTACCAATCACTAGTGCTATGATATGAAAAAGCGGGGAAGGGGGTGTCCGATTTGTCATTTTGCAAACCCGAATCCCTGGATATCCCAGAGGTGGTATCAGGTGCTTAGGTGGAGTAAGCATCCCCTGTCGACCGATCACACCCAATCGAGCTCTATATTTTGATCAGGTAAACGGAGTAATCTGTAGTCAAAATCAGTGTGCCAAGAACGGTCTAACAATCGGTATTAAATACCAAAGACAACATCTGGTACAATGAAAGGTTGTATTGGCAAACTAGATAACAACCACAGAATTTGTGAAATGCCGATTTTAATGAAGGCTGTTGAATCTCCTGTAACATCAAGTTTTGTGTCAGTAGATTGCTTTGATTAAAAACTTGATCATATGCAGAACAAGCTCTTGCATATCGAATAAGTTGAGAGATATAAACACCATATGCAGGTGATAATGGAATATTGCTAGATAGATATGGGATGTTGATGATGGAGAAGCTGCAATAATCGTGTTTGTCATAATGTTGTTAGTTTGCCGTCGATATTGATTTTCAATTAAATATCTAAGTAAGATGCAATTGTGGAGGACTCTGTGGTGTCTTTTATTTCAAGTTCACAGGGATATACCGAATCGACATGAATGAAAATAATTATTATTAACATATAAAACGTCGTCGATATATCTTTATAAATATATTTTTATTTTTTCTAAAAGCCCTTATTTGTATATTTCAAAAGCATTTTTGAGGCGGTCAGAGTTCTTAAGAATTTTTTGACGTTTTTTAAAACTCTTATGAATATGGGGAAGTCCTTCAAAGCAGTTCACCACAAAAAGAAGGCGTTACTCAGCTTCATCTTTGTTCTGTCGATTTTATCCACTTTCATAAGTTCTTCTACATTATTGTCTAAATAACCGTGCATTCTCTTAAGTCATTATTTAGTTCCGTTGAATTATATATTTTTCTTCTGCACAACATATTCTACGCGCACGGTGCCCAACTCCAACAGGAATCTTATTTTGTGGATTGGGGGTCGTTAAAGGTTTTAAAGGTACATGGGTTTATCGGTGTTTGGCAGTATAAGTCGGTAGAAAGGATTCCGTCTGTTATTGAGATTGTTACATAAGGAAATATGTTGTAGTGTTTGTTAGGCGTAGGTCAAGCTGAGTGTTCAGATGTATTTCATTCGTTTTGTCGTAATTTATTTAGTTCTTCTGTTTTTATCCTGTTGCCAAAAATGGTATCAACACATCGTACATGAAAGGTGAAGATAACGAACAGTGATTAATCTCATAACTCCTATAAGCAATATAAAATAGATAGTTGGGAAAGCACGGATCCCTGGACACACCGTAGGTGGGATCAGGTGCCTAGGAGGAGTGAGCATCCCCTGTCGACCGGTCACACCCGCCGTGAGCCCTATATCCTGATCAGGAAAACCGTAGTCAAAATCAGTGTGCCAAGAACGGCCTAACAATCGGTATGAAACACGTCAGACAACATTTGACTCAATGATAGGTTGTTTTGACGAACTAGATCGTTATAACGTTTGATTGATTCTGTTGATGTTTTCCGCCACACTCAACAATGTTTCAGTTATCTGCTGGACAACTCGCCCCTCTTAGGACAACTCGCCCTCTCTCAGGACAAGTCGCCCCCTTCTCTTGAGACAACTCGCCCCCAATATTATATATAAATATATTATGACATTTTATTTTTAACCCTATAAAGATATGTCTTTTTATTTCATACTTTAACACGAATGGTAAATTCTAATAGAATTATACACAGATTTGATTATTGCATTTCAGAAAAAGTTATATTTTTCATAAATCAATTGGCAAGGAAAATTATTACTGATCTTCAGGTAGTTGATTAAATGTCTCCAATACTGAGAAAATTTTGGGTTTTGGGGGGGGGGGGGAGATGTGAGTGGTTTTTTTTTTTTTTTATCGATACAGTATACATAAGTGTAAAGGTGAAGCATGGATATTCTGAAACATGTATCTTTTAGTGCGTTTCTCAAACTAATTCCCGTTGAAAAATAATAAAATTCCCATTTTAGAAATTTTATAACGGCTTTGCTTTACTGATTCTTTTTACGCGGGGTGATTCTTTTTACGTGGCGATTCCAAAGTGTAAAGAACTCTGATGATGAGTACCTCATAACGTTTGAAGTAAATGTATACAGCTTGGGGGAAATCAAACAATTAGATTTAACAACAGACGCAGATTATTGATAAGTATACTACGTCAGCTGTAGACCAAGCTAATACTCTCCCTATACCAAACGCTAACTTTTTTCCGCTGAAATTATATATTTTACATGTACATAAAAGTGATGATGAATTTACTGAACCCAAACACTGGATTTTCACTATAATATATCGTCTTGCATAAAAAGACACGAAGTTCGGTGTTTATCTGAACACGTCTTATTGTCTGTGATGTATATACTATCTATAAGAAATTCATTTTTTTTTTCTAAAACACCTCTTGGACTTAAACCAAAAATAATAATTGTAAACATGTATGATATGAATGGGGCGAGTTGTCCCGAAGAGGGGGCGAGTTTTCTTGAGGGCGAGTTGTCTTAGGGGCGAGTTGTACTGATACCGTTTTAACGACCTAGTTAAATTTTGCGAAATATTTGTATCTTCAGATTTTTCAAAAAGGATTCGTTCTCATCCCCCAGGTAAATACAAGCGTAATTACGTCCATGTTTTGATCCGTCTGAATGTAGTGTTATTATTATAGTGAAGAACAGCATCCATCATTTCAAATACACTTTCCATTTCTACTTCTTCTTCATAACGTTCTGGTAATGCTAGTTTAATAATGATGTTTTTACGTATACCATTTATTCTAAAAAGGTATATTGACATTATTCATTCTTGATAAGGGCATCCGTAGCCGAATCGTTAGATCATCACGCTCAAAATCACACGGCCGCTCACCTCTGCTCGGCGCAGTTTCGAATCCCACTCGCGCCGGTAAGTGAGAAAGTTTCCCAGTTTACTTTCAGAAGGTCGGTGGTCTCTTCCAAGGTACATTGTATCTGGGTTCTCTCTTCCACCAATAAAAACTGGGCGCCACCAGATGAATGATAAATTGTTGAGTGTGACTGAAAACATCAGCACAATCAATCAATCAATCAATCATTCTTGATACTTCATTAATGTACAACAATAAGAAATGACTGCAGTGCATGTAATCTGGGACACTTAATCAAATGTACAATAATAGAAAAATGGCTGCAACATTTAAACCAACAACAATGGAATAAAAACAAGTTTTTCAGTTAGCTGTAAATTCAAAGATGTTCTAACCTATGACGTCATCATCAGGTCAGACTGATTCTTCAATATGGACTCGAATATCTAGCGCTCCTACATAGACATCGGATGTGATGGCATCCATGAGTGCATTTTATGCATTGTTAGGTATGACGTACGTAACGATGTGCAGTATGCTGTGACGTTAACAGTGCATCAAATTCACTCGTGTATGTCATCGTATTAAATCCGAGATCTATGTCGACTGCGCGAGACATTCGAGGAGTTCCGATTGACTAATTTCTAGTGACAAGGCATACGTATTCCTATGATGTCATAGTACATACGTATGGTCTGTAAACCGCGTGGAAGGGGCACATCAACAATATCAGGATAAAAAGATCAGGAGGCATAATATTGTTGTATCATATATTATTATATACATGTACTTTCAATTTCATCTCTTCTTTTTTCTTTAAAAGTTTGCGGGCATATATCACACGATATATGCCCGGAAACATTCCGGGCCGCAAACATTACGTCACAATCAAATTTCTACGCCGTAAATTTTCCGTGTTTTTCATCTTTTACTCAGTTAAACCGATAAAGTTATTGTTAAAAATAAAATTATTGTTAGTTTCTAAATGAAATTGAAAGTATATAATAAAAAGGTTATAGACTTTGTATGGGAAATATGGCGACCTCGTTTTTTGTCGCGAACGGACCTCGCAATCTCGGTCCGTCTACGCGCCAAAAAACTCGGTCGTCATATTTTCCCATACAAAGTCTATAACCTATAAGTATTGGTTTCAGCCAATAGAATTTCAATATATTTATCAAAGGCAGGATAAACTGCGATAAAGCGCTTTCACGTCCACTCAAAATAAAATAGACGAATCTGGTAATGGTTGATTTACAATTCAAATTTTCTTAATACATGTAGCAGTATCTTTACTATTTATCCATTTATGTGGATCTATTTACACTGTCGAGTTGCGACTCAACGTATTCGGCTATTTTTCCGTTAGATGTTGTCGGCCATTTACTAAGCGGAATGTTGTTTTTGTGTATTTTTGGATCCGTTTGGAGCTTGTCTGATGCCACGTTGGTGGGTAGAAGATGATGTCTTCATTCAGACGAAATGGGAATATTATCTTTTTTATGCGTTTCATTAACTGTCTTTTTTATTCTGGCTGTAGTTTACTTGCTCTTATCGTACTTTATTTCTCCGTACGATGCATTGTTACATGAAAGCATTTCATTTTCTACTTGATTATATATATATATATATATATATATATATATATATATATATAATCCCTTGATTAGATGAAAGAGACTGTATATTTATATATATGTATGTATGTATATATATAATCATCCAATATTCCCCAAAAACGGCTTCAGCTGTTGGATTTACCAAACAGGATATTCCACATATGTTTTAACTTGGAGGTTCAAAAACATCATCTAAGTCATCCCCTCCTTTGACCACGTGATCATACAACGAAGAATTGGTTTCTTGTTTAACAAAATGTCTGTCCAGATGATGATAATTTTCCTGGCTTTCGTCAGTGTTCCCATTTTTTTCCTTTTCCCACAAAGCATTGTATAGGTCGTTCGTTTCCCTGGGGGAGGAGTAATGATTCGATGCATCTGTTGACATGGTCTGTTTTCCAAACTGAAAAAATCAAATGTTCAAGAAAGAGTCCTGCATACCATCTGATGATATTAATTAATTCTTTTATATAATTTAAAAAGCGTGAAAATTGAAATTTGATATATTTAAAGAACATCCCAATCTTAACTCTTGACTATCTGCATGAAAACAATTCATTTCCTGAAATTCAGTGTTCCGATCAAAAAAAAAAAAAAAAAAAAAAAAAAAAAAAAAAAGAATTTTTTTGTTGTCCGCCACAACGTTTTAATCCTTTCATAGCAAATATGGTTTCTCTTGAACCAGAGAGAAACAAAAGACTCACTACGCTGTCAACTGCAGAGAACTCCACAAAAGTATCTCGTTTGGGTTTCCTTTTACGTCTTGGCGAGAAAATTATACATAGCACAAGCACAACAGCCAGAATAAAAGCTCCGATAACGCTTGGTACCACAATGGATAAGTTCACTGTACCTACAACAGAATCTAACGTCATCATTACACAATGTATATCCCACTGTCTACAACAAAATCTAACGTCATCATTACACAATGTATATCCCACTGTCTACAACAAAATATAACGTCAGCATTACACAATGTATATCCCACTGTCTACAGCAGAATAGAGTGTTAGCATTACACAATGTATATCCCACTGTCTACAGCAGAATAGAGTGTTAGCATTACACAATGTATATCCCACTGTCTACAACAGAATAGAGTGTTAGCATTACACAATGTATATCTCACTGTCTACAACAAAATCTAACGTCATCATTACACAATGTATATCCCACTGTCTACAACAAAATCTAACGTCAGCATTACACAATATATATCCCACTGTCTACAACAGAATAGAGTGTTAGCATTACACAATGTATATCCCACTGTCTACAACACAATATAACGTCAGCATTACACAATGTATATCCCACTGTCTACAACAAAATCTAACGTCATCATTACACAATGTATATCCCACTGTCTACAACAAAATCTAACGTCAGCATTACACAATGTATATCCCACTGTCTACAACAAAATCTAACGTCAGCATTACACAATGTATATCCCACTGTCTACAACAGAATCTAACGTCAGCATTACACAATGTATATCCCACTGTCTACAGCAGAATAGAGTGTTAGCATTACACAATGTATATCCCACTGTCTACAACAAAATATAACGTCAGCATTACACAATGGATATCCCACTGTCTACAACAAAATATAACGTCAGCATTACACAATGTATATCCCACTGTCTACAACAAAATCTAACGTCAGCATTACACAATGTATATCCCACTGTCTACAACAGAATCTAACGTCAGCATTACACAATGTATATCCCACTGTCTACAACAGAATAGAGTGTTAGCATTACACAATGTATATCCCACTGTCTACAACAGAATCTAACGTCAGCATTACACAATGTATATCCCACTGTCTACAACAAAATCTAACGTCATCATTACACAATGTATATCCCACTGTCTACAACAGAATCTAACGTCAGCATTACACAATGTATATCCCACTGTCTACAACAAAATCTAACGTCATCATTACACAATGTATATCCCACTGTCTACAACAGAATCTAACGTCAGCATTACACAATGTATATCCCACTGTCTACAACAGAATAGAGTGTTAGCATTACACAATGTATATCCCACTGTCTACAACAAAATCTAACGTCAGCATTACACAATGTATATCCCACTGTCTACAACACAATCTAACGTCAGCATTACACAATGTATATCCCACTGTCTACAACAGAATCTAACGTCAGCATTACACAATGTATATCCCACTGTCTACAACAAAATCTAACGTCAGCATTACACAATGTATATCCCACTGTCTACAACAAAATCTAACGTCATCATTACACAATGTATATCCCACTGTCTACAACAAAATCTAACGTCATCATTACACAATGTATATCCCACTGTCTACAACAGAATAGAGTGTTAGCATTACACAATGTATATCCCACTGTCTACAACAAAATCTAACGTCAGCATTACACAATGTATATCCCACTGTCTACAACAAAATCTAACGTCAGCATTACACAATGTATATCCCACTGTCTACAACAGAATAGAGTGTTAGCATTACACAATGTATATCCCACTGTCTACAACAAAATCTAACGTCAGCATTACACAATGTATATCCCACTGTCTACAACAGAATCTAACATCAGCATTACACAATGTATATCCCACTGTCTACAACAAAATCTAACGTCATCATTACACAATGTATATCCCACTGTCTACAACAGAATAGAGTCTTAGCATTACACAATGTATATCCCACTGTCTACAATAAAATATAACGTCAGCATTACACAATGTATATCCCACTGTCTACAGCAGAATAGAGTGTTAGCATTACACAATGTATATCCCACTGTCTACAGCAGAATAGAGTGTTAGCATTACACAATGTATATCCCACTGTCTACAACAAAATCTAACGTCATCATTACACAATGTATATCCCACTGTCTACAACAAAATCTAACGTCAGCATTACACAATGTATATCCCACTGTCTACAACAGAATCTAACGTCATCATTACACAATGTATATCCCACTGTCTACAACAGAATCTAACGTCAGCATTACACAATGTATATCCCACTGTCTACAACAAAATCTAACGTCATCATTACACAATGTATATCCCACTGTCTACAACAAAATCTAACGTCATCATTACACAATGTATATCCCACTGTCTACAACAAAATCTAACGTCATCATTACACAATGTATATCCCACTGTCTACAGCAGAATAGAGTGTTAGCATTACACAATGTATATCCCACTGTCTACAACAGAATAGAGTGTTAGCATTACACAATGGATCAGTTCTCTGAATAGAACATATCGTTTTCATTACACAATGGATATTTCAACTGGGGCGGTAAAACTTTTACACAATGAATATGGCAGCACGGACTGAAGCAGAGGTAGTACTACTGATTAATGGATTATATGTTTGATCGATTATTTTGTGTACAAAGCAGTTAAGAAGATGTTTACTAATGAATAAAGATCTGAAAACAACTTCGAAGAATATTTGTCGGTATGTTTGACAAATCCACGATATCAGATGCCCAAGGAAACTAAAACTCCAATCTGCGTAGATGGACAGTTGCCTTCTCAGTCTGGTTAACATCAGACCCATATCCAACGATATGATAATGATTATTGGGCCTGACTGTAATCAGACTGGTTGTTAATTTACCAATCAGTGAAAGATTTATTGGATAGATCCAACAAAAGACTCGTTAAAGACAGCACATTCCATAAATTACGCCTGTATCTATACATGTAAGTCGACAGAATACATAACCTAGACATCACGTGACTATATTCTACAAGTAAATTACGCCTGTATCTATACATGTAAGTCGACAGAACACATAACCTAGACATCACGTGACTATATTCTACAAGTAAATTACGCCTGTATCTATACATGTAAGTCGACAGAACACGTAACCTAGACATCACGTGACTATATTCTACAAGATTTAATTTTGTTTTCTATGTAAGTTTACAAAGCAAATTAAAGCGAGACGTTTCATTTTTGAGAGCCTTTGGTGATTAATACATAGCTGATATCAAACCTACCGTAAGCATTAAGTCTAGAAGAAAAAAATATGATATTCATGCACTTGATGTACAATACCTGATGTCGGAGAACCTGGTGAATCTGATGTCGGAGAACCTGGTGAAGAATGGATGTTTGCTGAGGGTGTGGTAAATCTGCCCGGGCATAACGTTCTCATGTGCTCAGCATCGGCTGGAAATATTGATAATATGAAATTAGCTCTCTCTCTCTCTCTCTCTCTCTCTCTCTCTCTCTCTCATAGGGTGTCATCTTTTTTTGATTTTGACGTTGTAAAATGAACACGTATAATCTTTGACCAGGATATTAATGTTCTTCTTCTGATAACCATACTATGGGTAAATTGCAACATTTGAAGCAAGTTATATTGATTCAGTGATTCCTTCAATCCTAGTTTAGTGGTAAATTGAATCAACGTACGACTTATCTTATAACGCTCACGGCGAGTGTGGCCGGTCGACAGGGGATACTTACTCTTCTTGTGCACCCGATCCCACCTCTGGGATATCCAGGGGTTCGTGTTTACCCAACTCTCTATTTTGTGTTGCTTATAGGAGTTATGAAATTGGTCACTGTTCGTTATCTTCAGGTTTCATTTATATAGCGTAAAACTCTAGATATGCGAGGGATTTTGGAGGAAAGCCTTTCATAAAGAGTTGAATTGACTTCAACCACTTTATAGCGTAAGTGTGTGCTTAACTACATTACCACAGTTAAAGTTTTCCCTTTTATCTTATGTATTTAACAACAACTTTTGGATGCTTTAAATAGAACATCTGATGAACAAGAAAGATTTAAAAAAAAAAATGAAATTTGTTCAGACATAGACATGCGCTAAGATATTTTGTCATTTTCTCGTATCTCCTATGGAAGTAAAAAAAAAAAAACCACACCATTTTATCTCATTTATAGTTAAAGGCTGATTGTAAAATCATTTTGCTTTAATTATTATTATTAGTTATCACTATTATACATGTACATGTATATAGCGCTTTATCTAATTCAGACAATTACCCTATCTAGAGCGCTTTACGTGTAAAACAGTAAAACCCTACTAAAACAGAGAACAGTAAATACATAGAAACAGGCATATAACAATACTAAAACTGAGGTTTTGTGTTTTTGTTTTTTATCTTGCGTTTTTTCTCTCTCTTAAAATAACTGTATGCATACATCCCAATCACAGATTAAAAGCAAGTTAAAAAAAAACAAAACAAGGAAGAACATGACATCCGGTGTTTAGTGTTTCCTAGTTATTTAATGTATATGTATTCATATCATATATGATGCATCGTTATCTGTGACCTTTATCACAACAAAACTTCAGACTAAGACAAGTATGAGGAAACTCATATAAAGTTTCTTACTAATGATAACATGCCCCGCCTCCTTCCCTACCCCTGAGTTTACGTGCCTGGTCGTTATTTCTATTGCTCGACAATCAGTGAAAAATGCCACGTTTGAAAATGATTTTGGAACTGTTACAAATGTACATACGATTACATGCAGTTGACTCCAGTTCCAATCCAATTCCCGGCAACTCCGATTCCGTTTGGATATTTTTGTAGTGACGGTAACAAGAATCCGTTTCATTTGTGCTCTGTCCAACATTTATGAAAAAGATGTAAGGTTCTTGTGCCGAATCCAAACTATCAAATGTTTTAGACGTGTTTTCCCTGTCTGATAATATCAGCGCCATGCCTGCTTCATCGGTCCCATCAAATTCTGTTTGTAAGTCGTTCATTTTGTTTAAAAGTCTGGTCGTGTTCTTGTCATCATGATTTTCAAGCGTTACATTGGTGCCGTTAAGACGGGAGACGATTATATCGCGGAAACATTCAAAATGGCCCCGTAAGGTCTTGTTGATCGTGTCCAATACTATCAGTAGCTTTCCAGCAATTGTGATGTTACAGCCTGTGTATAAAATAATCATTCTTAAATGTTCTGATAAATAATTATTTTTTTGTTTTCTTTTTATACACTGTAAACATACCGAAATTAATATACATTGACGTTCTTTTACAAGTATGTCGAAACTCAGAACTCCATGGATATACCATATCGTGTAAAATGCATGAACTTTTTTGTTTTAGGAGGGAGCGGAGGGATACGCCGGATCAGGACTAGTGCCAGTGTGATGGTAGGAGGGAGCGGAGGGATACGCCGGATCAGGACTAGTGCCAGTGTGATGGTAGGAGTGAGCGGAGGGATACGCCGGATCAGGACTAGTGTGATGATTCACGTCACGTCTCGGAATAACAGAAAAAAATCTATAGTGCGGTATCAAGCAGGCCCGAAGCGTAGTACATGTAGTATATCAAGAGGGACAGGGGGCAAACCTGAGAATATTCTGAATAATGATAATGGTGGGAATAATAATAATTAAAAAAAAAACAACCTGAGAATATTCTGAATAATGATAATGGTAATAATAATAATAATAAAAAAAACACCTGAGAGTATTCTGATGAGCCAAATAAAAAAAAAAATGAAAGAAACGGGGTAACGCCCATTTCCTGGATCACTATTTACTTTTTGATACTCTCAGCTGACTTATAAAATGTACAGCATGGCGAGGGAGGCAGTAACACGTCACAACTGATATATCATAAGCATGGCGAGGGAGGCAGTAACATGTCACAACTGATATATCATAAGCATGGCGAGGGAGGCAGTAACACGTCACAACTGATATATCATAAGCATGGCGAGGGAGGCAGTAACATGTCACAACTGATATATCATAAGCATGGCGAGGGAGGCAGTAACACGTCACAACTGATATATCATAAGCATGGCGAGGGAGGCAGTAACATGTCACAACTGATATATCATAAGCATGGCGAGGGAGGCAGTAACATGTCACAACTGATATATCATAAGCATGGCGAGGGAGGCAGTAACACGTCACAACTGATATATCATAAGCATGGCGAGGGAGGCAGTAACACGTCACAACTGATATATCATAAGCATGGCGAGGGAGGCAGTAACATGTCACAACTGATATATCATAAGCATGGCGAGGGAGGCAGTAACACGCTACAACTGATATATCATAAGCATGGCGAGGGAGGCAGTAACATGTCACAACTTATATATCATAAGCATGGCGAGGGAGGCAGTAACACGTCACAACTGATATATTAAATCGGCAGTAAAGAACAAACGTCACAACTTAAGATATCATACCGGCAGTAAGGAACAAACCCCATCTCGCTACTTTATTTTCCATAAAATACTAAATTTAATGTGAAACGATGAAACTTTGAATACTGGTGAGACTGGGGCTTCGTACTTAATTTTTACAGTATGAGTACTGTCGACTACCGTCTCCCTCCCTGGTGTTAATCTTAAAGCGAGATGGATAGATGTGCTTCATTTCAAAGGGCTGTAACAGCATAAAGGTGAAATTCTAAACCACTGGAGATGATAAAACGAACCCCTATTTTGTGTCTTGCGAATATATACACACGATTTCAACGTGTTGGGTAATGAAATAAAATCACTGTGCAATCTACCTTCACGAGGAGCGTGTGTAAACCGATAAAACATACATGGTATCTAGAAAGTTTGGTCTTACCTGTAGTGTTAAATCTGTTCACGTCACAGGGTATTGTTGAGGCTTCTGTAGATGTCGACATGCCACCTTTGTAAATTGTATTGTTTTGTTAGCAATCTATACAACGTACATTGTTGAAATCTTTTAAAGCAATCATATTCTTTATATATGTATCTGGAAAATTTTTAGTTTTATTTTTGGCATGCACTGATCCACACACACAGAGAGAGAGAGAGAGAGAGAGAGAGAGAGAGAGAGAGAGAGAGAGAGAGAGAGAGATGTGACCATACCTATAAGATGTTTGTGGTATTTTGGTGGAGTTTCAATCAGGTGCAATAGGTGCACAAAATACACAAATCTCGCATAGAAACCGTTTTTAAAAATGTCATATCACCGATCATAATCGGTGATATGACATTTTTAAAAACGGTTTCTATGCGAGATTTGTGTATTTCCATTGAAATAGATAAACTCTGAAGTTACATATTTTATCAAAAATACGTCCGAAATACCCAAGGAATTGAACATTTAAAAATAAAAGAAGGGGGGTACCGGAAGTCCTGTCAACAAGCACCTGTGGATCTATTCTAACCCGGATCCCCACGGCATTAAACAGAAGACTTTGATTTGATTCAAAGGACTCCTAATCACTCCATAATCAAATAAAAGCAATATTTCCCACGGTGGAATGGATATGCAGTAGTTGTAAAGATCCTAGAAGTTCGTAAGATTAAATTCGAGTGTTTATTCTGTAAAGATAAATTCAGTTCAAAAAACTAATTCTTTACCTTCATTGTCTGTCTGTTTAGATTCATCATTCCGTCCACACATCGTGCTACACGTGTCTTTGATTTGTTCTAACTTGCCCAAAATGATATTCCTTGTGCTATGGTATACAAACAGTCATATGTACATTATAGCTGGTTGTAAACATCGGGGTTTCCGAAGGGCAACATCCGCGCAGGAATATTATCACATAGAAGGAGAAGCAGGAAGTTTAAATTATCGTGTATTTTTAAGTTAGAAGGAGAGAAAAAACGTTTCAATGGGGCCTCTTAAAACAATGCAGATTTTGTACTTTCTTTCATCGCAAGCCACTGCTGAAAAGTACAATTTACTTCGTGGTTTTCAGAAAGACGAGTTGATGTTTTTTTTTTTTTTTTACACGTGTCAATATTACTGATTGGTTGTTCGTTTGTGTTACATCACGTCGAGCGCGTTTCATTCATATTGAAGCATTACCAGCTGTAGGTGAAGTAGCACAAATTCAGACCTCTGCGTAGCACTCAGGACCTCAGCAGTGAGGGTTCTTTATCATGCCAACACCTGCAGTGACACGGTACCTCCATTTTTAAGGTCATATCCGAAAGACCCGTTATTCTCAATTCTAAATGCCATATTACTGCATATATTACATATTTTGATGTTTTCCTATACACTCGAAACAAAGTATTCGGAGTTTCATTGACGGTGTTTTTTTTTTTTTTTTTTTACTGTTGATGTCAAAACAAGCTGATGTGTTAATGTGGTCGTCTGTTGGAGTCAAAACAATATTAACACATCAGCTTAATTGATAGATATTTATTGTCTTCTACGCCCGTGGGGATCCGCGGTAGAATAGGTTCCATATACCCCTTGCTTAAAAACCGAGGCCCCATGTCACTGCAAGTGTGGCACGATAAAGATCCCTCCTTGCTCAAAGGCCGTAAGCGCCCAGCATAGGCCTAAATTTTACAGCCCTTCAACGGCAGTGGAGACGTCTCCATATAAGCAAAAAAATCTCGAGCAGAATGTTAAACAATTAACCCACCATTATCTTCTCATTAAACAGAAATTGTACAATTATTGATATCATACAAATAGTTTATTACTAATAGATTGAAAATAAATGATGCCCTCTTTGTAATTAAAAGTTTGAAGAAAAAAGTCACAAATAAACAATTTATTTATAAAATTTTATTTATTCATCTATTTATTTACTAGATCCCCTTCCTTGATGTATACTTAGTAAGTGTGCAGCGGACAAATACCAACACTTAGTGTGTGCATACCGGAACAACAAAATCCGTTTCATTTTCAACGATGTTGCATACCTGTGGTTACAGATTCCCCCCCCAGAACCGCCATAATATAGAACTGTGTAGTACACGTCTTCTACATTCATTATTAATTATTTTAATGAGAAGTACTCATATTGAAGCATATCTTGCACGGACATGCGGCAATTTTTTTTACAAGTCAAGACATCTTGACACCCGTTTTCTTCATGAAATTAATTTTACGAACCATAAAGGGCAAATTGTGTTTGCCCATCATTATTCACAACTGTGCTTGTGCGTTCTGCTCAAGTCGCACTTCTTTTACCTCCCTTGGGAAACAACACCGATATTGTCGTATAACACATTAAAATGCATGACCTTGCGTGACCTATCGAGGATCAATGGCAACCGTCGTTAGTATTCTCCAAGCGTCAGCAGTAATGGCGGCGCCTATGAAAATGTCATTCTCTACCCAGAGTTCCGTGCGCTCCTCGCACTGCGTAACGCGCCCTCTGGTGAGAGAATGATGAAAATGTGTGCGTTTTGTTGTGCCACTATCAAAGATCGGGGTTACAGGGTTCTATCGTAAAAATCTTCACTTGAACAGTACAGCTTATATACGTAATGCTCTAGAGTGCCTCAACTTTCACCCAACAGACGCATCATATGCGTGTAGCCTTTGTACGAATAAATTAAATCGGGTATGCAAACTTAACGAGCCAATGGTCACGAAAGTGGACCTGATTAAAGAGGAAGGAGATAAGTTGTTAGGTATGTTTATATTTTGAATAAATATCAATGGATGATGTGAATGATATAATGAAATAAATAAATAAATATATATATATATATATATATATATATATATATATATATATATATATATATATTAGGCTGTGTTTGTTTTGAATATATGTTCAACTTTAAAAAAATCACTAATTTTGTTAAAAATTAAGTTACAAGCTGTGGGCGATCATAACCACAAATTTAGACCTATACTTGGAACAGGTTTTCTTAATAAGTTAACACCCGCCGTGACACGGGACCTCCCGTGATAAAGTCACATCCGAATTAACACCCGCCGTGACACGGGACCTCCTGTGATAAAGTCACATCCGAATTAACACCCGCCGTGACACGGGACCTCCCATGATAAAGTCACATCCGAATTAACACCCGCCGTGACACGGGGCCTCCCGTGATAAAGTCACATCCGAATAAACACCCGCCGTGACACGGGACCTCCCGTGATAAAGTCATATCCGAATTAACATCCGCCGTGACACGGGACCTCCTGTGATAAAGTCACATCCGAATTAACACCCGCCGTGACACGGGACCTCCCGTGATAAAGTCACATCCGAATTAACACCCGCCGTGACACGGGACCTCCCGTGATAAAGTCACATCTGAATTAACACCCGCCGTGACATGGGACCTCCCGTGATAAAGTCATATCCGAATTAACACCCGCCGTGACATGGGACCTCCCGTGATAAAGTCATATCCGAATTAACATCCGCCGCGACACGGGACCTCCCGTGATAAAGTCACATCTGAATTAACACCCGCCGTGACACGGGACCTCCCGTGATAAAGTCACATCCGAATTAACACCCGCCGTGACACGGGGCCTCCCGTGATAAAGTCACATCCGAATTAACACCCGCCGTGACACGGGACTTCCCGCGATAAAGTCATATCAGAAAGACCCGTGATTTTTAATTCTACTCGTAAATGCCTAGCGTTTGACAAATGAACAATTCGCCTGCGGTTTGATGCAGCGATGGAAAGAGCGGGTCTCGAACTCGTGATCTCCCGGTTTCGACGCGACGTCTCTACCACGGGGTCACCATGACCGGTGATTTAGCTGTGATTGCAGACCACTCTCAATATATTACATCAATATTAGGTTTCCAAGAGGTTGACAGTTGTGAATTAAGGTAACTCACCCTCATGTGAATTATCAATATTAATGGGTCAAAGTAGAGAACCTGTAGTAATTTCCACTTGATATATATACAACATATTTTTGATTCAATCAATGAAAAAAGAAAATGTATATATGTATATGTTGTCACATTTTTAAAGATGTCAGGCACAAACAGAGACAGAAGAATATGTTAACATCAACACCATGCTTCAGTTTTAGACACATTTAATAACCCTGTCGATGAGTCGGATGAATATGAATTACCGTACCTATACTGGATCCCTAAAACGATTCAGGTCATTTGATATTCACTACGTACAACACGTTATCTGATTGGTCTAAACAATCACGTGCAAGGGACCTTTCCCTCAAACATCATATTCTACGTTTTATCATATAGGTTCATATCAGGTTTTGTCATAGGTTCATACTGCAATCACTAGATCATGCAATAAATGTTTATGTATATTGTTTTTTTTTTTTAAACATATTACCCATTCTTTGGAACATCAGTGTAATGTTCACGATATGATCACTATAACGAATGGTCTTCTTCTGTAATATTTGGATTTTAACAGAATTTTATCATTGTACAAATTACAATCCACACCATTCTCTATGGTAATTTATTGCAACTTATGTACAATGTACAAAAGAGCGATCTATTAGTGTGCGCACAGCTCTTTTTGTATACTGTATTTAAAATACCACATCAGACACTTTGTTCTTGTGGACATAGATGATGCATTCATGATTTTTGTATTGAACTCATGTGGTTAATCGACGTGATGCACAAAAGTGTATATAAAAACAACAACAAACCAAAAAACAAAAAAAAAAAAAAAAAAAAAAAAAACAAAACAAAAAACCCAACAACAAAAAAACAAAAAAGACAAAACAAAACCACACAACCAATATTCAAACATAAAAAAAAAACCCAATACAATCAAACAAAAAACAAGTTATACAATCTTATCATCAGTTGCTTTACATAAAAGAGTGGCTTTAACAATAACGAACATTAATATTTAATTTCTTTCATGTTTAAAAAGCTGTTTTTGTGAGGTACAAAAATAGCATCCAACAAGAACAAGGGAAATTATCGTATACTAGTACATAGTTACATTGTAACTTTAAACACAAGAGCTGCCAGTATCGATTGTCTAGGTTAAAATAACAACGCTACGTTCTTTGTTTTGAGAATGAAGTTAAGGCTATAGGAATTGTGACTGACCATTTACTAGCACACGTACAATTTCTGCTGGGTTTTCTTTCTCTGTCATTGAACATATCTTCTTTTCCTTTGTTGATTGATAGAGTTTTAATGTCTAGTCGAGATTTGTTTTACTCATATTGAGACGTCACCAGCTGTAGGTGAAGTACCCCAAATTTAGACCTATGCTTAGTGTTCAGGACCCATATTTACTAAAGTTCGTAGACGTAGACGTAAACGTAGGATTTACGTCTGACTTAAGATTAGAGTTACGTACTCGTGAAATGGTATTTACAAAACCGTTCGTAGCCGCAACGTAACTTACGATGTACGATTGCACGTACGCGTGCGCAGTGGCTATTTTCACTTCGAAGCGTAAAAAGTGTGAATTTGCTCATTTACTTTGAATTCCCTGCGCTACCGCCGCATTATGATGAAAAAGAACACAGAACTTTGTGAGAAAGCAACGAATTTCAACGTATTCGTATGCCTGCCAACGGCATGTCGATCAACTGTACCGTTATTCAGTGTTGTTTACAAATCCAAATGGAAGATTCATCAAATTTAACGCATTTGACTTGTGCATGGATCTGCGATGCTGTAGGTGTTCAAAAAGAAGTCGGCATGGACTGACAAGTAAGTTAAGTTGTTTGTGTAGTAATAACCTTAAATGTTTTACCACTGACTACTCGTCACTAGGCCCCTAAATAATGTTAATCAGGTTGGGAACACTTCCCCTATAGCGAGATATTCTCGCTATTTTAAAACGCGATTATCCCTCTCTAGCGAGAGTAAATATATCCTGTACAACAGAGAAAAACACCCGTGGAATACATCTCTTCGTGTTTCACGTGAAAAGAAGAAAAAGTGCTAAAATGTGTGATGCTTCTGCAAATATATTAATCAAAACAAAAACACTCACGATGTGTATTGGATTTCAGACTGCTTCTCTCTTATGCAGCAACTTTGATATGAAATTTCTTGACTATGTTGTCAATTTCATAGAGACAATTCGCTTCATGGTGAGTGTGTGTCGCACTTATTCAGCGTTGCACGGGATTTGCCATTATTTTCAATAAAGACACCAAAACAGTTTATTTCTCGCTAAAGAGGGATAATCGCGTTTTAGCGAGAATGTCTCGCTATAGGGGAAGTGTTCCCAACCTGTCGAATTGACTTCAAGGGGATTCAGTACATGACACACATCGCAAAATCACAGTCCCTTATTCATTTTGTTCTCAACCTATGTAGCTGCTATAATGCCTGGATCTTAATTTCTAAATAGTGAGCACATATACATATGTGTTAGTTATTTACAATTTTATATGTGCCCACTATTAACACATTAAGACACAAGCTCATTTGTGTACATGGTAACTTCAAACTTTTGACAATACCACAATTGAAATTCAAAATTATTTATCCCATTTTTTTAATTTCATGACTGGGACAACATCAAAGCAGTATCATAGCTACCTGTACACATGTACGCACATGCTTTCACATCATTTCGCAAAAAGAAAAACAAGATTATTGTTGGAAAATTAATCAAAAATATACATTATATATACAGGCACTAATTCTAAAATGTGTGATTTGTACGTGACCCTTTATTGCATGGTTATAAAATATGAAAATTATTACTGCTTTATCAATATATACTCTGGGCGAACAGGTAGATAGGGTGAATGGACTCGGTACCAGATGAGAACAGTTACAGTCTCTTTTAGCATCATTTCAATTATTGCTTGTGTACATCCATGTGCAAAACTTTCAGAAAATATTGTGAAACAAAATCGCATTCAAATACAGTTGTACAACTGTGTGAAGTTAGTGTTAATTTTTTAAATGTAGAATAACATTGACTATATATTAATTGGAGATATTAGGTGTGATATACATGTAACATGCACTAGATATCCAATTTAGTTGACCTCTGTTATTTTTCAAAGTGTCATAAAGGTGGTCAAGAAATAAATTGCCAAACAGACAGCAGCATTCCTTGATTTAGATGCATTTCTCTTCATGTCCTCTCCTGAAAGATTTTCCATGATGCTTCAGGGTTAGGATTGGGATGCAAGATGTACAGTACATATATATGATGTAAGTATATCCACTGTTTGTACACATTTAATCATTTCTGTACTTACAAAGTTTTAAAAAATCCAAAACAAATTATGGTACATGGTACATGACGTAATGATTTTTGTAATGTATTGGTGATTAAATCCTTAGGTAAAGATTTAAGAACATAAATTTATGAGTTTTTATGATCAAAGTTTGTCCATTTTGCATGTTTTGTACCTGTCTGTCTAAGCATATCTTCACCTTTTTGGCAAATAGAAATTTAACCAATCTAAGGACATACACTATGTTTCTTTGAAATTATTTTTTATCTCCTCGATATTAAAAGTTCTTGCATGATTTCCAAAATAATAGCTGTAATTTTGTCACCAAAATTTGAAATCAACACTCAATAAAAATTGCTCTATATTATATATTTCTGATCATTAATAACACATGTATTCAGTTATTTGAAACACCTTTTAATCTCAAAGCAAGCAAATGAATATATGTAATTTTGGTGATTAAATAATTATTATCTTGCAAGCCAATAATTCTTCTTTATATATTTCTTTACACTAAAAGCGGTTATCAAATGTACTTTTATTAGGTCACCTGAGTTTACTCAGTAACCTATTGTAATTAGTTTTCATTCGTCGTGCGTTAACAATTGAATATTTTTAACTTCTTAATAACTACAAGTCCAATTCTTTTCAAATTTGGTATGAAGCATCATTGGGACAAGGGGGACCAATTTTCAAAAATCTTCTTATCAAGAAACACACATATATAAGAAAAACTAAATGCATAGTGATGTAGAGCAGGCAGGCCTCTACCAAAATTGTAAATTTCATGATCCCCGGGGTAGGGGTTTTGACCCCAGGGCGGGGCAAATCTTGTTATATAGTGTTTATGTGTATAAAACACTTTTACATCTTCTTTAATGCTATTGATAATAAATTGAAACTAAATGGATAGAGCAGGAAGTCTTTTACCAAAATTGTAAATTTGATTTCCCCCAGAGTAAGAGTTTTGACCCCCAGGGTGGGGCCAAACTTAGTATATAGTATTTATGTGCAAGTTTGCTGATACTGTATAAAATATAAATGCAGAAAAGGATGTACAAAAAATGGTGAATTTCACAACCCAGGGTTATGACTTTAAGATGAGTCCAAATTAGTCATATCTTTTGATGTTTTCATGTGAATACACCTATTTAAAGCCTTTCATCAGTGTATGCACTTTGAGGGATGTGAAGTTTTAAGAACACATCTTGTTTTATATTGTTGCTGAACATTAGAATATAATTAGCTTAGATATTTAGAACAGGAAATTTTTTCTAGATTTCATAGTCCATGGAAGTAATAATAATTTCCCACTAGTATTCAGGTGACCGATAAGGCCTGTGGGCCTCTTGTTAGGTTTCTGTTTTGTTTTTGTTTTTTAATTTTACTAAAGAAATATTTTTATTAGTCAGTAATACATATTCCTTTGCCACTGGGAGATTTTGAGAGATAAAAATGGTAGCCATCACTTTCACAGCAAATATGCCCCATTAAATTTATAATGTTGTACTACCATGTATTATATGTCAGCCTGAGTAGCTCGGTGCAAAGGTACCAGGTTCAATACTCAATTGTGCTAAAGATTTTTCTCACCTTCTTTGCTACAGTAAAATCCCATTCATATACTTTACTGCAGTACATATCAGCTGATTTTACATTTTTACTTGCCACAACCAGGAACTATTAAAATATGTTAACTCTAGACTAATTAAACCTGAGAATTTTGTAGAAAGAAAATAGAATGCAAGTGAATTGTACCTGAATTGTCACAAAAAATTATTTTTTATTTATAAACGTGAATGACCTTAACTGAAACTTACCATTCTTGGTTAAAAAGTATTTTTTTTCTGGTTTGGAAAGAAGCCAATTTCATTACAAGGGGAATGGTTAATGAAAAAATACTAAAGTTGACCTTGGGGTCATTTGAAATCTTTTTCTTAATATGGGCTCTTGGGTTATAAATCATTAAAATTAGAAATTGTAGGTGATACTTAATGATATCTTCCCAGATATGGTGTACGGTAGATAAATATACTGTAAATAAAATCAGTATTATCACAATTTTACAGTTTATTTAACTAACAATTATGTTGCATGTATTTTTCAAGCCTTATGAAATTTGATTGCAGTGTAATGACAGTTGTTTATTTAAATCAATGTAATACTATTATTTTTCTAGGTCTATGGGTACATTGCTGTAATGGCCTGAAAAATCTTTTGCGAAACCGAGAAATGTTCATCTTCCATTGCCATGATTGTGTAAAAGGACGAGTAGAGGAATGATTCAAAAATATATGGCAGGATTGAGAATCTAACCCATGACCCGTAGTCTGGTACTCTACCCACTGATCAATCCATGCTGATGGTCCATCTACTATATTGATGTCATCTTATATATTTATTTATTCATTTATATCATATGGACATTAAAAAATTGACAGTAAAATAAAAAAAAGTTTGATATTCAGCAAAATAGAATTTGTTACAATACATGTTTAAGAAATTAAGTACATGTACATGCATTGTTATGCATACAATTATGTACATGTAATTATATTTGTTAATAGATAAATTTTTAGATAAATTTTCATGTTGTTATTGATATTGACATGTACATGTATTACTTCCATTTCTAGAATGATTTTAACATCTTGATATTAAAAAGATGACATAATAAATAAATCTTAAATATTTGTCAACAAAGTTGTCTGGTGGGTTAAAATTTGTAAAGAGGAGCATTAGTACATATGTCTGTTTAATGTGAGAAGCCTTCAGAGTGAACTTTTATCAGTGAGATTTTTGTAAATTGGGGGGGGGGGATGGGCTTCAACAAAATAATATATATGTTGAAGGCATCATCCTTGGAGTTTGGTAATATACACTGCAAAGACTTTTACCTAGCTGATCACATATAAAGGTCAATTACATACAAATCATGAATGGTAGAAAGATTCATATATATGCATTATCAATGAAGGTTTGACTCCTGTAGGATTATAGTTAAAGGAAATGGCACTCTGAAAGATTGAAAGTCTACACATGACTACACTAGTAGGCATCACAATTGCTCTCTTAAACAAATTACACAAAATTGTATTCTTGGAATGAAATGCATATCTTTTTTTTTTAAAGAAATATTTATTTAGAGGCTCATTTCCCTGTTGTGTAAGTTACAATGTAACAAATAGTTATTTGGACTACCAATATTTGCTTATAACCACAAAGTAAAGATCACATATCTATAAGTAGAAATAGTTTTTCTATAGCTGTCGATCACCATGTATTCTTGTACACACAGTGACTCTCTTCTTTTCAAATCAAAAATATTGCATGTTTGATTGCATATATATATATATATATATATATATATATATATATATATACATTAATTCCACCATGTTTGGAAAATTAAAAAAAAAACGTATTTCCCTGAAAGATGCTAGACCTACCCTATATAATAAGATAAATGGCAAATATTCTTTTTTTTTAAATAACCTGCATGACTAAAATAAAAAGCTTCCCAATTATTTCTAAAGGCAAGGTTAGATCCACCCAGTCTGATTAAAATCAAATTTCGCACTTTGCTCGATATGCGGACAGCGACTGTCCGTATATCGAGCGAAGTGAGAGGTTTGATTTTAAATCACACTGAGATCCGCCACAAGGTAAATTAGATCGGGCTCAAAATTTTGAGAATTGTCACACAATTGCAGATTAATTTAAATCTAGACGTAGCGTACGTTTACGTGTAGGACGGTATTCACTAACAGTCGTAGACGTAGATTTACGTCAGAAATAAGCGTAACTCTACGTGTGCTATACTAGTACACGTAAGCTGATCGTAACTTTAAGAATAAACAAAGCAAATGGCGACTTGTCATTTTTATCGATAATTTCTTGCGTAAAGACCTTACAAACCCTCTAGATGCACACAAGCTGGTTAGTAATACACAAATTAATTGTATTTATTCAGATTATCGTTTTCTTTGAGATCATCTGCAATTGTGCGACAATTCTCTAAATTTTGAGCCCGATCTAATTTACCTTGTTGCGGATCTCAGTCTGATTTAAAATCAAACCTCTCACTTCGCTCGATATACGGACAGTCGCTGTCCGTATATCGAGCAAAGTGCGAAATTTGATTTTAATCAGACTGGGTGGATCTAACCTTGCCTTTAGAAATAATTGGGAAGCTTTTTATTTTAGTCATGCAGGTTATTTAAAAAGAATATTTGCCATTTATCTTATTATATAGGGTAGGTCTAGCATCTTTCAGGGAAATACTTTTTTTTTAATTTTCCAAACATGGTAGAATTAATGTATATATATATGCAATCAAACATGCAATGTTTTAGATTTGAAAAGAAGAGAGTCACTGTGTGTACAAGAATGCATGGTGATTGACAGCTATAGAAAAACTATTTCTACTTATAGATATGTGATCTTTTCTCTGTGGTTATAAGCAAATATTGGTAGTCCAAATAACTATTTGTTACATTGTAACTTACACAACAGGGAAATGAGCCTCTAAATAAATATTTCTTTAAAAAAAAAAGATATGCATTTCATTCCAAGGATACAATTTTGTGTAATTTGTTTCAGAGAACAATTGTGATGCCTACTAGTGTAGTCATGTGTAGACTTTCAATCTTTCAGAGTGCCATTTCCTTTAACTATAATCCTACAGGAGTCAAACCTTCATTGATAATGCATATATATGAATCTTTCTACCATTCATGATTTGTATGTAATTGACCTTTATATGTGATCAGCTAGGTAAAAGTGTATATTACCAAACTCCAAGGATGATGCCTTCAACATACATATTATTTTGTTGAAGCCCATCCCCCCCCTCCAATTTACAAAAATCTCACTGATAAAAGTTCATTCTGAAGGCTTCTCACATTAAACCGACATATGTACTAATGCTCCTCTTTACAAATTTTAACCCACCAGACAACTTTGTTGACAAATATTTAAGATTTATTTATTATGTCATCTTTTTAATATCAAGATGTTAAAATCATTCTAGAAATGGAAGTAATACATGTACATGTCAATATCAATAACAACATGAAAATTCATCTAAAAAGTTATCTATTAACAAATATAGTTACATGTACATAATTGTATGCATAACAATGCATGTACATGTACTTAATTTCTTAAACATGTATTGTAAAAAATTCTATTTTGCTGAATATCAAACTTTTTTTTATTTTACTGTCAATTTTTAAATGTCCATATGATATAAATGAATAAATAAATATATAAGATGACATCAATGTAGCAGATGGACCATCAGCATGGATTGATCAGTGGGTAGAGTACCACACTACGGGTCATGGGTTAGATTCTCAATCCTGCCATATATTTTTGAATCATTCCTCTGCTTGTCCTTTTACACAATCAAGGCAATGGAAGATGAGCATTTCTCGGTTTCACAAAAGATTTTTCAGGCCATTACAGCAATGTACCCATAGACCTAGAAAAATAATAGTATTACATTGATTTAAATAAACAACTGTCATTACACTGCAATCAAATTTCATAAGGCTTGAAAAATACATGCAACATAATTGTTAGTTAAATAAACTGTAAAATTGTGATAATACTGATTTTATTTACATTATATTTATCTACCGTACACCATATCTGGGAAGATATCATTAAGTATCACCTACAATTTCTAATTTTAATGATTTATAACCCAAGAGCCCATATTAAGAAAAAGATTTCAAATGACCCCAAGGTCAACTTAGTATTTTTTCATTAACCATTCCCCTTATAATGAAATTGGCTTCTTTCCAAACCAGAAAAAAAATACTTTTTAACCAAGAATGGTAAGTTTCAGTTAAGGTCATTCACGTTTATAAATAAAAGATAATTTTTTGTGATATTTCAGGTACAATTCACGTGCATTCTATTTTCTTTCTACAAAATTCTCAGGTTTAATTAGTCTAGAGTTAACATATTTTGATAGTTCCTGGTTGTGGCAAGTAAAAATGTAAAATCAGCTGATATGTACTGCAGTAAGGTATATGAATGGGATTTTACTGTAGCAAAGAAGGTGAGAAAAATCTTTAGCAAAATTGAGTATTGAATCTGGTACCTTTGCACTAAGCTACTCAGGCTGACATATAATACATGGTAGTACAACATTATAAATTTAAAGGGGCATATTTGCTGTGAAAGTGATGGCAACCATTTTTATCTCTCAAAATCTCCCATTGGCAAAGGACTGACTAATAAAAATATTTCTTTAGTAAAATAAAAAAAAAAACAACAACAGAAACCTAACAAGAGGCCGACACGCCTTATAGATCACCTGAATACTAGTGGAAAAGTATCATTACTTCCATGGACTATGAAATCTAGAAAAAATTTCCTGTTCTAAATATCTAAGCTAATTATATTCTAATGTTCAGCAACAGTATAAAACAAGATGTGTTCTTAAAATTTCACATCCCTCAAAGTGCATACACTGATGAAAGGCTTTAAATAGGTGTATTCACATGAAAACATCAAAAGATATGACTAATTTGGACTCATCTTAAAGTCATAACCCTGGGTTGTGAAATTCATCATTTTTTGTACATCCTTTTCTGCATTTATATTTTATACAGTATCAGCAAACTTGCACATAAATACTATATACTAAGTTTGGCCCCACCCTGGGGTCAAAACCCTTACTCTGGGGGAAATCAAATTTACAATTTTGGTAAAAAACTACCTGCTCTATCCATTTAGTTTCAATTTAATATCAATAGCATTAAAGAAGATGTAATTTAAGTGTTTTATACACATAAATACTATATAACAAGATTTGCCCCGCCCTGGGGTCAAAACCCCTACCTCGGGGATCATGAAATTTACAATTTTGGTAGAGGTCTGCCTGCTCTACATCACTATGCATTTAGTTTTTCTTATATATGTGTGTTTCTTGATAAGAAGATTTTTGAAAATTGGTCCCCCTTGTCCCAATGATGCTTCATACCAAATTTGAAAAGAATTGGACTGGTAGTTATTAAGAAGTTAAAAATGTTCAATGGTTAACGCACGACGAATGAAAACTAATTGCAATAGGTTACTGAGTAAACTCAGGTGACCTAATAAAAGTACATTTGATAACCGCTTTTAGTGTAAAGAAATATATAAAGAAGAATTATTGGCTTGCAAGATAATAATTATTTAATCACCAAAATTACATATATTCATTTGCTTGCTTTGAGATTAAAAGGTGTTTCAAATAACTGAATACATGTGTTATTACTGATCAGAAATATATGATATAGAGCAATTTTTATTGAGTGTTGATTAAAAATTTTGGTGACAAAATTACAGCTATTATTTTGGAAATCATGCAAGAATTTTTAATATCGAGGAGATAAAAAATAATTTCAAAGAAACATAGTGTATGTCCTTAGATTGGTTAAATTTCTATTTGCCAAAAAGGTGAAGATATGCTTAGACAGACAGGTACGAAACTTGCAAAATGGACAAACTTTGATCATAAAAACTCATAAATGTATGTTCTTAAATCTTTGCCTATAAAGGATTTAATCATCAATGCATTACAAAAATCATTACATCATGTACCATAATTTGTTTTAGATTTTTTAAAACTTTGTAAGTACAGAAATGATTAAATGTGTACAAACAGTGGATATACTTACATCATATATATGTACTGTACATCTTGCATCCCAATCCTAACCCTGAGGCATCATGGAAAATCTTTCAGGAGAGGACATGAAGAGAAATGCATCTAAATCAAGGAATGCTGCTGTCTGTTGGCAATTTATTTCTTGACCACCTTTATGACCTTTTGAAAAATAACAGAGGTCAGCTAACTTGGATATATATCTAGTGCATGTTACATGTATATCACACCTAATATCTCCAATTAATATATAGTCAATGTTATTCTACATTAAATAAATTAACACTGACTTCACAGAGTTGTACAACTGTATTTGAATGCGATTTTGTTTCACAATATTTTCTGAAAGTTTTGCACATGGATGTGCACAAGCAATAATTGAAATGATGCTAAAAGAGACTGTAACTGTTCTCATCTGGTACCGAGTCCATTCACCCTATCTACCTGTTCGCCCAGAGTATATATTGTTAAAGCAATAATAATTTTCATATTTTATAACCATGCATTCATGCAATAGAGGGGCACGTACAAATCACACATTTTAGAATTAGTGCCTGTATATATAATGTATATTTTAGATTCATTTTTCACCAATATTCTTGTTTTTCTTTTTGCGAAATGATGTGAATGCATGTGCGTACTTGTGTACAGGTAGCTATGATACTGCTTTGATGTTGTCCCAGTCATAAAATTAAAAAAAATGGGATAAATAATTTTGAATTTCAATTGTGGTATTGTCAAAAGTTTGAAGTTACCATGTACACAAATGAGCTTGTGTCTTAATGTGTTAATAGTGGGCACATATCAAATTGTAAATAACTAACACATATGTATATGTGCTCACTATTTAGAAATTAAGATCCAGGCATTATAGCAGCTACATAGGTTGAGAACAAAATGAATAAGGGACTGTGATTTTACCATGTGTGTCATGTACTGAATCCCCTTGAAGTCAATTTAACATTATTTAGGGGTCTAGTGACGAGTAGTCAGTGGTAAAACATTTAAGGTTATTACTACACAAACAACTTAACTTACTTGTCAGTCCATGCCGACTTCTTTTTGAACACCTACAGCATCGCAGATCCATGCACAAGTCAAATGCGTTAAATTTGATGAACCTTCCATTTGGATTTGTAAACAACACTGAATAACGGTACAGTTGATCGACATGCCGTTGGCAGGCATACGTATACTTTGAAATTCGTTGCTTTCTCACAAAGTTCTGTGTTCTTTTTCGTTATAATGCGGCGGTAGCGCAGGGAATTCAAAGTAAATGAGCAAATTCACACTTTTTACGCTTCGAAGTGAAAATAGCCACTGCGCACGCGTACGTGCAATCGTACATCGTAAGTTACGTTGCGGCTACGAACGGTTTTGTAAATACCATTTCACGAGTACGTAACTCTAATCTTAAGTCAGACGTAAATCCTACGTTTACGTCTACGTCTACGAACTTTAGTAAATATGGGTCCAGGGCCGTAACAGGGAGGGTACTTTATCGTGCCAACGTCTGCCGCGACACAGGATGTCACATCCGAAAGACCCGTGACTCTCACTTCTAAATGCCGAGCGTTTGGTATACCTATTTTAATGTCTTAGGTTTGACACGGCCATGTCACGAGCGGGGCTCGAACTCATGACGTCCTGGTTACGAAGCGAACGCTCTACCACTAAGCTACCACAACCAGTCTCTTTTCATTTGTATTTTTAACCATATTTACAATGACATTCTGGTTGATTGTATAGTGCTTGGACTACATTTTCCGTGAATCATTGATTGTATACTGTTTAACGATCGATAATTTTTCACTCATATGGAGACATCACCATTGCCGGTTCAGGACCCATATTTACTAAAGTTCGTAGACGTAAACGTAGGATTTACGTCTGACTTAAGATTAGAGTTACGTACTCGTGAATTGGTATTTACAAAACCGTTCGTAGCCGCAAACGTAACTTACGATGTACGATTGCACTTACGCGTGCGCAGTGGCTATTTTCACTTCGAAGCGTAAAAAGTGTGAAATTGCTCATTTACTTTGAATTCCCTGCGCTACCGCCGCATTATGACGAAAAAGAACACAGAATTTTGTGAGAAAGCAACGAATTTCAACGTATACGTATGCCTGCCAACGGCATGTCGATCAACTGTACCGTTATTCAGTGTTGTTTACAAATCCAAATGGAAGGTTCATCAAATTTAACGCATTTGACTTGTGCATGGATCTGCGATGCTGTAGGTGTTCAAAAAGAAGTCGGCATGGAGTCGGACTGACAAGTAAGTTAAGTTGTTTGTGTAGTAATAACCTTAAATGTTTTACCACTGACTACTCGTCACTAGGCCCCTAAATAATGTTAAATTGACTTCAAGGGGATTCAGTACATGACACACATGGTAAAATCACAGTCCCTTATTCATTTTGTTCTCAACCTATGTAGCTGCTATAATGCCTGGATCTTAATTTCTAAATAGTGAGCACATATACATATGTGTTAGTTATTTACAATTTGATATGTGCCCACTATTAACACATTAAGACACAAGCTCATTTGTGTACATGGTAACTTCAAACTTTTGACAATACCACAATTGAAATTCAAAATTATTTATCCCATTTTTTTAATTTCATGACTGGAACAACATCAAAGCAGTATCATAGCTACCTGTACACAAGTACGCACATGCTTTCACGTCATTTCGCAAAAAGAAAAACAAGAATATTGGTGAAAAATGAATCTAAAATATACATTATATATACAGGCACTAATTCTAAAATGTGTGATTTGTACGTGCCCCTCTATTGCATGGTTATAAAATATGAAATTATTATTGTTTTAACAATATATACTCTGGGTGAACAGGTAGATAGGATGAATGGACTTGGTACCAGATGAGAACAGTTACAGTCTCTTTTAGCATCATTTCAATTATATTGCTTGTGCACATCCATGTACAAAACTTTCAGAAAATATTGTGAAACAAAATCGCATTCAAATACAGTTGTACAACTGTGTGAAGTCAGTGTTAATTTATTTAATGTAGAATAACATTGACTATATATTAATTGGAGATATTAGGTGTGCTATACATGTAACATGCACTAGATATCCAAGTTAGCTGACCTCTTTTATTTTTCAAAGGGTCATAAAGGTGGTCAAGAAATAAATTGCCATCAGACAGCAGCATTCCTTGATTTAGATGCATTTCTCTTCATGTCCTCTCCTGAAAGATTTTACATGATGCCTCAGGGTTAGGATTGGGATGCAAGATGTACAGTACATATATATGATGTAAGTATATCCACTGTTTGTACACATTTAATCATTTCTGTACTTACAAAGTTTTAAAAAATCCAAAACAAATTATAGTACATGATGTAATGATTTTTGTAATGCATTGATGATTAAATCCTTAGGCAAAGATTTAAGAACATACATTTATGAGTTTTTATGATCAAAGTTTGTCCATTTTGCAAGTTTTGTACCTGTCTGTCTAAGCATATCTTCACCTTTTTGGCAAATAGAAATTTAACCAATCTAAGGACATACACTATGTTTCTTTGAAATTATTTTTTATCTCCTCGATATTAAAAATTCTTGCATGATTTCCAAAATAATAGCTGTAATTTTGTCACCAAAATTTTAAATCAACACTCAATAAAAATTGCTCTATATCATATATTTCTGATCAGTAATAACACATGTATTCAGTTATTTGAAACACCTTTTAATCTCAAAGCAAGCAAATGAATATATGTAATTTTGGTGATTAAATAATTATTATCTTGCAAGCCAATAATTCTTCTTTATATATTTCTTTACACTAAAAGCGGTTATCAAATGTACTTTTATTAGGTCACCTGAGTTTACTCAGTAACCTATTGCAATTAGTTTTCATTCGTCGTGCGTTAACAATTGAACATTTTTAACTTCTTAATAACCACCAGTCCAATTCTTTTCAAATTTGGTATGAAGCATCATTGGGACAAGGGGGACCAATTTTCAAAAATCTTCTTATCAAGAAACACACATATATAAGAAAAACTAAATGCATAGTGATGTAGAGCAGGCAGGCCTCTACCAAAATTGTAGATTTCATGATCCCCGAGGTAGGGGTTTTGACCCCAGGGCGGGGCAAATCTTGTTATATAGTGTTTATGTGTATAAAACACTTAAATTACATCTTCTTTAATGGTATTAATACTAAATTGAAACTAAATGGATAGAGCAGGTAGTCTTTTACCAAAATTGTAAATTTGATTTCCCCCAGAGTAAGGGTTTTGACCCCAGGGTGGGGCCAAACTTAGTATATAGTATTTATGTGTAAGTTTGCTGATACTGTATAAAATATAAATGCAGAAAAGGATGTACAAAAAATGGTGAATTTCACAACCCAGGGTTATGACTTTAAGATGAGTCCAAATTAGTCATATCTTTTGATGTTTTCATGTGAATACACCTATTTAAAGCCTTTCATCAGTGTATGCACTTTGAGGGATGTGAAGTTTTAAGAACACATCTTGTTTTATACTGTTGCTGAACATTAGAATATAAATAACAGGAAATTTTTTCTAGATTTCATAGTCCATGGAAGTAATGATACTTTTCCACTAGTATTCAGGTGACCGATAAGGCCTGTGGGCCTCTTGTGAGGTTTCTGTTGTTTGTTTTTTTTATTTTACTAAAGAAATATTTTTATTAGTCCAAAATACATATTCCTTTGCCATTGGGAGATTTTGAGAGATAAAAATGGTTGCCATCACTTTCACAACAAATATGCCCCTTTAAATTTATAATGTTGTACTACCATGTATTATATGTCAGCCTGAGTAGCTTAGTGCAAAGGTACCAGATTCAATACTCAATTTTGCTAAAGATTTTTCTCACCTTCTTTGCTACAGTAAAATCATATTCATATACCTTACTGCAGTACATATCAGCTGATTTTACATTTTTACTTGCCACAACCAGGGACTATTAAAATATGTTAACTCTAGACTAATTAAACCTGAGAATTTTGTAGAAAGAAAATAGAATGCAAGTGAATTGTACCTGAAATATCACAAAAAATTTTTTTTTATTTATAAACGTGAATGACCTTAACTGAAACTTACCATTCTTGGTTAAAAAGTATTTTTTTCTGGTTTGGAAAGAAGCCAATTTCATTACAAGGGGAATGGTTAATGAAAAAATACTAAAGTTGACCTTGGGGTCATTTGAAATCTTTTTCTTAATATGGGCTCTTGGGTTATAAATCATTAAAATTAGAAATTGTAGGTGATACTTAATGATATCTTCCCAGATATGGTGTACGGTAGATAAATATAATGTAAATAAAATCAGTATTATCACAATTTTACAGTTTATTTAACTAACAATTATGTTGCATGTATTTTTCAAGCCTTATGAAATTTGATTGCAGTGTAATGACAGTTGTTTATTTAAATCAGTGTAATACTATTATTTTTCTAGGTCTATGGGTACATTGCTGTAATGGCCTGAAAAATCTTTTGCGAAACCGAGAAATGTTCATCTTCCATTGCCTTGATTGTGTAAAAGGACGAGCAGAGGAATGATTCAAAAATATATGGCAGGATTGAGAATCTAACCCATGACCCGTAGTGTGGTACTCTACCCACTGATCAATCCATGCTGATGGTCCATCTGCTACATTGATGTCATCTTATATATTTATTTATTCATTTATATCATATGGACATTTAAAAATTGACAGTAAAATAAAAAAAAGTTTGATATTCAGCAAAATAAAATTTGTTACAATACATGTTTAAGAAATTAAGTACATGTACATGCATTGTTATGCATACAATTATGTACATGTAATTATATTTGTTAATAGATAACTTTTTAGATGAATTTTCATGTTGTTATTAATATTGACATGTACATGTATTACTTCCATTTCTAGAATGATTTTAACATCTTGATATTAAAAAGATGACATAATAAATAAATCTTAAATATTTGTCAACAAAGTTGTCTGGTGGGTTAAAATTTGTAAAGAGGAGCATTAGTACATATGTCGGTTTAATGTGAGAAGCCTTCAGAATGAACTTTTATCAGTGAGATTTTTGTAAATTGGAGGGGGGGGATGGGCTTCAACAAAATAATATGTATGTTGAAGGCATCATCCTTGGAGTTTGGTAATATACACTGCAAAGACTTTTACCTAGCTGATCACATATAAAGGTCAATTACATACAAATCATGAATGGTAGAAAGATTCATATATATGCATTATCAATGAAGGTTTGACTCCTGTAGGATTATAGTTAAAGGAAATGGCACTCTGAAAGATTGAAAGTCTACACATGACTACACTAGTAGGCATCACAATTGCTCTCTGAAACAAATTACACAAAATTGTATTCTTGGAATGAAATGCATATCTTTTTTTTTTTAAAGAAATATTTATTTAGAGGCTCATTTCCCTGTTGTGTAAGTTACAATGTAACAAAGTTATTTGGACTACCAATATTTGCTTATAACCACAAAGAAAAGATCACATATCTATAAGTAGAAATGGTTTTTCTATAGCTGTCAATCACCATGTGTTCTTGTACACACAGTGACTCTCTTCTTTTCAAATCTAAAACATTGCATGTTTGATTGCATATATATACATTAATTCTACCATGTTTGGAAAATTAGAAAAAATGTATTTCCCTGAAAGATGCTAGACCTACCCTGTATAATAAGATAAATGGCAAATATTCTTTTTTTTTTTAAATAACCTGCATGACTAAAATAAAAAGCTTCCCAATTATTTCTAAAGGCAAGGTTAGATCCACCCAGTCTGATTAAAAGTTTGATTTTAAATCAGACTGAGATCCGCCACAAAGTAAATTAAATCGGGCTCAAAATTTAGAGAATTGTCACACAATTGCAGATGATCTCAAAGAAAACGATAATCTGAATAAATACAATTAATTTGTGTATTACTAACCAGTTTATATGCATCTAGAGGGTTTGTAAGGTCTTTACGCAAGAAATTATCGATAAAAATGACAAGTCGCCATTTGCTTTGTTTATTCTTAAAGTTACGATCAGCTTACGTGTACTAGTATAGCACACGTAGAGTTACGCTTATTTCTGACGTAAATCTACGTCTACAACTGTTAGTGAATACCGTCCCACACGTAAACGTACGCTACGTCTAGATTTACGCTACGTTTACGTCTACGAACTTTAGTAAATATGGGCCCAGGGCTGTAAAATTGAGGTCTATGCTCGGCGTGTACGACCTTTGAGCATGGAGGAATCTTTATCGTGCCTCACCAGTGGTGACACGGGGTCTCGGTTTTTGCGGTTTCATCCGAAGAACAGCCCAATTTAGTCGCCTCTTACGACAACCAAGGTGTACCGAGGACCTGTCATAACCCGGATCCACGTGTATACAGTTAAATATTTGTATATCCCAAAGTCCGCGGGTCTTCGACAAAACTTTGAGATATCCAGGGATTAAAAGATGCCACAAAATGTTTACTAATTTTTTTTTATTATCTCCACTTAAAGGGGGGCGTGACTTCAACAATCTTGAATCCTTTTCACCCAAGCACTTTCTCTAGCAAGTTTGTTTGAAATTAGCCCTGTGGTTCTGGAGAAAAAGTCAAAAATGTAAAAAAAATTTACGGACTGACGCCGGACAAAAAGTGACAAGAATAGCTCATTTAAGCTTTAAGCTCACGAGAGCTAAACACTATTAGGTGCACATTAAGTGTCATGTTGCACGGGCAATCAAAGTGCAGCCAAGTAAAGAAATTAAAATATCATCTAATGTTATATAGTACGTGTTGTCTGTTTGTTTTATGCGGCTGCTATTATTCAAATTTCTTTCTGTGCGTCAATACCGTGACACTGGACCTCCGTTTCTAAGGTCATACCGGGAAACCCACACTTCTATTAGTAATGTCGGCTGTAGTGTTCGATACCTAGCCTGTTCAGTAACAATAAATTGCAGATCACTTGAAGTTCATAAAAGAACACGTTAATCCACGTACTTCGTGAATAGCTGTTGCATTCTGGGAAACATCACGCTAGCAGTTGCGTCACCAGGAATAGTTCCAAAAGGATACCTGATTATGGTATGTACACTTGAACATAAGGTGCTTAAATAAACAATTCTCGACTTTTATTAGCGATAAACAAATAACATTATGTTGTGTTGATATCTATTGATATGATGTCATTTCCGATAGTGTCACATTACTTCCGGTGATAACAGCTACCACTTTTTTCCCCGCGACGTTTGGGATTTTATTATTCAATATAGCTGCCATTGCAGCACAGCCGGAGGGTTCCGCCACTAAGCCAACATGAAAGAGTCTTGACATACAATTCAGAATTTCTTCATCGGACACCAGGATCACATCTTCTACGTACTTCCGGCAACATTGATATGTTAACTTTCCTATTGAAAAAAACAAACAAACAAAAAAACACTGCTGTAGTACATTGTAACAAATGTCTCAACAATAAGCTAAGGGACAATCCTTTTACATCTAACCCTCGAAATGAATAACTGAAGTTATACAGATCCTAAAGTGTACTACTATACCACTTGCACAGAACGCTACAAAACGATTTTTGTACGGAAAGTTGAACGGTTTGTGCGGAAAACTAAAAGCTTTACACGAAACGCTGAATTAAGGGTTTGCACAGAACGCTGAACGATTTGCACGGAAAACTGAAAGATTCACACGGGATACTGAACGATTTGCGCGGAACGTTGAGAGGTTTGCACGGAACGCTGAACGGTTTGCACGGAACGCTGAACGGTTTGCACGGAACGCTCAACGGTTTGCACGGAAGGCAGAACGATTTGCACGGAAAACTGAGAGATTCACACGGAATACAGAACGATTTGCACGGAACGTTAAACAGTTTGCACGGAACGTTGAGAGGTTTGCACGGAACGCTGAACGGTTTGTACGGAACGCTCAACGGTTTGCACGGAACGCTCAACAGTTTGCACGGAACGCTCAACGGTTTGCACGGAAAACTGAAAGATTCACACGGAATACTGAACGATTTGCACGGAACGCTCAACGGTTTGCACGGAACGTTGAGGTCTGGATGGAACGTTGAGAGGTTTGCATGGAACGTTGAGAGGTTTGCACGGAACGTTGAACGGCTTGAACGGAACGTTGAGAGGTTTGTAAGGAACGTTGAGGTTTGCATGGAACGCTGAACGGTTTGCACGGAACGCTGAACAGTTTGCACGGAACGCATTGGCTGTGTAGTAGCATGCTTCAGAGTCTGTAACATAAGAACTGACCTGCATATGGAGGAGATAATCCCGCAGCGACAGAACTGACGGCCATCGTGACTGGTTCTCCCTTTCTGAAGCTTTCGTACATGGTTCTCGCTGTGTATATAATCAAATCCACACTTAGTTTGGCTAAATACAGACGTATTGCAATATTTCACACTATTAATGCTATCAGTATCACTTGAAGCGCGATATCTGAGTACACGAGGCCTTGTAGGGACTGGTATATCGTACAAAGTGTATGACGTACCAGAAACTTGTTTTCGTGGCCACCATTCATAAGATAATCATTTAGCCTAATTTACATTTTATAAAATAAGGACAATTCAACTTAAATAGTAGATTATCTTCCGGGGTCACAAAAAAAAAATATGGGGCGGGTGGGAGGATTTTATCTTTTAATTTTCATGGCCCGAGAAAAAGAAAATTAATGACAGAAGGCATCACACAAAGTGTTAATCAAGTTAACATTCAAAGAATCCTTGGTAGCAGATATAAAACCAACATTCTGTGACTTTTTAAAATCATTCACTCATGTTACTGGGTAGTCCGAAATATCTGACGTTTTCCTGGCTTTTTTATGATGTTGATATTTACCGCGCCAGGAAAACGTCAGAACCGGCGCCATTACGTAAATTGGAAATTCGCCGCCTCCACTTGGAGGCGGCATTCTCGGGCCGATTTTAAATACTCGTGAGCCGAATTTAATATTAAACTCATAATTAATCAATAAAATGATGCTTCTTGTACTTAATAATATCGATTAAAAGAAAATATCACTCCAAAATTCGATAACAGAAGCACACAATTGTAGTCAACCGAATTTTAAAATGTTTTCATGAGGCTGTTTATGTGATTAAAGAACCCAAAAAATCGATATTAGTAAGTATAAGAGTCACCGTTTTATTGATTAATTATGATTTTAACATTGGATTCGGCTCGCAAGTATTTAAAATCGACCCGAGAATGCCGCCTCCAACTGGAGGCGGCGAATTCCCAGTTTACGTAATGGCGCCGGTTCTGACGTTTTCCTGGCACGGTAAATATCAAAATCATAAAAAAAGCCAGGAAAACGTCAAATATTTCGGACTAGTTACTGGGAAGCAAGTTTATTTGAAATCGTAATTTTTGCGAAAATAAAAAATCGGGACGGGCCCTTTTTTGAGGGGCGGGCGGGGATGATAATCTACCAATTGATTTTAATTGGCCTAATCAAATGCACTCTCTTACATCCCTCCGGCTCTACCGCGTATATCCTGCAGTCCGTCAGTCCAGACTGTTTTATTCCTGCTGCAATCCCTGACACGAGCCCTCCGCCACCGCAGCAGACGACAACTACGTCAGGTTTGACGTCATCTTCCAAAATTTCTAAAGCTATGCTGAATAAAGAAAGGTAAAAGAAGATATAAAATCTGCTTTACACTTTAACCTATTTCTATTTTTAGGTCAACATCTAGTAATTCACATACATACCACATTTAAATGGACTACTTGATTTTAAATGATTAATTTAATCATCGGAGTAAATTCATTCATTATACTTCCGTGAGGGCTCTATCAAAGGTTAGTCATTATTGAGAAAAATACTTAGCATGAATGAATTCTCCCATCGTGAACTGTGTATAACACACACTGAAAAGAACCTATTCGAACGAAATTGTGTCATTTTCATGAAATAATAAATTACGATACTAGCATTTTTGTTAATGTTATTCAAAACTTCCAAAAAAAAAAAAAAAAAGTAAAAAAATAAACAAAAGCGATAGTCCCGAGATATGAATTTGAAATACAGGGGATAAAGAAAATATTATGAAGTATCAACAATTTTCGTGGCGATAATTGATACAAGTTCTCTAAACTGAAACTACAGGATACTAGATATTGACCTTATCTTGTGAAACTGATGAAATTATTTTAAAAAACAACAACATCGAGCAGCACAGTGTACGATGTACGAAACATTTTGAGTAGGCGGTCATTTGTATGAATATTTCAGCAGGAAAATTATGCTTTCTTATTTTACTAATGCAAAGATAAAATAAAAAACTAAGAAAGTTAGAAAACACATCATACACGGTGAGTAGCTATAGAAACAAAGTATTAATCTACAATCATGTGCAATTTACAGCATTATATATATATCTGTTAAATACATAGAAGATATTCAATGTTTTGTTGTTGAATATAGAATTTATCTCACTTGTGAGACAAGATTTTATTGATATTTTCACGAGTGCGGAGCAGAGTAAAAATACCAAAAAATCCTGTCTTAGGAGTGAAATAAATTCTATATCCAACAACAAAAACATTGAATTTTATGTTTATTACATTTTCTTTGTTTTCTCCGTAAAAACACTTTTAGCTGTTCCTGTATTAATGTTCAAAACAATTATATTGTTCAGAAAATATAGTACCTTACAAGAAATATGCCAAATATATATAAAAATCAAATACATTTGATAAGACAACTTTAATTCAATTTTATTCTGGGTATTCAGATAAAACAAAACGTGAAAAAATAATAATATATAACGTAAATTGGAGTGATCATCTGTATCACGAATGAATAGTGTAGCTGTGAAAATAAAACTTTTGCTATTTTCATTGAAAACTTTTGCTATTTTCATTGGAAAAATATGAACTGTGAAACCACAATTTTTATTCTGTGGATAAATTTCGGTATTTCACTGCTGAAAATGTAATAAAAAGTATTCATACACTCGGATTAAAAATATCATTTGATTTTAAAGGTAAAGTTAAAGACGACATATTGTTTATCAATTACGAACTACAATTAGTACTAAAGATTTTACTATGTGATGTATTAAATGTGTTCAGCTACTTGATATAACCTTTCATACAGTTAAAGATATGACAAAATAGCCCGGTGTTTATTTCTCTTATATAGACTACAATGTAGTATTCTTAAGGGAACGTGAAATAAAACTTAACAATCTCGATCATATATATATATATATATATATATATGTGTGTAAAATTTTGTTCAGACTTTGATTCTAACTACCACATATACATGTATATTCAATACAAGTTTAACCATCTTCCATTCGATATTTAGTTTACCTTCCACAGCCTGCTATAAACGAGTGGTCGTCGAATGGATGAAATACCGAAAAATTCTGTGCCGCGTACTGAGAAAAAGTTGACTGTAACTCACTGCTTGGCAGAACAGCCACCTCGCAACCAAAACTCTATATATTAATAAAAACAGACGCTTGTCACCTTAAGCTTTTGCCTGCCTATGATTGTTACAGACCTTGTTCAGCACTAAATGAACAATTATATGCAGCTACTTCTATTGACCAAAACTGAAATAACTCGCTTTGCAGTCTGTAATAAAATAGCTTTATTCATGGAATAAAGAAAGAAATATTAGTATCTTACGTAGATGAGACGGGCCATGCACCATGCTGTTAACACTAACATCCAACCCAGTGAGTGATTGACAGAAATGTACATGTAGAAATAGACACCAGGGCCCTGCTGCATTACGTGTACATGTAGTTCGTATCAGGAAAAACATCGATGAGTAAGAATTTTAATTTAATGAAAAAGGGAGGATCATTGTCCTTCATAGAAATAGAGCATGCTATCGAACGTCCAGTATCTCGCGACTAGGGTGCCTGCTGCGAATGAGGGTCGCAGTGAACGCGGTTATAATGAAGTCACGCTTACAGCAAAGTAATTCTAAAACATATCATGAACAATTTGGATATGACGAACTGCGTTTATAACGATTTAATTTCGTTCGTTCCCAGCACTTCGCTATAACCGTGTTTTACTGTAGATTGGCTATTACACAAGAGTGTGTTTCACAACTTCATTTGAGTCACGTCCGGCATTCTTAACATTACAGGGATGGCTACCGATCCGGGCTCTCCGTAAAAACTCTGTTTGTTTGATAATTACATCTTGAGAAGTATCATGACATTGTTTTGGAATATCACATCCAAAGGTAGGACTTTCGAAATCTGTGATAACACGCATTGCTTAGAATAGCATTACCGACTGGTGAATATTTCTACAGTTATTCTAAACACACCATGCATGAAAGGATAAAGGTCAAATGTCAGCTGGTACCTTCCGTAACCCGCAATCAACCTCGCATCATCAAATGAGTGGTAATAAATATAATTTTCTTTCTCGACAAATCTGTTAACTTCGCTCGTTAATTCCGAGCTCGGGCACTGTTCCACAGACACCCCGTAACTCTAGTGAAAAAGACAAAAAGAGATCATTATAATACTAATCCAACAGCCTGCTAAACATCACAGCACATGTTGCACTTCCTGGCATGCAGTAAGTATATTCCTTATATAAACAAGTCTGAAATTTCTTTGTGGATCCCTACTCCTTACAAATAATTTGAAAATTCCCAGGATCCGCCCCTACTCTAATCTAATATCCTTACACATACAAGTTATAATCTTGAAATACAGGACTACTGACGATGGTGAAGGAATCTTTTTTTTATATTAATATTGCTAAGATATACAGGTACTGATGCAGTTTCAAGTTTTGAAGTGTTTGAGGAATGCGAACGTATACAAATCCATTGTACGGATGTAGCCAGGCATACGATATGTACGACAGGTCAAACGTTGCAAAATTTCATCTTTTTCATTTGTATTGTATAATTTTTTATATTTGTACTGTAAGAATAATTTGCATTGTATATTTTCCTTATACAGAATAAAACATACAATACAAATGAAAATAACTGTAATACAAATGAAATATACAAAAACAAATGGAAAATATATGCTATAGAATACAAATTATGGAAACGTATACAAGTGCAAACTATAATTATAAATTCAATACAAAATCAAAAATCATACAATATATAAATGTAAATTAAAACGAATACAAAACAAATGGGAAAGATCATATACTGCAACGTTTGCCATGATACGCTCGGACGACCATATCCATATCTACCGACCAGGTGAAAATTATATACTATTCAAATACATTGCTACACAATAAATCTAGGTTTTACTAACGAGTTTTATCTCTAGCATTAATACATTCATAACATGGAGACAAGTCTCCAAAAGTATTAGTAAATCATTCCCATCTCAGGAAAATGTTTTAGAGATGATCATTTATAATATTCACCTTGATAAGTGTTATCCTATTTGACGGCGCGGTCAGTGGCATCAAACATAACCCAGGAAGATTAAGTTTATTCAAAGTATACGCAAATGCCTTCCCATAGTTCCCGGCTGACATCGTGATTAACTTCCTGGTACCGTTCTTCACTTCCGGTGGAAGATTTGCCATTTGATTCGCTACTCCGCGAATTTTGAAAGAACCTACAAACCAATTTAAAAAAAAGAAAGATGAAACGCATTGCCCCCAAGCATGACCACGTTTCCGTATGGCAAATATCGTCTTCGATAAATGACCTTGACCTTTAGTGGTCCCCTTCAGTTGATAAAGCATATTGAAATACAGGCTTTATTTTGTACTAACCGAAATTTAAATGAAGACGGATATAGAGGAGACAGATGAATACCCCCCTCCCCCCGTGTCTCCGATTTCCGGAATAGAATCATCGTCGGAAACCCACGGTTGATTACGATTCGTTCCTCTCTCCATCATCCATGGGTCCATTCATTCCTACTCGCTCGTTCTCATGAATGAAGATTTAAAAACATCGTTCAATCAAAGTAATCATTATAGTAATGGATTTCTTCTGTTTTTAAAGGTAGCATTAACTTAATTTTCTATCACAACAATTTTATACCGAAATTGGGCTGAATGCGTCTTGTTGATTGGACAAATTCGCTTACGGTGTACTGTGAGCACCCATTCAAATTGCCTCCTTATTTATCCATGAGAACGAGCGAGTAGGAAGGAATGGACCCACGGGTGATGCAGAGAGGAACGAAGCGTATTCAACCGTGGGTTTCCGACGATGGAAGAGAATCTGTATTAGTACGTTTGTGAGATAGGAAAATTGTACTAAGGGAACACCATACGCAATCCAGATCGAGGCTTATTGTCATATAAACTATAGTTCTACACTTCTGTTCATAAAGTCAAAATTGTGTGAAGAATACTTAGCGTGACATCCACCTTAAACTGTTCTAGCGAAGATTAAAACCGTGGGTTTTTTTTATCAGTAGAAACTTTTTCATATCGTAGAAAACAAAAACTACACTCGTCTCCTTTGATCTTTAAAAAAATATAATGATATTTTGATAGGTGTCGTAAATAAATTTGAAGCGCATATTTTGATAGGGGTCATAAATACATTTTAGGCGCTTATATCATACATGTGAAGTATCATATTGTATATGTATTTAATGCATGAAATTGACCAATATACCTGTTGTTTGCATGCCTTCTAGTTTCATACACAGGCCCATGCTTTGATCAAGTTCAGGAAAATATGACGTCATATCTTTTAACATGGGCGTCTTACGGACGTTTAGAGGTGACGTCATTATCACATCTCTGGCCTGTTGGATATCATCCAGCGTCACCACATCATCATCAGAAGTCATAGTAACGAATCACACTGAGGAAAGATGAACACCCTGCCTATAATAAGCGTATAATAATTGTTATCAGGTTTCAACATTGTGTATTCGTCTTTTCCTCAAAACTTATGAATCATGTGGGTCATGTGACCTTGCTATTCTTCTTTACTTATGTAACAGAAAAGGAGAAAATGCAACGAACCAGACCAGGATTCGAACCCGGACCCCCTGAATCTCTAGTCAGGTGCTCTATCAAATGAGCTAACTGGCCACCGGCGATCGAACCTGGCTGACCGTTACACTTACAGAACGTTGTACGCTAAACTGAGGTCTGAACACTTGAATTGTATGAGGATTATATTTTCCGTGAATCATTGATTGAATGTACATTGTTTTACGTATATCTCAAGAATTTTTCACCCATATGTAGCTGCAGAACTGTAGGTCTTTGAAAAAAAATACTGGGGCAGATCTAGCTCTCTGCTCTGTCCCAATATTTTTCCAGAGGGATACAGTTCTGCAGCTAACTTATATGGAGACGTCACCATTGCTAGTGAAGGGCTGTAAAAATGAAGCCTATGCTCGGCGCTTATCGCCTTTGAGCAGGGAGAGATATTTATCGTGCTACACCTGCTGTTGACACGGGACCTCGGGTTATGCGGTCTCATCCGAAGGACCGCCTCATTTATCCACCTCTTACGGCAACTATTCTACTTCCGAATCCCCATGGGATGTGAATCATTGAACAGCAGGGTAAAATGTTTTTTTTATTCCTTCATTTGAAAAAAAAAAGAAAGAAATACTTACTTTTGTCTCCAGTAAAATTGATAGTAGGGAGAACTGCGGGAAGAAATGGCAAATGACAAGTGACTGGGTATCTTAAACTTGCTACACCTCTTGGGGCCTTTTAACTTCACTACTCCTAATATATTTCCTTTCATTACCTGTATCTGATACGCATACTTTATTTTATGACAGTATGTACATGAAAGGTGAAGATAACGAGCAGTGATCCATCTCACAACTCCTGTAAGCAATACAAAGTAGATAGTTGGACAAACACGGACCCCTGGACACATCAGAGATGAGATCAGGTGCCTAGGAGGAGTAAGCATCCCCTGTCGACCGGTCACACCCACCGTGAGCCCTATATCCTGATCAGGCAAACATAGTTATCCGTAGTCAAAATTAGTGTGCCAAGAACGGCCTAACAATCGATATGGAACACGTCAGACAGCATATGACCCAATGCGAGGTTGTATTGACGAACTAGATCGTCATAACGTACATAGAACGACCATGTATCTTAATGCACCAGTGTTATCATGTATCTTAATGCACCAGTGTTATCATGTATCTTAATGCACCAGTGTTATCATGTATCTTAATGCACCAGTGTTATCATGTATCTTAATGCACCAGTGTTATCATGTATCTTAATGCACCAGTGTTATCATTTGAAAGAAAGGAACACGTTAAGATAAAGGAACAGTGATCAATCTCATAACTCCTAAAGGATTACTAAATAGAGATAAACGAACAGTGATCAATCTCATAACTCCTAAAGGATTACTAAATAGAGAGTTGGGCAAACACGGACCCATGTATATATCAGAGGTGAGATCAGGTGCCTAAGATGAGTAAGCATCCCCTGTCGACCGGTCACACCCGCCGTGGGCCCTATATCTTGATCAGATAAACGAAGTAATCCGCAGTCTGACAAATTGGCCAAACAATTGGTATGAAGCACGTCAGACAGCATTCGACTCTTTCATAAAATCTAAGTGGTTATGACCAAATAACGATCAATGTAGCCTTTGGGAATTCGGGGATTTGCCGCCCTACCTTTTGTTCACCAGAAGCAGAAATGCTAATTGTTTGATTCTTGTCTTCAGAAAATTTTAATGTCGTTTCCAACGCACTTTACTAGTAATGCAAGGGTACCGGTTAAATTTCTGATTGATCCAATAATTTTGTTGACTTACATTTTTTACTTGCCACGATTAGGGATTATGAATTATGATATATGCGAATTCTATCAAACCTGGTAATGTAACCCAATATGACATATATTTTGTCTTTACAATATATGCTATGCACCTGAAATGTTACATACACAGTTAGTGTGCATTATTGAGAATTTAAATCACATGGGTCCATAAGAGTAGCAAAATGAAATATTTTGAAGAGAAAATTGCTGTATTTCAAGATGAAAATGATATTGTATATTTCAGTCGGCCCCCCTATTCATGGACCCTCATCAAATTACATTGATGAGTGTTTTGTGTGCATGGGTCAAAAATTGGGACTCTGCGTAGAGGCAGGTCAGGTCGGGAATTTGAAGGAGGCGGGAGTTACAATGGTTGCATCATTCTTTGTTTGATTTTGCATCATTTTTTGGGTAGGCAAATCCCCATTTTTGGGGGTAGAAAAACGTTAGGGTCAAACTCCGCTTTTTGAGAAATGTTTGGATCCGCCCCCGTATTAATGTCTAATTCATGTTTACCTGTAAAAAGCAGCAGGGCCTGAAAATCTAAATCGTACTGTCTGATGTTCCACAGTGTGTAACTTGTGCAGCGATAGAATGCAACATAAATATACTAATGATATAAACATCTGGATGAAGTTCAAAAACTATGCCTCAAGTTCAACAAAAAAAAAAAGTAAATTATGTGACAGGCTGTTTACCAACTGGTTATATATATATATATATATATGTGCGAGTTGAATAATATTTACCTGTGCCGGGAATAAATTGACAACTGGACACCAGACCTCTGCAGAATTTTAAAACAGATACAGATCACTTATGTTGACTGCATGTAACGTGACTTGGGCTTAATCTTATCATGTTGTATTTACGTAAAAAGGGAGGCCACTCTAAAATAAAAATAAAAATCCAGCAATAATAACCGTATAAAACAGAATAGAAGCGTATATACACTAATCCATTGATTGATCTGTATTATATGTATGCGTGTATTATGCTTCGGAATTAAACTCATTGATTTGTGCACTTCTAGCGGTGCCTGTAATATGGTTTCCTACGATACCATTTAAAAAAGGGTTCGGCCTTCATAAAATTTTTACTACAACAACGTCAGTGTCAGTGAGACGCTCTATCGGGGTCATTCACCTCAATAATTCAAGTTGATTGGGTACGATTTAGCGCTGCAGCTGTCATCATGCCGACAGTTCAGAGCGAAACAAAATTCATCAAATCAGAGGACGATAAGAAAATATTTTGCAAGCATTGGTTTTCAGAGGAAAAGCCTAGGTAAGAATTCATTAGCACATATAGAAAGTATTTTCTGCATCGCCAACAGCTGTCATCACTTAACCTTACGAGACCCTGAGGGTATATATACGGTATAAGACTCGTGCTTATGACATAAACAAGTTATGCAGATCGTATTGAAATTCGACTATATACACTTACTGTTTTTTTCTGTGTTCTTTTTTGAGTGCTTTACCAGTGTCAGAAAATAATTTAGTAATAAGAAACAATAGCCCGATTCAGAATTGATGTACATTGTAATTATTGTCATTATCTGATTATTATATGTGGCATGAACAAGATTCACAATATTCAATTTCCATGACCCGAGTGCACTCTTGTTGTACGGCCTTCTGAGCCCTTTGAAATGCTTGCATTATTTACGTGTGAAAATCCATACATAATTTTTCATACAATGTTATGTGAAAGTCTAGCTGTACATGTATATATACTTTATACATTGTTATGTGAAAGTCTGTAATGTATATACTTCATACATTGTTATGTGAAAGTCTGTACATATATATACTTCATACAATGAGGATTTTGTTAAGTTGTTTTGTAGTATATTCATATACTAGTTATACATCATGTACATGTATGCATTGCATGACACTCAAATTGTGTTGAAAATATCTATTAGAAAGATCTAAGAAGAAAAACTATACTATGTCCAGTATGTAAAGAATTAAAAATTTTATATATAATGTATACATGCGGCAAACTTAGTCTACTAAGTAATAGGAAAATACTTTATATATATCTATAAAATTGTATATGTATACATGTAGCGAAATTTTATTCTTATGATGAAAATGAAGTACATGTACTGAATGAATTGGACTGTGTAGTGATCCTAATTTATTTTTATGAACAGGGCTCTGATTTTCCTTTGCCATGGCTTGGGTGAACATTGTTTGTGGTATGATGAAAATGAAGTACATGTACTAAATGAATTGGACCGTGTATTGATCGTAATTTATTTTTATGAACATGGCTCTGATTTTCCTTTGCCATGGCTTGGGTGAACATTGTCTGTGGTATGATGAAAATGAAGTACATGTACTGAATGAATTGGACTGTAGTGATCGTAATTTATTTTTATGAACAGGGCTCTGATTTTCCTTTGCCATGGCTTGGGTGAACATTGTCTGTGGTATGATGAAAATGAAGTACATGTACTGAATGAATTGGACTGTAGTGATCGTAATTTATTTTTATGAACAGGGCTCTGATTTTCCTTTGCCATGGCTTGGGTGAACATTGTCTGTGGTATGATGAAAATGAAGTACATGTACTGAATGAATTGGACTGTAGTGATCGTAATTTATTTTTATGAACAGGGCTCTGATTTTCCTTTGCCATGGCTTGGGTGAACATTGTCTGTGGTATGATGAAAATGAAGTACATGTACTGAATGAATTGGACTGTAGTGATCGTAATTTATTTTTATGAACAGGGCTCTGATTTTCCTCTGCCATGGCTTGGGTGAACATTGTCTGTGGTATGATGAAAATGAAGTACATGTACTGAATGAATTGGACTGTAGTGATCGTAATTTATTTTTATGAACAGGGCTCTGATTTTCCTTTGCCATGGCTTGGGTGAACATTGTCTGTGGTATGATGATTTAGCAGAGGCTCTCGTCCATATTGGATTCTACGTGTTTTCTCATGATCACGGTAATTTTATCTTCTTTAATATTTCTATTCCGGTGTTTCTTTAGGTTTATATTTTTTAATTTCTTTGATTGATTGATTATATATTTATGTTTAACATTCCTCTTGATAATTTTCTCCTCATATGGAGACGTTAATTACCATTGCTGGTGAAGGGCTACAAAATTTAGGCTTATGTTCGGCGCTTACTGCCTTTAAGCAGGGAGGGATCTTTATCGTGCCACACCTGCTGTGACACGGGGGTCTCAGGTTTTGCAGTTTTGATCATCCGAAGGATCACCCCATTTAGTCGCCTCCTACGACAAGCAAAGGGGTACTGAGGACCTATTCTAACCCGGATTTCCATGTAACTTCTTTGAATAATATTCCCGTAACCAAGGTTCAGAGCATTGCTAGATAAAGGGAACGAACTTGTGCATGAACCAAGGAGCAGGTGATTGTATATCATTAGACTGAAAACTAAATAAATAATTAGCAAGAACACTGAGAATTTGAATGTTCATACTTTTGATATGAACAATCACAATTAGGATCAATTTCAATAGAATGATAAATTCAATTCACAGTGCTGTAACAAGTGTTGTCGCAAACCACAGGTTCTTTTTTCTGACACCTGTGTTTTTTGTGACGATGCCTGTCACAAGCTTGTCACAAGTAACATCAAAAGTCATAAGATATAAAGGCCAAATCTGTGTAACAAAACATAAAAAGTCATAGAATATAAAGGCCAAATCCCGTAACAAAAATATGTACAAAAAGGAAATTGTTCCCATAATCATGAACATGATTGAAATGTTAAAATGAATATAACATATGATATGTATAGAAAAATACAATAAGACAGCAAAACTTCAGTGATACAGAGAGAGCAGGCCAAAACTTAATCTGCATGGTGTATATATTCAATCTCGCCTGTGGTGAGAAAACATCAGAATTAAATGTATTTTAGTGTTTGCTGTTTGTATTTACAGTATAGTGATGAAAACATCAAAATTAAATGTATATTAGTGTTTGCTGTGTGTATTTATGTACAGTATAGTGATGAAAACATCAAATTTAATGTATATTAGTGTTTGCTGTTTGTATTTACGTACAGTGATGAAAACATCAAAATTAAATGTATATTAGTGTTTGCTGTTTGTATTTACATACAGTATAGTGATGAAAACATCAAATTTAATGTATATTAGTGTTTGCTGTTTGTATTTACGCACAGTGATGATAACATCAAAATTAATGTATATTAGTGTTTGCTGTAAACATCAAATTAAATTGTGCATCATGTGTATATTAAACTTATAATTAGTGTTTGTATATACACATGTACTTGTACGATTACAATATCAAAATAAACAATTTTACCCTTTAAAAGTATACTTTACATCAGTGCTTGGTGGAAGTTTGACACTTCATTAATGATACAGCGAGCTGGGTTAAGATCTAGCCACAAATCTGTAGCTCTCTGGGGAAATATTGGGATAGATTCTATTGTCCCAGTATTTCCCAGAGAACTACAGGTCTCTTAAGTTAATTGAAATAAAGCCTTCACTACTGCTCATTTCAATTTGATAATCTAACATGACATTTCTGCACTTGGTCTATGGCTCCAAAGTCAGCAAATCCCCCCCCCCCCCACCCACACACACACACACACACAAGTATGTTTTGTGAATATGGATTCCTGAGAAATACTTTTTTTTAAGGAGAAACTAATTTTTAAGGAAAGGGAGTATATGTTGGGGAATGTCTATTTCACATGTACATTGTGTTTGTAACTGATGTCTTGGTAGTCATTTTGATGTGGATTTTCAGTTGGCCACGGACAGAGTGATGGGATTCACAATCACGTGGACGATTTCGATGAATACACATCTGTCATATTCCAACACTGTAACGAGGTCAAAAACAAATATCCAGATCTAAGGCTCTTCATATTCGGACATTCTATGGTAACATTCATGTATATTTCAATATCCAGATCTACGGTTCTTCATATTCGAACATTCTATGGTAATATTCATGTATATTTCAATTTTGGCCTCATTCTACATTAAAATTAGCATGCAGTTTTGTGGCATTAAATACAGGGTTCTCACAAATCTTGAAAAGTGATTCAATTCTAAGTACACTTTAGATAGTACTGGATTTTTATGTAAAATTCTTGAATTTTGATTCCTATGGTTGTAATTTTCTTTCAACTGCTCTAAAATAGAAATAGGTAGATGGTTTGATTAAAACTTTAAAAAGTAATTTTGTGGCAGTCTAATTTCATTAAAAAATGTTTCTGTTTATAATCTTGCAGATATAGTAGCATATCATCCTTTCAAGATGATGTCAAACTTAAAGCATCTGAATTTATTATGCTGGAAAAAAGCTTGTGAAGTGCTTTAAAGGTCTTTGAAAATGAGTTAATGAGGTGTTTGAAAAGTGCTTAGAGAACATACCATAAGTCTTAAACAAAATGGCAGACTCAGATATACAAATGTATATATATTACTGTACTTCAATTGAAAACATTTTTGATTGAGTCTTTAAGAAGAGTTATTGAATCAATTAAAGTAAGCAGTATTACTTGTAACATTGATTTCTCTTTATTCTCTAGGGAGGAGCCATCACACTTCTGGCAGCCACCAGCCAACCCGACTTCTTCAAGGGAGTGATCACATCGGGGCCCGCCATTGTAGCTATTTCTAGCATGCTTCCCATCAAAGTATGTCATTAAGGTTGTTCTCTCCATCATAGTATGTCATTAAGGTGGCTCTCTACATCATAGTGTGTCATTAAGGTGGCTCTCTACATCATAGTGTGTCATTAAGGTGGCTCTCTACATCATAGTGTGTCATTAAGGTGGCTCTTTACATCATAGTGTGTCATTAAGGTGGCTCTGTACATCATAGTGTGTCATTAAGGTGGCTCTTTACATCATGGTACATGTATGTCATTAAGGTGGCTCTCTACATCTTAGTGTGTCATTAAGGTGGCTCTCTTCATCATAATATATTATTAAGGAGGCTCTCAACATCATAGTGTCATTAAGGTGGCTCTCTACATCATAGTATATCATTAAGGTGGCTCTCTACATCATAATGTGTCAATAAGGTGGCTCTCTTTACGTCATATTGTGTCATTAAGCTGGTTCTCTCTCCATCATAGTATATCTGTTAAGGTGGCTCTCTTCATCATAGTATGTCATCAAGGTTGCTATCTACATCATAGTGTGTCATTAAGGTGGCTCTCTCTCAATCATAGTATATCATTAAGGTGGCTATCTCTTTCCATCATGGTATATCATTAAAGGAAGTGAACATGAAAATGTGACAAAGGGTTTAAATTTGTCATTTTGATGTATATAATGAATTCTGAAAATCAATAAGATGTAGCTTTCTTTAGTAGGGAGATATTTCATAAAGATTAACGAATCTTTTCAATCCTTGGGAGCTGCCATATTGAAAAAAATATTACCTCCCTACTGGGTTATCTCTTAGCATCCACTAGAGGGCAGCACTGATGCTGATGTCAGTTGGACACATTGTGTATTTTTGGCACATTGTAAGCATCAATGTTAAAATGTCATCAGCAGAAAGTGAATTAAATATGGGATATCAGTTTGAACCTGATGTTACAGAGGAAGAAATGGTTTTTCAGAATAATTCTTCTTTACCAGCAATTTATTTTAATGAGAGAGGAATTATGTACATTCAAGGGGTGTCTTTGTTGTCATGAGTTTGAACATTTTGTGTCAGATTACATGGATATACACATAAAGTGCAGTTCTCTATTATAACCCATATTTTGACATGGTGTGTTTAAGTCCTGTTATAATTGAGACAGCTTACATTTATCCATAGATTTATGTATCCAGAGAGGAAGGGTCTCAGAGGACTTGGATAACAAGTTGTTAATTAAACAAGTAAGAAAAACACGAAAATGAAAAATACCTTCTGTATTCACATGTATTAAAATCTAAACATAACATGGCATTTGTGTGTAAATATTTCCAATTACACACACACATGTGATAGAATACAGTAACAATTCTGTTGCAGGCATGCTATCAAGATTTATGGCCTACAGACAGTTTATCAATTAGGTCAGACGGGGTCAGCCTCTTGGGGGGAAAATCAGAGTAGTTTTACCCTCATTGGTTGTGACATAAATAATGGGAGCATTTCCTAAAAGCACTGCAAATATAAAGGATTTCTTGAAACCTCAGATTTTGATACAGATTCTGAATAAGTAATTTTTATTAGTGTAAATAAATAATATAACTGTAAATTGCATTTCTGAAATTTATCTGTTGTCCATGTACATCAATTATTATAAAATATATAAATTATATGCCTATATTGCAGTACTTTTAAGACACAGTCACCTTAATTATCTCCAAATATTTTAAAATCTAATAAAATTAATTGATTTGGAATCTTGAAATATAACAGTATTATAGTGCTTCTGAGTAAGTTCAGAAGTTGGAGGAACTGGAGTTATTTTGTGGGAGTGTTTTCTTCTTTATCTTAATGCATTGTAATTAGATTTGATTTCAATTCTTTTTGCTCCAAAACCTTATCCATTAATTCTAATATGAATCCAATAAATTTCTTCTGTATAATAGTGACCCAGTCAACAACAGCAATGTGTCTCATCTACATCAGAGCAAGTGATGCATACTGGGAAATAATGGATGACCTCCATAAACCTTCAACTTAGAGTGTTTAATTGATCAAATCTCGTAATAGAAACAAGCAAATTAAATTCAGGCCACACTATTTAGTTTCAGGAGGTCTTTTAAGTTTATTATGCAACAAATATTTTTTTCATGTTCACTTCCTTTAAGGTGGCTCTCTTCATCATAGTGTGTCATCAAGGTTGCTCTTTACATCATAGTATATCATTAAGGTGGCTCTCTTCATCATAGTGTGTCATCAAGGTTGCTCTCTACATTATAGTATATCATTAAGGTGGCTCTCTCTCTCCATCATAGTATATCATTAAGGTGGCTCTCTTCATCATAGTGTGTCATAAAGGTTGCTCTCTACATCATAGTGTGTCATTAAGGTGGCTCTCTCTCTCAATCATAGTATGTAGATAAGGTGGCTCTCTCTCCATCATGGTGTGTCATTAAGGTGGTTCTCTCTCCATCTTAGTCTATCATTAAGGTGGTACTCTCTCCATCATAGTATATCATTAAGGTGGCTCTCTCTACATCATAGTATATCATTAAGGTGGCTCTCTCTACATCTTAAGTCTATCATTAAGGTGACTCTCTCTCCATCATAGTGTGTAATTATGGTGGTTCTCTACATCATAGTATATGTATGTTATTAAGGTGGCTCTTTTTCCATCATAGTGTGTCATTAAAGTGGCTCTCTACAGCTTAGTAGCAGTGTGCGAAATTAACCATGGACCGATAGACAATTGTCTATAGAAAATCGAGTCGGTCTATAACGATCATAATAGCTATAGACCGACTTGTCTATAGATAGGAATTCTGAGTAAAAAAAACTGGTTCCCCGCTGAGAAGCGAGACCAGTTTATATGTAATATGCTGATGTTTCTGTTCACCCCTTAGCTGTAATAAAATGTTCCACAATGTAATTACAAATCATTCGAATAAGATTATTCCATTTTCAACAGGGGTGGTGGGGGGTGTCAATTTGATATTTACAATGTATGCAGTTTTCGTGCAAATTTGGAATGTCCTTTTTTGAACGGTTTTAAAAATATGTGGAAGGTGCACGCCCTGGAATCAAACGGAAAGCGGTCAGTACAACAAGCTCCAGCAAGGCTAAAGTCGCAGAAAATAATGAGAAAACGAAACGTAGTAAAAGTGACTTGGATGAAGAATCAGACACAATCGTAACTACTCGGCTATTTCCGCTACACTAAAAAATAACGAAGGCTGAGTAGTTCCGATTGGAATCAGACAGTGAAACTGAGCGGGAACAAAATGAAAAAGAAAACGAAATTCTAATTGAAAAGCTTGACATGCATGAAATTCAAAAAGAATATGATTAAACTATATGAACAAATTACCAAACAGAATCTGTGTCTATTATTTATTTTTTAATAATAACAATGAATATTGCTTGTTAAATTTCGGTTTATAGGAATTTGTTGTGGTCTATAGGAAATAAAATGACCATGGACCGAAAGTCTATAGGACTTTAAAGTTAGTTTCGCACACTGTAGAAGGTCATTAAGTTGGCTCTGTATGTTGAGGCATTTCTTCACTGTCAATTGGGGAGTACATCATGTACAGAATTCAAAAAGGTGTTGCTTTATAAGTTATGTAATCATTTATTAATAAACAGATCAGAAAGTACATGCGTAGAAAAGGAATTTAAGCAGGATTCAGTGGTGGTGGTGATTTGTAATTTTTGTTTATACACATATCAAGGTTTTGACGTGTAAACCTGCTCTGTATAAAACAGTTTCTGAACCCCTCCAATACCATTTTGACAGCATATTGAGCTTTATGTGGTAAATTTTGATTCTGAATATGAAATGGGAAATAATGTTTTGATGATTACAGAATGTATAGATGTATCTGCCTCACAGTTTCATGTCAGACAGACATCTCTAATGCCTGGATTCCCAGTCCTTTACTGCAGGAATCATAGCAGAAAGACTGTAGCTCAATAGAAAAAGAAATTGTGTCTCAATATTTGTTCCAGAGAGCTACTGGTCTGAAGTTGCTAGGCTTATTGTTTTTGTCATTTTAATGTAAATCAGTTTCAATTTTTATGCCCCCCCCCCTTTAAAATAGAGGGGACATATTGTTTTTGCACTCATTGGTCAGTCAATGTGTCTGTAGACCAAGTCTTTTCCACTCAGATCTTAAGAACCCTTTGCTTGACACAAATTAATCTTGATACTCTGGTACACCCTAAGAAGCAGATGGCCCCTTTTGATTTTGAGGTCACAAGGTCAAAGGTCAATCCTTTCTCAACATAGGGAGATATTGTCTGCTTGATATCTTGAGATCCCTATCCTTGACCCAACATCAAACTTGGTACACTGGTACATCGTAAGGAGAAGATGAACATTATTAATTTTCCTGACATCAGACTTGGTACACTGATATATTTAAGGAGTAGAAACCCTATTGGTTTGGGATTTATATGTGTTCTGGGTCAGAACAAACCCTTAATATAGCGCAGCAGAATTTACGACAAAAGGCAATCTAACAATTGATGATATTTATTTACAATTGATAATTGACAGAAAAATTGTAACAATAGCAAGATACTAACTTACGGTAGGTGAACAATAAATCCAAAAACACAAAAATAATAATCCAAAATCGTAGTTCCCAGTGAAATAAATCCGACTGAATAGAAAGTGTCTAACTACAGCTCTTTATCCAAAGAATTTCAGTGTTTATACATGTGTCACGGTCAGCAGGGTTTGATCGTTGGTGGCCAGATAGCTCAGTTGGTAGAGCACCTGACTAGAGAATTCAGGGGGCCCGGGTTTGAATCCTGGTCTGGTCCATTGCATTTTCTCCCTTCCTGTTACATTTGGTGCCGTAGACCAGCCCCTGGAACTGACAGGGGAAAATGCCTGCCAGGGGATAAAGATCCTGGGTTGATGTCTTCAGGTGTGAAGACATTTAAGGAGGGAGGAATGTAGCAGTCAGCTGGGTTCGATTGCCGTTGGCCAGTTAGCTCAGTTGGTAGAGCACCTGACTAGAGATTCAGGGGGCCCGGGTTCGAATCCTGGTCTGGTCCGTTGCATTTTCTCCCTTCCAGTTACACATGTATAATAGGAATGAATTTTCTAGTACAATCTTGAAAGACCATGATGCAATAATTACATAATCTCTTGACTAAAAATAGCATGTATCTAGAACAATCTCGGTCACAGGTGTCAATGAAATAAGCATCACTCTCTAGAACCATCCTGGTCAATTCAGTGCAAATTGTAATATATGCACAGCATATGGTCAAAGGTCAAACTAGAGATAGACTGTAATATATTGTCTCCTATATTTTGAGAATCGCTTGATTGATAACAAACTCTTTATGCTGGCACATTCGAAGGAGTAGATGGTCCCTATTGATTTTGAGATCACATGGTCATAGGTCAAGGGTCAATCCACTCTGGACATAGAAACAATTTTGTCCACTCTATATCTTGAATTGTTTTGGCATTCCTATCAATTAGCCCCATGGGGATCTGGGTTAGAATAGGTCCTCAGTACCCCTTGTTTGTTGTAAGAGGTGACTACATTGGGCAGTCCTTCGGATGAGATTGCAAAAACCGAGGCCCTGTTTTACATCAGGTGTAGCTCGATAAAGATCCCTCCCTGCTCAAAGGCTGTAAGCACCGAGCATAGGCCTAAATTTTGCAGCCCTTCGCTGGCAATGGTGACATCTCCATATGAATGAAAAGTTCTCGAGTGTTTCTGAAACATTTCTTGTCTATTTTCAGGTGTTTGTGGGAAAAATACTTGCTAGAATAATGCCATTGTACAAAATTGAAAACATACAATCATGTCAGATTTCACATGACCAAGAGCAGGTAAGAATTTTCTTAATAAGCTTTACTTGTGAATTTCAATCATTTGAAACTTTCGGGGTTTTTTGGGTTATTTTTTTGTATGATATGTGTACATTTACATGTAGATGCAAAAATGAAATAAAATTTGTTAATTAATGTGATGGATAATCCATGAATTCATATTTCATACCGTGATTCTATAACACTTAATCGGCATTAATTAAGCCCAAATGATTTCATTGAGTAATCAACTTCAGAAAAGAAAACAGGCCTGATCATTCAACCATTGCTATATACCTATATATATATATTTATATATTGAACCATTCAAAAAGGCATTATTTTCATAAAGACATTACATTTGTTATACATTACCACTCTCCTGTTTAATAGTGGTGCAGGTCCTCCTCCCCTATCTCTGCCCCAGTCTCTCTCTCTCTCTCTCTCTGTCTGTGTCTTTCTCTCTTCTCTCTCTCTCTTTCTTTCTCTCCATCTCTCTGTCTCTCTCCATCTCTCTCTCTCCTTCTCTTTCTTTCTCTGTGTCTCCTTTTCCGTCTCTATCCCTCTTCACCCCCACCCCCACCCCCCTTTTCTCTCCACTCAGGATTTTGATTTTTGGTAAATTTCTCCTATCAGCAACAAGATATCCACTATTTACTTTTGGGAACAATTCATAAGTAGGTACAAGTATACTGATGTTCAAGGTCACATTATGTTAAAGATCAGGGGGTCACTTTGAAAACCTTGTAAAACTGTGATATAGACCGTCAATATTGGCAGCCATATTGTGATTACCTCTCCTGGGCACCTGATCCCACCTCTGGTGTGTCCAGGGGTCTGTGTTTGCCCAACTATCTATTTTGTATTGCTTATGGGAGTTATGAGATTGATCACTGTTCGTTATCTTTGCCTTTCATTGTTTGGGATAAGAAACATATTTTAAGTTGAGTTCAATAAATTACCAAATTATATTTTATTTTCGTGTTAAATTTGATTTAATTTGTGCGTGCAGTAGATTTAAATGTTTATTTTGCTTTAAATTTTGGTGTTGAAATGTCATATCTACAAAAGAAAAAAAAAAGTATCTTAAAAAGCAGTAGTACAGTATATACCTTGTTTAAGAGAGTTCTATACGAACTCTCTTTAAACAAGGTATATATATATATATAAAATTACCTGTAAACACCTAGCACCAAATCAATATTACTTGTGTATGCTTGAGCAACTAGCACTGTGACAGTAATTTAAGAACATGTGGTGCTGTATTTAGTAATTTGAAATTTAATAACTTTAACACCACAAGGAAAGCACCTCATACCCACTTCCAGCACTTGTTTTATCTATCAAGGCTCCACACATACTTATACGCCTATGTGACTCTAATTCACAATGATTTAATTAATTGCCAAATGATATGTAACAGTCATAGGTCAGCAGTCAATCATCATTAAAACTTGATCAACTAAGAGACCATTTTTAAGGACGACTCAGATTGAAAGAAAACCTGATTAGTTTCTCTTTTGACTGTTTGAATCACTTAGTTACATTACTACTGTTTCTGTCTCTCAGTGCATGATCTCCAAACGGCATCCCTGAATCATGTCTCACCCCAAGTAGGCCTCACAGTTCAACATGATTCAATGATAATTTACCACTGAATTGACAAAGTTTTTAAAAGCAAAAGTATCCTACTGTAATTTTACACTTCTCCTGGATTTACTATGTGTATTTTTTGTGGCAGCAGTTTTTTTCCCTGCTGTAATATGCTCTAAAACAGGGGATGTAATTTCCTACTGCAATGTGCTCTAAAACCGTTAATTTGCTTGCTTAGTTTTAACTTGATTTCTCGTTTTACATTTGCTTGTTCTTGAAGTGTGGAACTGATTACTAACAATCTTTTTACAGGTTTCCAATCTGTTGTGATGCTTGTAATCATGACGTTTTTGGGTATTGATATTTCTTTCACTTTTAGAACGTTTCCTTTTCAATCCTTAGCTAACACTGTGTATTTCCTCCTGTTCTTTCCCTCAGACTCACTGACGTAATGTGACTTCCAAATGTTAGCACTGTACATGTCATGTATTTTACTTTTACAGTCGTATCTAAGTTACAAGGAATGTCTTGTCACATACGTGTACATTAATAGCAAAATCCTTTCCATTCACATTCGGGACAATCATGCTCTGAATTGTTATTCATCATACTCTGCATTGTTATTCATCATGCTCTGAATTGTTATTCATCATACTCTGAATTGTTATTCATCATACTCTGAATTGTTATTCATCATACTCTGCATTGTTATTCATCATACTCTGAATTGTTATTCATCATACTCTGAATTGTTATTCATCATACTCTGAATTGTTATTCATCATGCTCTGAATTGTTATTCATCATGCTTTGAATTGTTATTCATCATACAAGTAATGACTTTATAACTGTACGATTAAAAGTACCAATCAAAGTATATTGCCATGAATCAATTTTCTATTTGCTTCACTTTTGTAGTCGAACACCATAAACATGTTAAATAAAAGTCCCTCCCTGCTCAATGGCTGTAAGTGCTGAGCAATTAGGTCTAAAATTTGCAGCCCTTCACTGGCAACGGTGACGTCTCCATATGAGTGAAAAATTCTTGAGAGAGACGTTAAACAATATACAATCAATCAATCCATCATGTTGTAGATGGATTACACTGTCATGTTGTAGATGGACTACACTGTCATGTTGTAGATGGGCCACACTATCATGTTGTAGATGGACTACACTGTCATGTTGTAGATGGACTACACTATCATGTTGTAGATGGACTACACTGTCATGTTGTAGATGGACTACACTATCATGTTGTTGATGGGATTACACTGTCATGTTGTAGATGGACTACACTGTCATGTTGTAGATGGGCCACACTATCATGTTGTAGATGGACTACACTGTCATGTTGTAGATGGACTACACTATCATGTTGTAGATGGACTACACTGTCATGTTGTAGATGGACTACACTATCATGTTGTTGATGGGGTTACACTGTCATGTTGTAGATGGACTACACTGTCATGTTGTAGATGGACTACACTGTCATGTTGTAGATGGACTACACTATCATGTTGTTGATGGGGTTACACTGTCATGTTGTAGATGGACTACACTATCATGTTGTAGATGGGCTACACTGTCATGTTGTAGATGGACTACACTATCATGTTGTAGATGGACTACACTATCATGTTGTTGATGGGGTTACACTGTCATGTTGTAGATGGACTACACTGTCATGTTGTAGATGGGTTACACTGTCATGTTGTAGATGGGGTTACACTGTCATGTTGTAGATGGGCTACACTATCATGTTGTAGATGGACTACACTGTCATGTTGTAGATGGGGTTACACTGTCATGTTGTAGATGGGGTTACACTGTCATGTTGTAGATGGGTTACACTGTCATGTTGTAGATGGACTACACTGTCATGTTGTAGATGGGGCTACACTGTCATGTTGTAGATGGGGCCACGCTATCATGTTTTAGATGGGTTACACTGTCATGTTGTAGATGGGGCTACACTGTCATGTTGTAGATAGGGCCACACTATCATGTTGTAGATGGACTACACTGTCATGTTGTAGATGGACTACACTATCATGTTGTTGATGGGGTTACACTGTCATGTTGTAGATGGGGCTACACTGTCATGTTGTAGATGGGCTACACTGTCATGTTGTAGATGGACTACACTGTCATGTTGTAGATGGACTACACTATCATGTTGTAGATGGGGTTACACTGTCATGTTGTAGATGGGCTACACTGTCATGTTGTAGATGGACTACACTGTCATGTTGTAGATGGGGCTACACTGTCATGTTGTAGATGGGGCCACGCTATCATGTTTTAGATGGGTTACACTGTCATGTTGTAGATGGGGCTACACTGTCATGTTGTAGATGGGGCCACACTATCATGTTGTAGATGGGGCTACACTGTCATGTTGTAGATGGGGCTACACTGTCATGTTGTAGATGGGCATTAATATCTCATTGGTGGGGCTGCATTAAAATGTCATGGATGGGACTACATTTACATCTCATGGATGGGACTACATTAACATCTCATGGATGGGACTATTGTAGTATGAACAGGATCCGGGTCTGGAAAGTAGCATGACCTAATCAATAATAGTTATTAAAGATAATCAAATTATAACTATGTTGCCATTCAATTTGATCCTCGTTAATGTGGCTTTCACAGTTGTGACATTAATAAGTACATCACTCTGCATGCCTTTTGTTTGTCAGTTTGTTTTGTTTTTTTATTTCCTCATCATAATAAAATATTTTAAGTTAAAACTTTGATTAACTAAATGTATATGTACTAATGAACATTAAAACAAATCAACCAGAAATTGTCAGTATTCAGATTTAGAACACTTTTGATAAACTACTCTGACTGATATCATCGATAAGAATTACTGTCATTTGCACCACACCTATTTAATATCTTAAAACTCAGTGTAGTATGAAAAAAATTAGCAAGTCTGAATGGGATAATTGATTTGAGTTATTGATGAAAGAAAACATATTTTTCAATTCTGTAAAGTGAATCCACTTTTGTTGCACAAAATTTTTACATGTACCGCCAGCCTTTGTACAGGAGTGTTTGGAAATTTGTGGGAATTTTCGAGTATCCCAGTTCTCTAATTATCAATGTTTTTGATTTCTGGATACAGGTGAAGCGGTATGAGGAGGACCCCATGGTGCACCCATTCATCAGAGTAAAGTAAGCTTTCTATCGGAATCTTAATTGTATCGTCTCTCAAACACAGTCTGGAGACTTATTGTCGGAATTTTAATTGTATCGTCTCCCAAACACAGTCTGGAGACTTATTGTTTTTGCTCGGTTTTTAGCTCAAGTGAGCTTTTCTGATCACCCGTATTCCGGCGTCCATCCGTCTGTCCGTCCGTCTGTAAACTTTTAACATTTTTGACTTCTTCTCAAAAACCACTGGGCCAATTTCAACCAAAGTTGGCACAAAGCATCCTTAGGTAAAGGGAATTCTAAATTGTTGAAATAAAGGGCCAGGCCACCTTGCAAGGGGAGATAATCAAGAAAAGGTAAAAATAGAGTAGGGTCATTAAAAAATCTTCTTTTCAAGAACCACTAAGCCAGAAAAGATGCAATTTATAGATAAGCTTTATTAGGTATTGCAGATTCTAATTTGTTAAAAAATGGCCCCCGGGGGTTGGATGGGGCCACAATAGGGGATCAAAGTTTTACATACAGATATATAGGAAAAATCTTTAAAAATCTTCTTCTCAAGAACCATTGAGCCAGAAAAGCTGAGATTTATATGAAAACTTTCTGATATAGTGCAGATTCTAAATTGTTAAAATCATGGTCCCCGGGGGTCGGATGGGGCCACAATAGGGCATCAAAGTTTTACATACAGATATATAGGGTCAATCTTTAAAAAGCTTCCTCTCAAGAACCACTGAGCCAGAAAAGCTGAGATTAACATGAAAGCTTCCTGATATAGTGCAGATTCAAATTTGTTAAAATGATGGCCCCCGGGGGTCGGATGGGGCCACAATAGGGAATCAAAGTTTTACATACAAATATATAGGGAAAATCTTTAAAAATCTTCTTCTCAAGAACCACTGAGCCAGAACAGCTGATATTTACATGAAAGCTTTCTGACATAGTGCAGATTCAATTTTGTTCAAATCATGGCCCCTGGGGGTAGGATGAGGCCACAAGGGGGGATCAAAGTTTTGCATACAAATATATAGGAAAAATCTTTAAAAATCTTCTTCTCAAGAACCATTGGGCCAAAGAAGTTCACATTTACATGAAAGCTTTCTGACATAGTGTAGATTCAAGTTTGCAAAAACCATGGCCTCCAGGAGTAGGTTGGGGCCATAATAGGGACTACGGTTTTACATGCAAATATATATGGAAAGTCTTCTGATATGGACCAAGGTGACTCAGGTGAGCGATGTGGCGCATGGGCCTCTTGTTATTATTCTGCTCCTTGGTTGTTTTTTTTCTTTCTCACACCTTAAAATGTCCACAGTCGTTCTCCGTAACCCTTTGATGAAATTATTATATACTAAGGATATAATATGGTTGGCCAATGTATCCAGTTGTGCAGAAATGTTTTGTTTCCAGATATGTTGGGGGATCAGAAGGGATTGGGGGCTAACATTGAACTCTACAAGGAAAATACTTCCAAAATTCAACTTGACAAATATGATAAAAGTCCTGGGGGTTGGAATAAGAGGAGAATGACATGACCTACAAATTAGTATCAAGGTTAAGGGGACTACAGTGACCTTGACCTCTAATCATGAACATAAAAACTGATATGATTTTAAAACCTTAAATTGACTGATAGCAACATGGGATCTACAGAAATGCTAAGAGGATAATAGGGCCTACAGACTAAGTATCAATGTAAAGCGGCTCCAGTGGTCTTGCGCTTTGACGTTGAAAATAAAACTGGTATAAAAAACTAGTATCAAGGTCAACTGACTCCTGTGACCTTGACCTTGATCATCGAAACATGTAGTATTTTAGATCCAGAATCAATAGAGGCATGGATTCTTCAGATATGATAAAAGGATGTTGTGACCTACAAACTAGTATCAAGGTCAAGTGACTCCAGTGTTTTACACTCTATTTTGATATTTCTCGTTGCCATGGATGTTGTGCATGGTAGTTAATAAGGGAAAATGGTAGTACTCAGAAAAAGCCCACATTTATACAGCCGGTACTTCGTTTGGGAGAATTTATAATTATATAGTCGTATCTGGTTAAGATTGGATTATTAATCATCGTTTTAAAACACCCCCTCCCAAAAAAAGTTGGAGGGAGATTACATGTATGTCTGTATGAATTATGTTTGGTCAATAACTAAACTTTGCAACAAAGAGATGATCCAGATGATACATTGATGGCGCTTTACACAAATATTGCTTAGAAACTGAGGGCATGTCAAGATCCTAACTCAAGGTCATTTGCTCAAATGTAAGGTCACTTGGAATTTTTTTTAACTTTCTATTCGCATCATGACTTTGTTATCTATCATGTCTATAGAATCTGTCACCTCAGAGCCATTACAAGCTGCAGTTAAAGTGCCACACATTTAAATCAATCTGTGGTGCTCAGGGCCGTAGTAGTGAGGGTTCACTATCATACCAACACCTGCTGTAACATGGGACATTGGCTAGTTACTGAGCGTTAGGTGAATGTCAACACCTGCCGTAACATGGGACATTGGCTAGTTACTGAGCGTTAGGTGAATGTCAACACCTGCCGTAACATGGGACATTGGCTAGTTACTGAGCGTCAGGTGAAAGAGTGCTGCAGTCACCACCAGTTTTTATGAAATTTTAGTTTGACATGGCCAGGGTATGAGCAGGATTTTGATCCACAATTGTTTGAATACTAGGGTGTGTAATATCTACCAGACAAAAGTATCTATTAGCTAAGAAAATGGGTTCCAGTTAAAATGAGTGGAACTGCTGTAATGCTTGCTGTTTTGTGGTAGAGGGTGTGTAATATCGACCATCTCATGCATTCTAGGTGGGGTGCTGCCTGGTTGGAATGCGTCAAGAAGCTGGAGGAGAGAATGGACTCTATTGAATTTCCACTTTTAGCACTCCATGGTGATGCTGACACATTGTGTGATGTTAAGGGGTCACAGATATTGTATGACAAGGCCAAGAGCGAAGACAAGGAGATCAAGGTTAGTGTTAAGGGGTCACAGATATTGTATGACAAGGCCAAGAGCGAAGACAAGGAGATCAAGGTTGGTGTTAAGGGGTCACAGATATTGTATGACAAGGCCAAGAGTGAAGACAGGGAGATCAGGATTAGATTCATCATTACACGTTGACAAACATCTTCGCTGGTCAAGTGTCCCATTTATTTACTTTCATCTCCCGTGTTGCAGAGTTACTGTACCCTAACTTTTGAATCCTGGTTCATGAATTTTCTGAACAATGTAACATTATGCAATTGTATGTGCTTATTTTAAGTTAGAGTTATCTTTCTTGCATTATCTTGTTATCATAAGTGTGAACCCCACTGCATGTAACTGCACTTCCGGTGGACGGAATACAAAGTGAGAATACACACGTGAAACTACAAACTGTCTTGTTTTATTGTTTTACTGTGACATTCCTTTACATGGTGTCAGAAAATTCAAATCATTATGGATCTTTCTGGAATCCCGCATCCACATATGGACTGGAACTCGACAAATCTGCCCGAAGCGTGGAAAAAATTTAGACAGCACGTGGAACTGATTTTCAATGGACCCCTCAAAGGGAAAGACGAACCAATACTGTGCTCGTACCTCATGTTATGGGTCGGAGATAAAGGCAGAGACATTTTTAACACTTGGAACCTCTCAGCGGACGACAGTAAGAAATTAAATAAATACTATGAACACTTCCAGGCTTATGTACAGCCAAAATTGAATCCGGTGTTTGCTAGATACAAATTTAACAATCAAGTGCAGGGTGACGCGACATTTGATCAGTTCGTAACCCAACTTAAATTACTGGCTATTGATTGTTCATACACAGATCCCAACGAGATGATAAGGGACAGAATTGTTTTCGGAGTGAAATCTGCTAAGATTCGTGAAAAACTTATCAACGAGGGAGAGAACCTAACTCTCGAAAAAGCAGTTCAGATTGGACAAAACATTGAGTATTCATGTGAACAACTGAAAACCATGAATGCAGCAGCATCGGAAGTTCACGCTGTCGCCACAGGATCACGGGGAACTACGCGATATTCCAAGGGCCGTAACTCGCACTCTCAGAGACAAAATCAAGGAAACCGCGCGTCCACAAGAAACCCAAAGAAACCTAGCGAATGTCCAAACTGCGGCCGTAATCACAAGGATGGAACGTGCCCAGCCAAAGGAAAGCGCTGTGATAAATGTGGAAAATGGAACCATTTTGCATCAGTGTGTCGTTCTTCACAATCTAACAATAACTCTAAAAGTGCTAGGGTCAATGAAATATTTGTAAACACACAACCAGGTATGGGTAGTGACCAAGATTCTGATTTCTATGTAGATACTATTCATGTAGACTCAGGTACATCAGGTAAGACCCCTGACCAAGCATTTGTTAATGTGTCCATTGGCCCAAATGAGTCATCTGTTAGATTCAAATTAGATACTGGCTCGCAGGTGAATATTTTGCCCGCCACCGAGTACAACCGCCTAGGCATTCAAAGCGTGCTTACGAAAGCCACTAAGCATTTATCAGCTTACAGCGGGACAGCACTGAAAACGTTAGGTCAGTGTAAGCTTAAATGCGCATATAATGAGCGATCCATTGTTGTTGATTTCTTCATTGTAGAAACTCAGTCAACCCCCATATTAGGTATGCCCTCATGTTTAGCCCTTGAGCTTATTCAGCTTATTTACACCGTCGATACCACTAAGCCGCCCCTCGATAAGAATGCAGTTTTATCCGAGTTTAGTGATGTGTTCAAGGGAGTTGGCAAATTTAAAGGGGATTGCAGTATTCGCATAGACCGAGAAGCCACTCCTGTAGTTAACCCCCCTAGGCGAGTGCCTGTTGCATTACGCGATAAGTTACAAATCGAATTAGAACGCATGGAGAAAGCGGAGGTCATAGTTAAGGTCACTGAACCCACTCAGTGGGTAAACTCACTTGTCATTGCTGAGAAGCCGGGATCAGACAAACTGCGGATTTGTCTAGATCCAAGGGATCTTAACCGCGCAATTCTGCGACCGCATTACCCATCCAGAACACTGGAGGATGTTCTTCCTAAACTAGCCGGAGCTCGCTACTTTTCGAAATTAGATGCTCGATCGGGCTACTGGGCCATAAAACTTGATGAAAGTTCATCATTTCTCACAACATTTAATACCCCATTTGGGCGGTACCGGTTCTTGAGAATGCCTTTCGGAATCAAATGCGCGCAGGACGAATTCCAAAGGAAAATTGACGAGACATTCGAGGACTTACCGGGTGTAACAGCACTAGTCGACGATATTCTAGTATACGGCACCACGCGCGCAGAGCATGACAGAAACTTACAATCGGTACTATTGCGGTCACGCGAAGCTGGCATAAAGCTTAACGCAGACAAGTTGTTCGTTGGCTTGACCGAGGTACCTTACTTTGGCCACTTGTTATCAGTAGAGGGTCTTAAACCCGATCCCAGTAAAATTTCAGCCATTAAAGAAATGGAACCACCCAAGAACAAAGGTGAGCTGGAAACAATACTTGGTATGGTTAATTACCTTGCTAAATTTTCACCAAACCTGTCAGCAATCACTGCCCCTATGCGGCAATTGCTCAGCAAGGAGGTCGAATTCATTTGGGATCAACCCCAAAACGAGGCTTTTGAGGAGGTTAAAAACATTTTGACCTCAAGCCCTGGACCGGTCCTCGCCTATTTTGACACGGCCAAGCACTTAACCTTACAGGTCGATGCGTCAAAATTTGGGCTAGGTGCTTCTCTACTCCAGGAAGGAAGACCTATAGCATATGCCTCTAAATCACTCACACCAACGGAGGTAAACTATGCTCAAATAGAGAAGGAGCTATTTGCCATCCTTTTCGGATGCAAAAGGTTCCACCAGTATGTCTATGGAAGACGTATTATGGTTGAGACCGACCACAAGCCACTTATATTCATTATGAAAAAACCTATGGTCTCTGCACCACCACGTTTGCAACGCATGATGCTTCAGTTGTATCAGTATGATCTAGAGCTAACCCACAAATCTGGTAAGGAAATACCGTTGGCAGACACTTTGTCTCGCAAGTTCTTATCAGACAGCTACCCAGAGTTATCAGAGGGTATGGATGCACGTATACATTCCGTCATATTTAGCATACCCATCAGCGACAAAAAACTCAAACACATTCAGTCTTTATCTGACTCAGATCCTCAATGTGTAGCACTAAGCAAGGTCGTGAGAAATGGTTGGCCTGACCGACGGGCTGACTGCCCCAATGAGTTGCATGAATTTTGGAATTATCGTGATGAACTATCTGTCATTAATGGCATGATCTTTAAGGGTCAAAAGATCTTCATACCCAAAGGCTTTAGAAAGGTCATACTAGGTCACCTACACACTGGTCACATGGGTGTCAATAAATGCCTCAAACGAGCGCGTGACATATTATTCTGGCCCAAGATGTCGGCTGATATTGAGGATATGGTCCTCAAATGTAATACATGTCTAGAAAGGCGTTATGACAACCCTAGGGAACCCCTGAAATCCCATAGTATTCCAGAGCAGCCCTGGCAGGTGCTTGCTTCTGACCTATTTAGCTGGCATGGCCAAGACTTCGTGCTGGTAGTTGACTACTACAGCAGATATTTTGAGGTCAACAGACTCGAGGATACACGCTCAAACACTGTTATTCTTAAACTTAAGAAAACCTTTTCGCATCATGGTATCCCAGAGAAACTAATTACAGACAATGGCCCACAATATTCGAGTGGGGAATTCAGAGAGTTTAGCAAGCAGTATGGATTCGTACATGAGACTTCGAGTCCACATCACCCCCAATCTAATGGGCTTGCCGAGAAAACGGTACAAACCATTAAACATATATTCTCAAAATCTCAGGCGAGTCGTACAGATCCCTATCTGGGCATTCTTGAGTATCTAAATACACCTTTAGAAACCGACTTGTCTCCAGCTCAACTTCTGATGAGCAGGAGATTGCGCTCCATCTTACCGTCGACGCTGGCTCAGTTACAACCAAATGTGGCTAATCATGAGAAATTCCGCAAACAGTTGTCTGAAAACCGTGACAAGCAAGCGAAATACTATTCATCTATCGCAGAGCCGCTCAAACCCTTACAAGCCGGTGAAACAGTGCGTCTTAGGCGTGATGGCATATGGACACCTGCTACCATTACGCAGATACACAATCCTCGCTCATACCAGGTTCAAACACCTGACGGACGTGAATACCGACGTAACCGCCGTCATTTGCTTAAAACGGGGGAGAATTCTGTTGAAAATGTTGATCCATGTCTTGCACTTGCCACACCTAACAACCACCAATTTGTCCATATTAGAGAAAGCGAGATAAAAAACTCACTGCCGCCTACGATTAACTCAGCCACCCCACGTCCAACCCTGACAACTCAAAAAACTCAACCCATATCACAATCGATGCCTGAGTCTGACCACAACTCTCATTTGTACACTACCCGATCTGGACGTGTGATCAAACCACCAAATATCATGAACCTTTGAAAGAAACTGATTGTAAGAAATTCACTAACAATGAGACTTGCTGTTGTTAATAGACTTTATAATTAGAAACTCTGTATTCAAAATATTGTAAATATTTACATTTCAGGGGAGATGTAACATTATGCAATTGTATGTGCTTATTTTAAGTTAGAGTTATCTTTCTTGCATTATCTTGTTATCATAAGTGTGAACCCCACTGCATGTAACTGCACTTCCGGTGGACGGAATACAAAGTGAGAATACACACGTGAAACTACAAACTGTCTTGTTTTATTGTTTTACTGTGACATTCCTTTACAAACAAGTACAGGGAAAGTGCATAATTCATTGAAATTTGAAGTTTTATCGTCTGCTTTGGTGTTTTCACAGAGAGTCACTTTAGTGATTTTTTTTTAATTGCAAAACCCCTAAAAAAGAGCATTTCAGAATGTAATTTTATTTTTATACAATTGAACTTAGTTTATCTTTCAGTGGATTATGATGCAGAGATGCATGAGTAGTGATTATATAAATCACATTCATGAATGTAATCAATGTTTTTAGAAACTTTTTAAGGTAGTTCCACCCTCTTGTGACATATCAATGTTAATGGTTGAAAGTCGAAATAGTGTTAATTAGTAATAAAGATAGATCTATAAAAACTTGTTAACATGACACATTTTTAATGTCAACAGTCTAAAAAAAAACTGCTTATATAGATATGCATATAAATTGATAGTGGATATTTGGATAAACATTGACAGTGTATAATAGACATACAGTAGAGGAAATATTACAAACATGTACCAGCATAGGAGTTATTGCCCTTGACAACATTTTTTATGATAAAGAATTGAGTATCAATGGAAAACATAAACTTTTTTACTATCAAAAATTTATCAGTTTTTTTTTATTTTATCCAGTGAATAAAATTCTTGTGAAAGATATATTTGTATTATGCGCAAAGTTTGATCTAATAAAGATTTTTGCAAAAACTTTGACATCGAATGTGCATCAAAAGCTAAAAAATGGAAGATATCGTACATTTACGATGTCATATTATATAGATAGTATACGTAGTACAGAGTGGTGCATTCTCTCTAAATAGTGTAGGCATTGCTTAGATTCGGTTTGTTTGTTTTTATCTTGTTTCACTTTTTCTTGGAGAATTCTTCACTCTGCACATGTATCACATTCCAACCACAACAGTAATATGTATTGATGACAACCACAACAGTAATATTTATTGATGACAACCACAGCAGTAATATTTATTGATGACAACCACAGCAGTAATATTTATTGATGACAACCACAGCAGTAATATTTATTGATGACAACCACAGCAGTAATATTTATCGATGACAACCACAACAGTAATATTTATTGATGACAACCACAACAGTAATATTTATTCATGACAGCCACAACAGTAATATTTATTGATGACAACCACAACGGTAATATTTATTGATGACAACCACAACAGTAATATTTATTGATGACAGCCACAACAGTAATATTCATTGATGACAGCCACAACAGTAATATTTATTGATGACAACCACAGCAGTAATATTTATTGATGACAACCACAGCAGTAATATTTATTGATGACAACCACAGCAGTAATATTTATCGATGACAACCACAACAGTAATATTTATTGATGACAACCACAACAGTAATATTTATTCATGACAGCCACAACAGTAATATTTATTGATGACAACCACAACGGTAATATTTATTGATGACAACCACAACAGTAATATTTATTGATGACAGCCACAACAGTAATATTCATTGATGACAGCCACAACAGTAATATTTATTGATGACAACCACAGCAGTAATATTTATTGATGACAACCACAGCAGTAATATTTATCGATGACAACCACAACAGTAATATTTATTGATGACAACCACAACAGTAATATTTATTCATGACAGCCACAACAGTAATATTTATTGATGACAACCACAACGGTAATATTTATTGATGACAACCACAACAGTAATATTTATTGATGACAGCCACAACAGTAATATTCATTGATGACAGCCACAATGGTAATATTTATTGATGACAACCACAACAGTAATATTTATTGATGACAACCACAGCAGTAATATTTATTGATGACAGCCACAACAGTAATATTTATTGATGACAACCACAACAGTAATATTCATTGATGACAGCCACAATGGTAATATTTATTGATGACAACCACAACAGTAATATTTATTGATGACAACCACAGCAGTAATATTTATTGATGACAGCCACAACAGTAATATTTATTGATGACAACCACAACAGTAATATTTATTGATGACAGCCACAACAGCAATATTTATTGATGACAACCACAACAGTAATATTTATTGATGACATTCCAGATTTATAAAGGACTTTACCATTCGCTGCTTTTGGAGTTAGAGGAGGATAGGAAAAAAGTTCTGAATGATATTCTAGAATGGCTGAAAAAGAGGATGTAGTGGAACCTTGTAGAGAAGACTGTAGAGAGGGTATAACTAAATGCAAACTTAATTCAATTGAAGGAGAGAGAAATTATGAATGAGAAAAATTATTTTGAAAATATATTTTTAACTTTTGAAGTATAATAATTGTACTGTATTGAATATTGCAACACCGGTATTTGTATTGTATCTTATCTTGATGATAGAAAGTAGTGAAGTTTACAAATGATCTGAAAAAAGATTTTTGACTCAATTGTCACTTTTATTTAGACTTGATATTGTGAATATTGTACAAACACTGAAGAACTTCATGTTTATATGACATGGGCTGCTTTCTCAAAATTACATATACGTGGCGAGTTTATTTCAAATCAATTAGATTTGAAATAATAATGGTTTTGGTTTTTTTTATTTAACTTGAAGTTCATTCTTTGTTGAACAAAACTATGATCATACTATTTCTGACACCTAGATGACAGATATGAAACATTTCATCATTATCTGTTGTACATGGATTAAAGATATCATACTTGATGCCTGAAAAAACATGAAACACATTGAATATATTTTTAACAAGTGATTCAGAATCGTACTAGAATGGACACTTATTTATCATGGGAAAAGTGTACTCCTATGACCTCTCTTACCGGTAGACTCACGTGTGTGTTTTTCTACCAATTTTATATTACAAAGTTGCTCTTATACTCAAATTTAATTTTACTTCAAAAAACTGTTTTTGAGGGCAAAAAAAAAAGAAAAAGAGCTAGCTAGAAGAAAACATTGACCACACACACACACAGACACACACACACACACACAGACACACACACACACACACACACACACACACACAGACACACACACACACACACACACACACACACACACACACACACAGACACACACACACACACACAGACACACACACACACACACACACACACACACACACACACACACACACACACACACACACACACACACACACACACACAGACAGACACACACACACACACACACACACACACACACACACACAGACAGACACATACACACACACACACACACACACACACACACACACACACACACACACACACACACACACACACACAGACAGACACACACATATATATATATTACTTTGATTGCTTGATATTATTATTGCTGTTGTCATAGATAGAAGTAGATTCTATGAATTTGGAAGCTGTCAAATGTTGTATGTTTTTGAAATTTTATTTTTATGTGTTCAAATCCTATATCTTCAAATATTGATATGAGATATGTTTCTAATTATATGCATAGTTTTATTTTTATTTTAGAGATCATTTAAATTTTCTTATTTCTGAAAACCATTGTTTTACTTATTTTATTGTGTTTTATATAAACAGTGTATTTATATATCATCAAAGCATACAATGTACTTAGAAATTGTTACCTATTTACATTAGATATTGTTTCACAAATGGATCATGTGTTTTTACAAAGCTGTGTTAAGGGTTCTGGCAAGTTTTCCAGAAAGTTTTTTGCAGTCAGTTTGTTGCATTTAACTTTTTGACTCTATTTAACACGGAAAAGCAGCTGTAACATTATTCTAGTGATTTATTAACGTAGTTAAGAAAATACTCAAAATGATAAATCCAGCATGTCCTGGGCAGGACACCACAAAACAAGTCAAGCCTAACACACGAGAATGTTCCCAGTGAGAGTGATATACCAATAAACTCAGGATTGATTGATTGTATAGTGCTTAATGTCCCTCTCTCTCAAGAATATTTCACTCATATGGAAAGATCACATTGCTGGTGAAGGGCTGCAAAATTTAGGCCTATGCTCGGCACTTATGGACATCCAGCAGAGAGGGATCTTTATTGTGCTGCACCTGCTGTGATACAGGGCCTCGTTTTTTTTTTGGGGGGGGGGGGGGAGGGTCTCATCTGAAGGACCGCCCCATTTAGTCTCTTCTTACAACAAACAAGGGGTACTGAGGACCTACTCTAACCCGGATCGGGAATCTATATTGCCAATGTTTTCATTAAATGCTCATAAGATACATATGTTGCAACTCCTACAGATGCAACTTTAGATACCGGTATGTACACACATGTATATTTTGAAGGTCAAGTGGTATAATTAATGTCTGATGATCTAGCCGCTGTTTGTTCGAATCTCGTTGGGAACTGACCATTTTTAAGATTTATTAGCATGAGGAAGTATTCTTATTCCTTTACAACAAGATCCTATGCCTAACTTTTATTTTGCTTAACTCTTTTCCACATTGATATGAAGGACCAGTCAGACATAAGATTTATTGCCCCAAAATAGATTTGGTTTGTATGTCGCCCCTTGTTTAGTCAAAACATTGCTATGTAGTATATTTTCAATTTTTTAAAAGTGACTCAAATACCAAATTTATTTTTAAACTAAGGCAAACTTAAAATAACAAAGCACCTGAACATTACCTGTAGAAATAATAAAAGGATCAGAATTATATGAATTCGAAATGTTTTTAACAGTGCTTGTAATTCCCAGCATCTTGTCAAATACCGGATGAAAAACAATATAATTTAGAGGTACTGTCGATCTGTGACGTCATCTTTACAAACACTCTCAAGTGTTGTTTAGAACTCAGAAGCCTTTCATTCTCTTGCAGAATTTTAGTTCTTGGTTTGTTTAGTTTTATTGGATATACATTTTTATTATTTCAATGAATTATTATTTTCAAACACTGAGTGTACATAAGACAGTTGGAAAGATGGTTATTTTTTATTGTGTTTTTGAAAAAAACTCAATTTTTTAAACCCCTTTTTTTAGAGTCTTTTTGTGACTAAGTTGCCGTAATATTTAGTTAATATGGTGATACTTAAGCTGTGTTTATCACTTTCAAATTATGATATCTACAATGCACATGTAAATCTTCAATTGTATACATCCTTTGACTGCTGTGGATATACATGTATCTAGCCGAATTTCACCTACTCATCGATAATTAGACTTTTTTTTGAGTGTATGTTGAATTTCATGTGATACAGTATACTAGATGTTACTTAGTCTGTGATGTGCATGCACACAATTGGACGGAAATGTGCTTGCGTACCGTTATATGCATCAATTAAAAAATAAATTTCATTTTTGGAAATACATGACGGTATGAACTGCGACAATTCACACAGGCAACGCGCTTCATGAAAAGTATTCCGCCGTGAAGCGTCACGACAATTCACACAGGCAACGCGCTTCATGAAAAGTATTCCGCCGTGAAGCGTCACGACAATTCACACAGGCAACGTGCTTCATGAAAAGTATTCCGCCGTGAAGCGTCACAGTTAGTATTTGGGCGTTGTGAATCTGTTTTGGGGCGACCATAAAATACTGTGGGGCGTTAGTGCATGAGGCGAAATGCCGATGGGGCGACATGACTGCAACCCCGGTCGCCGTGAAGCGTCATAGTTAGTAAAAGTACCCCGGCGTGAAGCGTAGCAATTCCCATCATGTATTTTCAAAAAATAAATATTTATGTCTTATACATGTATTTACATAGTTTTATTTCTGTCGGAATTCCCAGTCGTTAAGATAGAGGAGCTATATTTATAAAGATTCATACGCGCTTTGTTAACAACTGCAGTGCATTCATGAGGAAATGACGAACACCAAATTTGTAAAGATATCGAAGGCAATAACATTACAAATGTAAATATGTACTACTGTCCTAACCATTGGCGTTAATCACAACTGTGCTTTGAAAGCCAGACACCAAACATTGCACATGTACAATCTTCATGGTGGAAATAAATGTTATTATTCTATAAGCGTTTGGTCTTTGTTAAGATTTAAATAAGATAGATATAAGCAGAAATGTTCAAATAGTTGTTTGAATACTTATTGGTGAAATTATTAATTTAATTTACTTATTGATGAACTTATTAATTTAACCGCCGCGTTGGTTTAGAGATAGAGCATTCACCCCGCATGCGGAATTCCGGGGTTCGAATCCCGGCCGCGACAGACCTACATGTAAGTCGTTGAAACAGGTAGTGACAGTTCCATCGCCAAACGCTCGACATCAGGTGTGAATGCCACGGGTCCTCGGAGATGACCTTAAAAACGGATGTCCCGTGTCGCAGTTGATGTGGCACGATAAAGAACCTTCACTGCTCAATGGCCGTAAGCGCCGAGCATAGGCCTAAATTTGAAGCCCTTCACCGGTCTTTGTGACGTCTCCACAAGATTGAAGAAATCTCTTGAGGGACGGTAAAGAGGATACCATCAATCAATCATATTAATTTAATTACCGATCGCAACGTTCAAATATATTGTTGAATACTTGTGGAGAGACTTATTAAATAATTTGATTACCGATTGCTTTGTTCAAATAATTGTTTGAATATTTATTGAGAGATATATTGGTTTATGTTCAAATAATTGTTTAAATATTTAATGGGAGACGTGTTTATTTAATATTATCGATCACAATGTTCAAATGCTTGTTTGAATACATATAGATGAACTTAATTAAATTACCGATTGCGAGGTTCAAGTAATTGTTAGAATACTTATTGAGAGGCTTGTTAATTTAATTACCGATCGCGATGACTCGCTGACGGGGGGGGGGGGGGGGGGGTCCTTGGTTCGAGTCTCAGTCTTGCCTTGGTCGCCTCATCCTAGGACGTTTTGCATCGATCGAAAACTTTTGAACAGTGTTTGCTTCTCTTCAATGACTGAACCAATTCTGTTTCGAGTACTCGATTCTCTACCAAAATTATGAAGTTCATGACCCCTGGGTTTAATTTTAATATCAAGCCCCAGGGTGGGATGTGTTGGTTACATATAGAAAATGTATTATATCTGAGGGGGAAAAGACCTTCTTTACTTGCATGTATAATGAGTGCTCGAGCCTCTACCAAGCTAGCAAAACTGATGATCTGGTTTAGGGTTCAGGCTCCAGGATGGGGCTAAGTTGGTCATATACATCTTGCCAAACCAAAAGAATTTACATGTGATGCGTTTTATCCAATGACAGAACATCATTCTAGCCCGAGGCACTACTATAGCACGATATGAAAAACATATACATATGTGTTATATCTGGATATTCCTATTGTGGTTTAAGTGTAAATTAATATTACAAATCGCATTTTCCTCTATGAACCACCAATTTCAGCGCGCGATACAATCCGTTCATATTGACTATGAACGGATTATGAACTTATCAAAGCACGCGACTGAGAGAGCGTAATGATTTGAAAGAATATAACATCTGTTACACAGATCTCGCAAGTCACACCTTTGGATTAAGATTGTAAACTTATGTGGATTATCATCCCAATCTTGCGGTCTCCTACCTCCAAAATACAATGCACCTTGCAATGTTGATAAAAGGCAGGGTGAGACGAAGTTTGACGTCATGTCTATGTGTTGACGTACGTCACAATAACTACTGTGACAGAGGCTAGGAGTTCGTTTTATGCAACAAAATAGAAGCAATGTAAACAAACGGTGTTTTAGTAAATGAATATAAATATAAGAATTGATCAGCACTTTTGAGCTGTTCATGGTCAATATGAACGGATTTGGATTTGAGAACTTGCCTCAAATCCAAATTCGTTCATATTGACCATGAACAGCTCAAAAGTGCTGTTCATTTCTTAAATGAAACAGTCAGTACTGTAGGGCAATATACATGTACGTGTATATATAATATCGTCACAACTAGTTACCATGGGGCAATACATTCATGTATGTATGGTACCATCACCACCATAGGGCAATATATATGATACGTCACTTTCATAGGACATTAAATGAAGGTGTATGTGTGATACGTAACTACCATAGGGCAATATATGATACGTCACTACCATAGATACATGTAGCTGCAGATCTGTAGCGCTCTGAAAAAAATATTGGGACAGATCAGAGCTACAGATCCACCCCTTATAAAAAACAAAAACCCTTCAATTTACGGCGCACAAAAATGCGCACGGTTGGGGCCTTATATCGCTGCATTCTTGCATTGCAGTCTCATAAATTTAATATTAATAGAATCTCAACATATTCTCTTCCTATACTTGTGTCTAAACATGCCTTCAAATATTCATTAAAATCCCATTCGATCCCATAACTCACAGCTTCAAATGATTTCATTTGCTGGGTGGATCTGTAACTCTCTGATCTGTCCCAATATTTATTCAGAGAGCTGCAGCTATACCATAGGGCAATATATATGTGTACACGTATATGATACTTTATGTCACTATCATAGGGCAATATATATGTACGTATATGATACTGCACGTCACTATCATAGGGCAATATTTGTACGTGTATGATACTGCACGTCACTATCATAGGTCAATATTTGTACGTGTGTGATATTGCACGTCACTATCATAGGGTAATATCTACGTGTATGATACTGCACGTCACTATCATAGGGTAATATCTACGTGTATGATACTGCACGTCACTATCATAGGGCAATATTTGTACGTATATGATACTGCACGTCACTATCATAGGGCAATATTTGTACGTGTATGATACTGCACGTCACTATCATAGGGCAATATTTGTACGTGTATGATACTGCACGTCACTATCATAGGGCAATATTTGTACGTGTATGATACGTCAATACCACAGGGCAATCTATGTACGTGTAGATATGATAAATCACTTACATATGGCAATATCACTCGGATCACCTCGGTCCATTCCATCTAACCTCGAATGCATGATGTTGCCCGGGACAGAGCCTACTAATTAGTATCAAGTTCAAGTGACACCAGTGACCTTGACCTCTGACCATGAACATAAAAACTGGTATAATAGCAACATGGAATCTTCAGAAATGGCAAGAAGATGACAGGATCTACAAACTAGTATCAAGGTCAAGTGACTTTGACCTTAGAACATAAAACTGGTATTACTTAAGACCGAGGTCTGATAGAGCCACGGTGTCTTAAAAAATGATGAAAGAATGATGAGATCTACAAATTGGTATGAAGGTCAATTGACCTTGAGCATTCAAATTAGTATAACTTTAAAACTGGGACTAATAACGACATGGAATCTTCAGAAATGAGAAGAGGATGACAGGGCCTACAAATTAGTGTCTAGGTCAAGTGACATTGACCTTAGAACTTTAAACTGACATTTCTTAAGACCCAGGTCTAATATAGACATGGGGTCTTCAGAAATGATAACGAGATCTACAAATTGGTATCAAGGTCAATGGACTCCAGTGACTTTGACCTCTGACCTTGAACATACAAACTCGTATGCTTTTAGAACTGTATTTGATAGAAAAAATGGAACCTTCAGAAATGATAAGAAGATTTTAAGATTTACAAAGTAATATCAAAGTCAAGTGACTCTAGTAACCTTGACCTCTGACCTTAGAACATAAAATTTGTATTAATTAAGGATCAGGTCTGATAGAGATATGGGATCTTCAGAAATAATGAAAGGATGATGAGATCTACAAATCAGTAACAAGGTCAGGTGACTTCAGTGACCTAGACCTCTGACCTTAGATCATGAACTTGGTGTTAAGAACTAGGTATGATAAGGAGATGGAATCTTCAGAAATAATAAAAGAATGATTGAATCTACAAATTTGCTATCAAGGTCAAGTTACTCCAGTGACTGACCTCTAACCTTTAACATAAGTCTGGTATATCTTTAGAACTGGGAATGATAGAGACATAGTATCCTCAGAAATGAAGGGTGTAGTGACCTACAAAGTAGTATCTCCATTGACCTTGACCTTGATTATAAAAACTTGTATAACTTTAGAACCAGGACTGATAGAGACATGGGATCATCAAAAATGATAAGAGGATGTTGGAACCTACAAACTACGATCAAGGTCAAGTGACACCAGTTTTACTAAAAGGAAAAAGCGGGATTTTTTGAAAAAAATTAAAATCAAAGCGTTCGTGATTTAGATCTTTTAAATGAAGTTAAAATTGGCATGAATTTTGTCAAGGGAGGAAAATAGTAGTACTCGGAAAAAGTCACTAAGAACTATACAACCAGTACTTCGTTTGGGAGGCTTTATAATCGGTAGATTATAATCATATCTTGTTTTTTATATGAATTTTGTTTTTGTAACTGTTTCTCTTTGAGATTTATGTTGTTGTTTTTTCCCCTCAAAATAGATGACAGATTTCTAAGGAAAACTCGATAAATTCATTTAGAAAATATATTTTGATCACTATTTTCTGAAAGCAGGTTTTTTTTTCCGGGAGAGTAAATAGACGACCGCATTGCAAACTTAGGCATAGAGCCCGCTCTACCTATCACTTAGCGTCATACATACTAGGCCCGGGCTGCCTATCACTTAACGTCATGCATACGAGGCCCGGGCTGCCTATCACTTAACGTCATACATACGAGGCCCGGGCTGCGTTCACGATCGTAGCGGCTAGCCTTGGGGCTAGGTATGGTGGCTGATTTGTGCCATTTTACAACGTGTTGTCTTTTCGTTATTTTGATGCCACAATATATTGCACTGATTGTCGATACTTCACATACATCACTAACGTGTTGTCTTCAGCTCAACACCGATAAGGAATATCCAGCAGAATTGTAGATGTTTCAGAGAATTGTTTATCTGGTTATCATTATTACCCGTTACTGATCGCTTATAGATACATTGTAAGACAATTTTTATTTGCACACAGGCTTTTATTTTGTCCATATCTACATGTCCATTCATACTACATATACAGATATCATAGAATTTGTCAAGACTTGGTTGTGCACAAACATTTGAAACGCTAACTTTGCATTGTATGAAGGAATTCCTGTTCTAGAATGACTTATATTCTAAAATAACATATATGCTGTAGGTACATCCTGTTGAGAAGTCGACATTCACGAGCCACTACCAATGGTATTAATGAGATGTTATATTTTCTCGAAAAAACAAGCTTCAGAATTCGTTCTTTCAACATGTTCAGGGGTACTGTCTCCATGGTTTACCTTTCGTCCGGTCCCTGCCTCTCCTGTCTGATCTCAGTATATAGGTGTCTATGTAGATCCGGTCCCTGCCTCTTTTGTCTAATCTCATTATATTGTTGTTTATGTACATCCGGTCCCTGTCCCGCGTGTCTGATCTCAGTATATAGGTGTTTTTGTACATCCGGTCCCTGCCTCGCGTGTCTGATCTCAGTATATAGTTGTTTTTGTACATCCGGTCCCTGCCTCGCGTGTCTGATCTCAGTATATAGGTGTTTTTGTACATCCGGTCCCTGTCCCGCCTGTCTGATTTCAGTATATAGGCGTTTATGTACGTACATGTTTCTGGAGAAGTGTCTAATCAATTATCAGTTATTTTACGTCATAGAGAGAACATTAATTTCACTTCTACTAAAGTGTTGTAGAAATCACTATCGGATAATGAATATATCATACGTTGCACGGCCATTTTGTAAGTACGTCCTTTTTTACAGTTACATTAGATAGAATTAACTTTCTGTAAAACATATCAAATATTTTACAGTTGCCTCACAGATAAACGTCTTCACAATCTTTTCTAATTCTACGTGGCTATTCTTTTTTGCAGCCATTGCTTTATATCCTGGAGAACTAGTATTCTGTCCTCTTCCGGTTCATACAGAGGGGCGTGGAGATATCCCGAATAAATCTGGAAGGTATGACGAAGGCTTTGTATTGAAAACGACTTTACTACTAATTTGGTACATGTATAAAATGCACCAACATTTCATTTTTTTTATTCAAAGTACATGTACCATATTAGTAATTGTCCAATCAAAATGATTTTAGTTAATTGTAGTTCCATTTGCTATATAGAATGTTGTTTTTCATTATTATTTTTAACCATGATTAAAAATTTCTGTATGATTTAATGTTTACGAAGGAACCATTTGATGTTGGTAACCGAGACTACTCCCAGAGGTACATTCGGGTTGTTTACAATCATGTGGAAAATACGTGGATTTTAAAGTAGTCTTATTACGGATACAACTAATAAGAATAAAATAAGGGTAAGGTGCCGTTTTTCGGTGTCGGAAACAATCAACATAAGACATTATCGACCGCGTTATTTTTCCTCAGTTTGATAAACTAATATTTACTGATTTATTTTCCTATAGCCAAAATGATTTATCGGTGTGGTGCCTTAATACACTGTACATATCATTTGCATCGAAATTCATAAACATTATTAAACATGCAGTGTATTTTTTTTTTTACCTTAGCGATGTATACGAATGGGAAGAGCGCTGAAATAGGTTATGCCTGCTGCTAAATCCCATTCACTTATCAGTGAATAAGATATTGATTTACTTAAATGTATACGAATGTTAATTATTTATGTTTTTAATTAAAAATAAAACTGTTGATGCACCTTCAACTCTTTATCTCGACTTGTTGCTTTGTCAAACAACTCTCGCGAGAAGTTGACGTCACTGATGGGATCAGCGCTACCATGGAGAGCTAGGAACGGAAAAGAAATTGCTTCTAGACTCTCTTGAATTTTTTCAGAACCGTCGAGCCACGCTACACCCCATCTGAAATAGTCAACATGTGCGTATATATCTTAATATACAGTATAGTATCTCTGAAATAGTCAACATTATGCCAACTAGATACATATGCAGCCATTTCCTCATGGACAATGTTCTTATGAACGATAAAGGTAATTTGTACAGGTATAATTCTTGAACATGCGTACTTCGCCTTTAGAAATGGATGGATCAGGGGGTCCTCTTCAAATCTTCTAATCTTCACCATAAAAGTAAAATGAAATTTTCTAAGAATATGATTATATTTCACGATCTACAATTCCGGATATGAAAATTGTGAAAAATGTTATTTAATATTCAGGGTCAAAGATAACAAAAAGAAATTGTTTTTCTCACCATCCCGGGATCGCGACAGATGTCCTTGGAATCAATGTACCGAAGCTTATGTTGAGGACACACCCGTGATATTATATACTTTATGACAAATTGCTGGAATATAAATATAAATCGATTATCGATATACGAGGCCTACTTGTAAAACTAAGTATTACTATGTACATACATAATTAAAACGGTCGTATTCAACCAAATTCAAATTAGGAGTGTCCCGGGGTGATATTTAAGACACAAAAGACATCACCGTGTACTTCGTGAATACGTCACGTGGATACAAATGTATATGGATCATTCCAAACCAATCAGTAACCAGAATCGCTTTTTGACTTTTATCAAAGCCCAGTTTAATTTTACACAAGGATGACCACAATCATTTACCGTTCGTCGGCGGAAGTAGTACATGTACTTAACAGTGCAATGTTGATGTCAAAAATATATCTTTTGGCATCTCATACATTAAGTTACCGATGGGTGCAGTCAACTGTTGTCGTTCATTATTTTGAGTTTTAAAAGGCACATGCAGATCAACACATAACCTTTTTTCTTTCAAATAGAATTGAAAAATGATTAATTAGGGCATCACTTGTATTTTTGATTAATTAGGGCATCACTTGTATTTTTGATTAATTAGGGCATCACTTGTATTTTTGATTAATTGGGGCATCACTTGTATTTTTGACGGTACGTCTTTGGTTGGGACTACAAAAGGATCTGATGTAATGACGCCATCAAAATAGTCCGGCTGTTCAAGAGCTGCCAGTAGAGCTACGGCTCCTCCCTGCAAGAAAAAAAAAACAAACCCACCCGTAACATGTATTATAGGTGTGTGTAAAGTACTGCTCAAAGAAGACCCGGATGTAAATCAAAAGTTAATCAGCAAAATGTTTGCATATGTCGAGAAAGAGGGATATATATAAAGAAAGAGTAATATGGAGAAAGAGAGGTGCATGTGTATGTAAAAGAAGAAAAGAAATTTCTTACCATGGAGTGTCCAAAGAGGAATAAAGGTAAATCCGGATAGTTTTTCTTGATTTCGTCACAGTGTTCAAAAATAAGAGAGGTGTATTCCTTAAAGCTGTCAACGTGGTTGTGCAGACCAGGACTTTTACCATGGCCCACTGAAATAGACACGTGTACTTCAAAGCTGCTCCTATAACATGTATTATCGTTCCAAGAACAGCGTGTCACTGCTTTATCGAGCCGTACACATTTATTAAGCCAGGCTTCTCACAGGCTTCAATGATAAAGGTTTTACTTTTGTTCTCAGTGACCAATCACATTGAAAGAATGGTATATAGCGTGGTCATCTAAACTCACTTTTATTGAAACCATGCGGCCAATCTGCGAGTGAAATTTGCATGCTCGATCGAGCGAAGTCACACACTGTGAATGGAACGATAGTAGTTCAGACTACACCACTCTCTCCTTTTCTCTTTCATGTTTAGGTTGAGACGGAACAAAAGTGCGATGGTGACGAAGCGAAAGTGAAGATGCGAGGGCAAAGGAGCAAGAACGCGAAGTAAACGAAATTACAATGTAATTTATAGATTTATGTTACATTCACGCCTTTGCAATGAAAAGGTGAAGATAATGACCAATGCTCAATCGCAGAACTCCAATAAGGAATGCAAAGTTAAGAGTAGGCCATACACGAACCCCTGGGTATACCAGACGTGGACCAGGTACCTAGGGGTGTTCTGCATCCCCTAGAGAGCAAATTTGTTCATCCGAAGGCAATGTGCTCATGTGTTATATATTAGTTTAGTATATGGCGATATACACTGGTTCTTTGACAGGCTAATTATGGACAAGTGAATGTAATAGAAAAAGAAAGTAGCGAGCAACTGAGATTTGCAGATTTGTATAAGGATATGCTTAATTATACAATGCACAGTTATAGTATGAAGGTCGTGTAAGAGCTATCCTATTATTTTTTTAACAAAACCTTTGGCATCTTTCTTGCTTTCCACATGCACATCAACATTTTTCGATTACGATGGAGCGAAGTTGCAAAAGGCAAAGCATGATACTACCTTTGCGGTCGTGCTCCCTCTACTTCGCATTGTACTTTGGCTTTATCGCCCACCACATTCCTCCTTCGCCCTTGCTTGTAGTTTCGTTCCTATGCAATTTAGGCCTAAGCGTGTGGCCTGATCAAAATACCGTGTAAATCAATGTTTATAAATACAGTTTGAATTTTTCAATATCGAAGATTGTGTACAAGTCAAAATTGTTTTTCTATCAATTTAAGTACACTTTATCATATACTTAGACCAATTTTGTACAAATTATATTTGTGTTGCGTATACTAGTAACTTGTAATAGTTTAAAAATATACAGGTTGCAAAGTGTACAAAATCGCAACTCGTAGAAGAAATCTACATATAAAATGAACTCGATCCTGCACAAACTTTATGTTCCCTCTAATTTTTGTCCTGCAATTTTTTTCATTCTAGAGTTGTCGATAGTTTTTTTTCACACCATAAAACCTTAAATGCACTTCACCGCTAGAAAATACGAAATTTTTCTCAAAGAAAATTTTATTGCACATGAAATTTTAATATCGCAACAGATAGGCAGTCTCTCTCTCTCTCTCTCTGTTTAATAGTGGTGCAGGTCCTCCTCCCCTATCTCTTCCCCAGTCTCTCTCTCTCTCTCTCTCTCTCTCTCTCTCTCTCTCTCTCTCTCTCTCGTTCAATATCTGGGGGCTAGGGATGGTGGCTGATTTGTGGCATTTTACACTTTGTCGTCGTTTTGTTATTTCGAGGCGAAAAGACAACAAAACTATAATTAGCGACTTTGCATCCTGAAATATCGAAAAGGCAACGGAATGATAATTTTAGCTACTTATCGCCTAAAAATAACGAATAGGCGACAAATTTGTAAAATGGAGAGAGAGAGAGAGAGAGAGAGAGAGAGAGAGAGAGAGAGAGAGAGAGAGAGAGAGGGAGAGAGAGATGTACCTTACCATGATCGTGAGAGAAAACTAGAAATCCGATTTTAGCGAGTTCCTGTCCAAGCTCATCATACCATCCCCCATGCTCTCCTAGACCGTGACTGACGAATATTAGAGCCTTTCTGAAGTATAAAACAACACCACAAACACGATTGTTTTTAAAAATGTCACAATCTTTCATATTGTTCAAGGTCACCTGTAGGTAGCACTGATACGTATATTGTAAAATAAAGGTATACCAGATGGTTTGAAGCTTTGAAAAAAGCTAATTTAACATATCATCTAATTTCCAAATCTATGCACAGGCACGTAGAATCAGAATGAGGGGAGGGGGTCCAACAATTTAAGAAAATGAACTCTAGTAAAAAAGATGTTTTTGAGGCAATCATGGCAGTAAACTCCACCCCACCCCACCTCCTCCGACCCCCAACCTCCACGAATAAAAGACCCCCCATCCCCCACTTTGTTAAAAACGATGATATGTGCTTGATACACACATATATTATATCATTCTGCTTTTGATAATATCAGAGTTATATGTTTTTTTATGTAGGAAGAAGAAATCAAACAATATATATTCATTTGGTTTTAGTTGGTTTCAATTTTAGCAGATAATTTACACACTGTCCATGTTTTATCCATGTGTCATCAACACGTCCGCTGGTGTTAGTGAACATCCGGTTTAATCTGTATATACATGTACAGGTACTACAGCGTAGTGTCGGGGGACGTGAATGAGTGGTGACGATAATACACAAGATTGTGACCAGAATCTGGCATCATCTTTTAATACCCCCTCCCCGGCACCCCCCCCCCCCCCCCCCGCATTTGTGATCACGAAATGAAGAAGACCCTTAATATTTTCATTCACAGCTGAAATATTTCTAAAAACGGTTATTTAATATCACGCTAGATAGTTTATAGTTTTTCTACAAAATTAAAAATAAATGCTTGCTTTACATCTGTACATGTACTTACCTACTTATCTCCTCATCATTACAATCAACCTGCGTCCACTGCCTGACCCAGATCAGAGGCCCATCATCCCGAAATCTGTCGAATTCCCTATAACAATGGTCCAGACCTTTCCGGAATAACAGACACGACCTTGCTGTCATTGTTTCCTGTGGACTAGAATGTTCACTAGACTCGTTAAATTACATGTAATGCGGCCGACCTCAGTATCCACAACAATGGAGAAATGCGTCAGATTCCTAGCAGGATTAGGGCTGGGTTACTGTCAAAATGCACATTCAAATGAAATTGTCGGTCATATCCGACTGGATATTAAACACAAACGTCCTATCCAAAACTTGCTGACCTTTGTTGTTAAAACATCCAAACCAAATATCCATTCACTTCCAAGGACCAACCGGGCATCCGTTATGTGTACTTTAATAGACTGACGCTGTGTGTACTTTAATACACTGACGGTGAATAAAACAATTGCTAGCCTTTCTGCCAATCTTATCTTTCACCAGCTATAAAGATTTGTATGTTAAATTTTACCAATGATTTCACTATTTCAAATATGACCTGACTTCTTTTACATTCCGATGCTTCACTGCGAGCACAAAGCTTCTCTCCGTCCACAAGTGATTAAATGCAATCCTTTGCAGTAATTAGCATACCATGCCTCGTGACAGAAATGACAGACAATGATGTCCTAATCCTAGCCCTGGACCTCAAGATCTTAACACACACGTAGTTTGATATTCCCTAATGATAAAGACTGCAGTAACATTGACCTTTATTTTTCTATTTTTTATCCTCCCAAAATGGTTCTAAACATGCTGAATAAGAAGATTTTCTAAATCCCTACGCACCCTATTTCCATTATTTACCATTTCCTCTTGGAAGGAAAGTTGACGTCTGTCAAACAAGATTTGAATTACTAAGGTTTTGCTTGCATGCTATTATATAGATGTCTCTACTCAATAAAGAATAAAAACATTTTCATAGCAAAGTGATTGCACGCGATGTTCCATAACGAAATATGATTTGATATTATTTAAACAGTAAAATGCTTTTTTGTTGTTTTATCCGGTGATGAAGGTAGCAAGCATATCATAACCCGCATTAGCATTTTATTGATTATATTCACCTGATCAAAATATAGGGTTCACGGTGGGTGTGACCGGTCGACAGGGGATGGTTACTTTTCCTAGGCACATTATCCCACCTCTGGTATATCCAAGGGTCTGTGTTTATCCAACTCTCTATTTTGCATGTGTATTAAAAATATTTTCCTACAAATTTCCGAACTGACACCAAAGAAAGAAAGAAAGGTATTTTATGCTGTGTTCATATGGAATATATTCATTCTAAAGAAGGCTGTTCAGAAATTATCGAAGCACTTAACATAATATTCCTCTATAATATGACGACCACAGACGACAAGTGGAATATTTGTACCTTATTATATACTTTCAATTTCATCTCTTCTTTTTTCTTTAAAAGTTTGCGGAAACATTCCGGCTCGCAAACATTACGTAACATCAATCAATGCACAAGTAAATTACTACGCCGTTAGTTTTCAAAATTTCCGTGTTTTTCATCTTTTATTCAGTTAAACCGATAAAGAAATCGTTAAAAATAAAATTATTGTTAGTTTCTAAATGAAATTGAAAGTATATAATAAAAAGGTTATATACTTCGTATGGGAAAATATGACGACCTCGTTTTTTGTCGCGGACGGACATCGCAAGCTCGGTCCGTCTACGCGCCAAAATAAATCGGTCGTCATATTTTCCCATACAAAGTCTATAACCTATAAGTATCGTATGATTAACACTACATAGAAAGTGGAATACTTGTACCGTATCGTATGATTAACACTACTAAAACATTGTTGTGACGTCAGTTCATTGTCTTGTCAAAGTCTATAATGTTGAGAGATTATCTTTGAAAGATTTAGAATAGTATGTAGACAAAAATTAAGTGGCGACCACCAGTTAAGGTAGCTCACTACATTGAAGCTTATTCTCTTTATGGCACTACGTCACAAGATGGCGATTTAAATGTTTTGTGAAATTATTTGTATCGATCGATTTATTTGTCTAACATCGTAGCTCAGTTGTTAAAGTATTGGGGTGGTGAACCGCAGATATCGAGTTCAAATCCGCCAAAGTCTTTTGTTTGTATGTGTTGAAATATTTTTTTTGTTTTGAAAATCATGTTCTTATCCAAATTTACACATGTTCTGCCTTTTGGGGATAAATACTTATTAAATATCATCATATTAATAAAAGAGAGAGAGAAAAAAAAAACCAACAAAACAATGGGGTGGTGAACCGTAGATATCGAGTTCAAATCTGCCAGAGTCATATGTGTTGAATAATTTTTTTGAAAATCAAATTTGCATATTTTCTGCGTTTTTGGCATATATACTTATTATATATCATCATATCTTTTATGATTAAATCAATTCGTAGTAATTTGAGAAACTATTTCTGGGTGTAGTGAGCCACCTTAATTCTGTACCCTTGCACCTATCGGCTTATTCAGAATATGGATACTGTTCAAGTGAGCAAAGTTTCGTCCGTGGATTTTTATGCCCCCGAAATCGAAGATCGGCGGCATATTGTCTTTGTCCTGTCTGTTATTCTGTCATTCTGTCTGAAACTTTAACCTTGCTAATAACTTTTGAAAAGTTAGTCCTAGAGCTCTGATATTTCACATGAATATTCCTTGTGACAAGATCTTTCCGTGGGTACTAAACCTTTTGACCTTGGCATTTGACCTACTTAGATTTTTTTTGACATTGTTCATAACTTTTAAATGGTAAATTTTAGAGCTTTCGTATTGCACATAAGCATTTCTTGTGACAGGATAGTTCTACTAGTACCATGATAGTTGTCCTTGTGACCTTGGCCATCTTTAGAATTGGCCATTATTGGGGGCATTTGTGTTTCACAAACACATTTCTTCTTCTTTTTTTTCCTTTTTTTTTTTTTTTGATAAAAGGACTCCATCCTATCAATGCTTATTTCGATATCGTGTTGTGTCAAATCGCGGCCATGATGCATCGGAAGACCTTGCTGTGAATACTTTATATATATTTAAAAAAGCAATTCGGCTTACACTATATGCAATTATCAATCAACTGAATTTTTAATATGTTATTTATTACAATATCTCCACGTTTGAAAAACATATAATTACATGTATTTTTACATAAGGTATATTTTAAATGTCAGAATTGTTTTGAATTCTCCTTTTAAGCCAGTCAATGATGTCATCGAACACTTGCTCTCTGTTTTCCTCTTGTTCCAGAAGCAAGAAATGATAAAAACCGGGATATATCTGAAAACAAAATAAATAAACAGATAAATAGATAAAACAATACCAACGAATAGGCTTAGAGATTATCTAAAATACATCTATATATGAAAACCTCAAAATCAATTGAGAATCTTCGTTTAGGATGTAAATTACTAGTTTAAGAAATTTATATAAAATTTATATAAGTGAATTGATATGTACTTTAATCTCTTTGTCTAGACTTTGCACTTCGTCATATATGACATGAGATGATTTGACGTCACTGATGGGATCGGCATCACCATGGAGAATAAACAGAGGACAACCAATCGACTTCATACGATCTTCTAGTCTCATTACAGCATTCATCCAAGCAACACACCATCTGATAGTAAAGTGAACATGTTTTCTGTGAACAAATTGATAGGATTCTATATTTGGAAAATGAAAATAATCTGCTTGGCATGTATTGTCTGTGTCTTGATTTCAAAGCATACGCATTCAAATTGATAAAGCTTCGCACAGAATATACATGTACGTCATGAAACGCAAAGATAACGAACAGTGATCATTCTCGTAACTCTCATTAGGAATACACAATAGATAGTTGGGCAAAAACGGACCCCAGGATATACCAGAGGTTCATGAGAAGGATATATATCATGTTTTAATATAGCACATAACAATCCCCGCCATCATCAGGTAAGAATAACCACATTCCATGAATAGTCCAGACATTGAAGCCGTTACGTTGTTCCCATGATATTTCTGAGCATTTATAAAACTTTTAACTTTATAGTTTATGATATCTATGATTGCCGCTGGGGGGTCATGATTGGAACGAATTCGGTTTCGCACTTCATGCATACTTGCATATTACCCCTTTTTTGAGAAAACGACAAGGAATAATTAAGTGTTGTTGCCAGTGAATCATTTCACTCTGTCGCGTTTGGTTTTAAGAATTTCCAATTTTTGCTGACTTTTTTCCTTTCTACATCTACGCCATTCTTTTAAATGTTAACTTTTTATACGCGTTTGATCCCGTTGTCTAGCTATTGTATATTTAGAACTCTTGCTGTTTTGTCAGTAATCATAAATGAACCTACGTTGTTCAGATTTTGCAATAGAAACCTTTCTAATGATACAAAGGAAAACAAAGCGAAGTTAATTACAAAATTCACATGCTTAGTTTTGTCTTACCGTGTCTTATACATGAAAAACAGCAAAATCCTGAGGTAATTTATTTTAAGAGGATTAAATAAATAATCTCAAATTTTCATTGCTTATACATGTGCATTCCCATAAAACGACCAAGCTTAGATTATATTTTTTCCTGAATTTTTGGCTTGAATCTCTCCCCGACGAAACCTGTTAAAGTGGAAGGCAACCCAAAAGATTTGATAGGATTAATTATATGATAAAGATTTGTCATAGTATTCTGTTGAGATATGACCTAGATAAGCTTCAGTACTAATTTGAAAACGTTAAAAAAAATGGAACTCTTTTGTGTTCAAGACCACAAAAACTAATAATTTTGAAGTCACACCGGATTTCATGAGATTCTAAGATCATCAAAGATGTGCATGTGGTAAATCGTACAAATAAATAGGTTGATGCCTTCCTGTCAAGCAGTTAATTACACTAATGCGAAGGGGACAAGTGAAAAACGTTTTGGTTTTTTGTTTGGAAATTCCTGACCCAACCAAGTTATCTGAAAATAGAAGACTACGTAAACTGTGGATCCATCATTTGCGTAATGACAAGACGAGGTTTGAGACATTTGTATAAAGAAACGTGTACCGTCTGCCTGGTATACGACTCGACTGAACGTCTTCTTTTCTTAATTTCTTCTTGCAAAACAACGGGCTCAAATCTACACGGCTCCAAACTTAACTGTTCGTGACTTGTCATGTTTATAGTGCTGCTGATGAAACAAACCGGAACCGGTGATGTGACATCATGAATTAAACTTCAATGACCGCTCTTTTATTGGCTGGCAATTTAAAATATATGATATATTAATATTGATTTAATCATTAAGCAAGGCTTTTCCTTGTCAAAAACTGTCATTTACGATATCAGTAAGTAATATATTTATAAGAGCAACAATGTTGTAAGAGTTGCCTTTCCTTGTAAGTGAGGGGTCCTCATGACGTCTAAGTGCGTTATTATAAAGGCAAAGATAGTGACACCTATAATTGTTTATTATATCGGCTTAGATACTTCATTTACGTCCGGGCCCAGATTAAAATCTCTCTTGAACTAGCCGTGAAATCTTGACACCTTTCTTTGAGGCAATATCGAACAAGGTACAGTTACCAGCATGATATTCATGCATATCATACAAAGCCAGCTAGAATCAATGTCTGGTAAAAGTTTCCTCTAACTCTCACCATTTCGGCATTCGATAAAAACCGAGTGAAACTGGGGGACAACTCACATTCTATGTTGTCTTGGTATCGAATACATTTATTTTTATTGAGCGAATGCAACTTCAAATGTTTTCAGGATGCCAGAGGGGCGAAATTGCAAAATACCCAATATATATCATGTTTAAAGTATCTTAATATGCCCCCCCCCCCCTCATCTCTAGCTGTAGAATTGTAGCTCTCTGAGGGAATATTAATGGAACAGATCAAAGAGCTACAGAACCACCCCTTATAAAAGCTTTCGATTTACGGTGCGCCAAAAATGCGCACGTTTGAGGCCTTATATCGCTATAGTCTAACATCGCCATCTCATATATCTAATATAAGAAAAGTCAGTTCGAATCCCGATTCATTTCCATCCGTACATAATAACATCAAGATGTGAACCATTTAGTTAAAAATTTCAAATAATAGATCATTCCAGTTCGGTTGAATGATAGTTATCCAAATAAGCAAACTTACGGCTACGCGGCATTCATTTCCCATCCCTGCCACACGAGCGTAGGGGACCAGACTCGGCTTTTGTTGCATTTCCAAATTCAAGAGCTTATTATACCTTTAGATAATTTGCATTTTACAATTTCTATTTATTAAGCATAATTATACTAAATGAAGACCGAATACATAACTTGTAACGAATATTAAGAGTAGATACCAAGAGCAACAGGATTCGAAATGATTGGCTACCTAACATGGCTACGTCAACTGGCGAAATCCTTTGAAGTTGTGAGTTTTCGGGTCGTATGGGGCTTTAATGCAATTTGAATGTATTTTTGGACAAAGTGTAGTAGCAAACTGCAAGGTGAAGATAACGAACAGTGATCAATCTCATAACTCCTATAAGCAATACAAAATAAATAGTTGGGCAAACAAGGACCCCTGGATAAACCAGAGGTGGGATAAGGTGCCTAGGAGGAGTAAGCATCCCCTGTTGACGGGTCACACCCGCCATGAGCCCTATAACTTGATCAGTTTGCAAAGAACGGCTTAACAATCGGTATGAAACACATCAGACTGCATTTGACCCACTGCGAGGTTTTCTTGACGAACTAGATCGTTATAACGACCATAGAATTGGCAAAATGCTGACTTCAATCGAGACTGTTGAAATCCCTGTACCATCAACTTGTTTGTCAGTAGCTTACCTCGATTTGAAAACTGACTATACGCAGAACAAGCTCTTGCATATCGAATCAGTTGAGATATATAAACACCATATGCAAGTGATAATGGAATATTGCTACATAAATATGGGAAGTTGACGATGGAGAAGCTGAAATCATCCCCTTTGTCATACAGCTGAGTTGTCAGTTTGCCGTTAATGTCTACTTTCAATAAAATATCTAAGTATGAAGCAGAAGTGGACGACTCTGTGGTGTCCTTTATTTCGAGCTCACAGGGATATATCAAATCGAGATATGAATGAAACCTATTATTGTTAATAGACAAAACGTCACCGATATATCTAAATGTCGAATTGAAGGCCACAACGAGAGATTTGTTCCTCTCGCGTAGAAGTTTTTGAATAAATTCTGCTTCATATGAATATAGAAACAGGTCAGCTAACAAAGGAGCACAATTCGTGCCCATGGGAATTCCAACAGACTGTTGGAAGACCTGATCATCAAACATCACGAAGATATTGTCAACGAGGAACTCTAGGATATGTTTTGTTTCAACTTCAGAGTACTTGTGCGTGGAATCAGAGTGGTGTTTAACAAAGTAAGTTTTTGAATGACTGATCACTAGATATTAATCTTTCCGTTTTTGTTGAAGAAGTACTGTCTATGATGTCAAAAAGTCTAGTCTTTAATTTATCGTGAGGAATGGTTGTGTATAGTGTTGAAATATGTTAGGAAAGTTTTTATGTTAAATTTATGAAACGGTAACACAAGAATACAACGACACGAGGCCTCAACCGTGCGCATTTTGTCGTTTGCCGTAAATCGAAGGTTTTTATAAGGGGTGGATCTGTAGCTCTCTGATCTGTCCCAATATCTTCTCAGAGAGCTACAGTTCTACAGCTTAACCACGAACACCACCACCACACACATATTCTTACTTTGCTTTCACGTAATGGTGTATCATAGAATCCTCGGCATATTTCCGTATCTGTGAAGAATAATGCAAGTCTGGCTTATGGAAAAGTTGAGCACTTATGTTTTTGAATGCATGTTTAAAATGTATGGTATCTCTCAGAAACATCTTCTATGATAAAAAAGAAATGACGTGCGTACTAAGAAATTACATATGAAATTTCTTTGCAAATATGACTAAAGTTCCGAAGCAATTTCGTATTGGCGTTAGGAGAAGCTTGATTTACACATAACATTTAAAATCATTTACTTATTTCTAAAACATTCATTATAAAGTTTGAATATTTTGACAACACTCTAGAATGTTCATTTATTTAATTAAAAGTTGAATAACTACAACACTACAAACCATATTGCAGTCCCGAGTTATTCTCCAAGGTTCGATGTCAAAAAGTTTTAAGTGCGGGAAAAACGTTCCAAGGAACAATCGTGTCACCACCTCCTAGAATTGCAAAAATTACAAAAAACGGCAAGAATGCAAATACAAATCCCGATACATGCAAACCTACATGTATACTAGACGGTTTTACAGAACTGTCGATGTCTTTAGAGTTGTAGAATAGAAATAACCACCTCCTTATCAAATCAGACTTGTTCAACATTAGTCCCTTCGGTTACGAAATATTGTTTGAAAATAGAGATATAGCCACTCAGACAGCAGCACCATCCTAGATCCCCTTGATCCTGGCGGTTATCATCCTTAGCGAATATTCTCCAATGGGGGTCATCATTTTGTGCAGTGATTATACAGTGGCTATAAATCAAATAAGGTGATTGCTTTTGTGGAAACTTTTTTATGAATTAGTTTGATATGCTACAAACATGTACAGATATTGTATGCTGAGGTCTGTAAAGTCAGATCAATGCGGCAACATGTATTCAGAGACCACATCATTTTCAGCACTTCACTGACACTTCTACACTCTGCAAAATCCTATCTTACAAGCAGACCTATTTTGAGCTCGAATGAGTTCTTCGAATCTTCATTTGAGTTCTTTTTATTGCTTTGCTTATTCTATCATAGTTGCTAGCATAAAATTTAAGAACACAAACATTTCATTATTTCATCTTGATGAATTCCAACCCATTCATTCATTATAATTATCTATATGAACAACTAAGTCTAGCAGTAGATCTGTTTTTGAAACTTCAACCTGAGTATAACGATATGAACAGGTGTCTAACTCACACGAGTGAACGATGGCGGTCCGTCAGCGGGCATAAGAACCGGGGCACAGATGATCAAACCCTGGACAAGACATGGCTTCTGGATAGCGGCAAGTAGAGCAATGGTACCTCCCTGAAAACCCAACAAACTCTCTGTATGTAAAACTTATACGGTACCAGTTTTTGATGCACCAGATGCGCATTTCGACAAATAATGTATCTTCAGTGATGCTCAACCGAAATGTTTGAAATCCAAAATAACAATGAAGTTTTAGAGCTATTATAGGGAAAAAAACCAGTGTGCCAAAAAGTGGAGTCAAATTCGTCTAAGGATACGAGCTATGCGTGAGGGAGATAATCCTTAATTTTGAAATGGATTTCTAAATTTTATACCAAATTTTTGATGCACCAGATGCATCTCCTACTCGTTGACAATCAATAAGATGCACCAAGTGTATCTAATGTCTATGGTAGATATATTTCAAGTGACTATTCGATGTTGTATGTTTTGTTTTTGAAAATAATAGTTCTGTGTATTAGTTTGTTTGCTTTTTGTTATAGTTATGCATATCATGATAATTGTTAGATTTATGGCAAGATATCCCCATTATTTGTGGATTTCTGGCTGATTTTCAATAATTTCAAGTTTCCACTGGTTTAACGGGCACTTAAAAGTGAAGTTTATTTGAGAATATAAGTTGCTTTCTCTTAATATAACAGAGGGCCTCCGTGGCCGAGTGGTTAGAGCATCGCGCTCAAAATCACACGCCCTCTCACCTCTGTCGCGCCGAATCCTGTTCGCGCCGGTAAGTGGGAAAGTTTGCCAGTTTACTTTCGGAAGGCCGGTGGTCTCTTCCCAGGTGCATTGTATCTGGGTTCTCTCTTCCACCAACAAAAACTGGGCGCCACCATATAACTGAAAAATTGGTGAGTGTGGCGGAAAACATAAAAAAAAATCAATCTTAATATAACACATCAAGCTCGAAACTCTGTTGAAAGAAAAACTGAATTTCAAGATAACCTTAACAATTACATGAATTACATGGTTTGTATGAAAATCTAACGACAACGCCGTCAAAAATTTCAAATTAAATACGTTGTAAACAATTATTTTGGAATGCCTACTATGTATGTCTGACCATAGATATATTGTAAGTTCAAATATATTATTACCACAGAATTTCCAAGCATAAAAAAGGGAAGAGCTGGGTATTTCTCCTTCACTTCTGTACAATGCTGGAATATAACTGATGTATATTCATCAAAACTGTCCACGTGATTGTGGGCCCCCTCGCTCCGACCTTGTCCTACTGCGTGAAATATTGAAATAAATTACAAGTAATCAAAATAATAATAAACAATAAAGAGGATCTGAAATACCATCATTCTTCAGATTTACGAAAATATGCTATAGTTAGATTTGAAAGAAATGCGTTATGGATATGCTTTTCAAAGAGACCCATCCTCAACGTGCGCTACAGCATGTTTAAAATCCAATGTACTTTAAAGTAAACTATACCACTTGAAAAATAGAAAATGAACTTGCATCTGTAGTCTCCCACTCGGTGTCAATCAATAAGATAAAATTTGTTTTGAGCTGGAACCTTTGATTGCTGGATGCATATTTTTTTTTCTGTATTTTTCATTTTGAATTCTAACTAACCCTCAATTACAAATTTCCAACGTAACATACGTTTGACAATGTATAACGCACGCATGCACTCTAAACCAGTTGATTCACAGAGTCAAATATTTGAGAGAGTCGTTAAGTACTAATACATACATTGAACATGTGTTTAATGCATACCATGATCATGTGTTAAGTATGTATCATGCAAATGTGTTTAATGCATGGCATGATCATGTGTTAAGTATATATCATGTACATGTGTTTGATGCTTATCATGATCATGTGTTAAGTATATATCATGCACATGTGTTTGATGCAAACCATGATCATGCGCTAAATATCTGGTACATGCGTTTGATGCATACCATGATCATAGGCTAAATATATCATTCACATGTGTTTAATGCATACCATGATCACGTGATAAGTATTTATACGTAATGTGCATGTGTTTAGGGCATACCTTAATATTGTGTAAGTATGTCTCATGCACACGTGTTTAATGCATACTATGATTATGTGTGAAGCATACATCATGTACCTGTGTTTAATGCTTACCATGATCATGTGTGAAGACATAGAATCCAATTTGAACCAGCGCTTCAGCTAGGCCTTCATACCAGAGACAATGATCCCCTATTCCATGGCAGATAAAGATCACGGCCCTGTTGAAATCAGAGAATACAGAGTAATAGTCTTTTTACAGCCGGTATCAACATTTCTCTCCTCAGCTTGGATATTGGGGTGAAGGTTGCCTAATTCATACTTTTCATCAGATCAATTAAACAAATCGTTACTTCCACTTCCAATGTCAACCGCTTAGGAAAACAAACACTGATACTTGGTATACATTTTTTTTTAAAGAAATCGCTGATGTGATCTGAAATATAATCCGAAATACCCCCAAATAGCTGTACCTATTTACACCCCCCCCCTCAACACCCCCGCCCCCAAACGTAAGTCTCTTGCGGATTGGATTCGAACTCATGACCTCCCGGAATTTTGACGACTAAGCTAGCGCGCCATTACAAAACAATTCCAAGAAACTTTTCAAGCTCAATGTTTGACAAATATACGATTTAGTTTGAATCTGTCATGACAATAGTTATCAAAACATACCTGGGACTGGTGTTTGAATACCAGTGCTTGCAGAATATGTTTTTATATCCCTTAAAATGTCGACAGAACGCCTCGGACAGCAGGATTTGTCGACAGGACGCTTGCTCGAGGACTCCGTACGATGGACGAAAAGAAGGTTTCTCTTCGTCGGAATCCATTCAGAAAGCCAGTATGTGATGCAGAATAGAAATATCTACACAAAACTCATGATAGACAGGGGACAGTTTAACACAAAGTGCCGACATGCAAAGGAGAACAGCATCCGTGTACTTTTATCTACACTAAGTATTGCAGTGGATGCTATGGAAAGAAAACATCCGGAGTTTACTAATGCGGAAATGATTATTAGTGACTAGGGAACTTAACTCAAGGAAGACCAGAAGCAGGAAGACGCTTGAACATGTCTATGCCAGGGCTTAAGTAGAACTACCCACTAACTGCGTTCAAAAATGATGTCAGTGACTGTGTTTACACATTTGCAAACTTTATCAATAAATATTTCGATTTTTCATGATCTTTACTCCAAGATTATCAGTTCGAGATTTCTTTAGGATGAAGTTAATTTGATGCAAAATAGCGTTATGCAAAGTTAGCCGTAATCAACCGACTCAAACCCGGCTGTGACATGATTTCCGTCTACAGCACCATGTATTTGCCCAGGGTCTAACCGAATTCTTTTTCATATTAAAAATGAAGACAACTCCATCTAAATCTGAATTCTTTATAGCAAATGTTGCTTTAGAATAAATTTTATAGCATATCCCCCTAATAAAAAGAATAAGCTTTACCCATGTGTAAAACTCGGGGAATGTTTAGAACTTGGAAGGAAATTCTTATATGAAGTTTCGAGTTATGGCGTTCGATCTAAAACCATCAGGTAAATCCGAGTGTTGACGATCTACATTTACCAAACACACCAACTGTTGCTAAATATTATACTTCTGATGGGCCTAATCTCCCTCACCTGACCCTATTCGTGTCCGGGTAGTATATCTCCTTGAGGAGATTCAAGACTATACCGCCATTGTTGGAGTACTGGAATAGAACACTCTCGGACCTTGGCCAATCCGTCACTTTGTTGGTGCATCCGTACTCAAAATAAAACTCCACGCCTGCCAGCATACTGGTGCAAATATCATCGCTGACAACCATGCGAAGGTGATTCTGAAAATGGCCACCCACTTATTATTCATCACAAATACGGTAGCTGCATTAGCTTGATGTGTTTAGAGAACAATGCGGTGACCTGAATAAGAATTTCTACGGAACACCCACAATCACAGTCGTCCAGGAAGTAATACTCCTTTGATTAGTATTTTATTATAGGAGATTTGTCTGTGCAGAATATTCAAACCATACAGAGGTGTACAATTTCTGTTTCATACGTACATGTAGTCTTAATATTTTATTATGGATGTTCCTTGAATGTTAATTGTTTGGTTCAGATTAATGTTCATGTCCTTATTTTACTTTCATATATATTTATATTAGACATAAAAATGTTGTTGTTTATAGTGTATATTATTTCAAATGTTAAGACTTTTTTTAAGCAGCTACTGAATATGGCGTCGTTTAATAGGCCTTATTGACGTTGAACTTGTACTGATTGGTCATTTATTGAATTATTCATGAAACTAGGGTCAATAGCATGACCTCAAATGCTGTCAGATCTTTCTCCAGTGTAATTGTACGGTTAGAAAATGTATGATTTTAATAAAATTGTGAATACAGCTTCATCTAATTGTCCTAATTGTCGCTGAGCTTGATGAGAAGTCGGAACTTCAAAGTGTGATAAAAGCAGTCGAGCTACGACATTAATCCAGAGAGCCTTTCATGATGCCTGATTAGCTTAATATTCATTACGAATGTTTCTGATTAGTCTTACCCTAAGTAATGCTGATCAAAAGTATTACTTAAAATGCGTAAAATTCATCTTGAAGACACATCATCCATAACAAATCGAATAAGAAGGTAGTTGATATTTAATGAGAAATATCATTATTAAAACTGTGATGGGCCAGGATGAGCTTTGAAAACATTTGCATGAGATCTGGCTCTGCGCAGAATTATTTGCATATCATTTTCTGTTTTTCATCACTATCATGAATACTACCACCATAATTAGCTGGAAAATAGCAACAACAGAACTCATTTGCGCTTCCTCGAAACTTGTTTGTTAAGAATCTTTTTTCTGTTTCCCAAAGGTTATAATTGCTTAGTATAAGGAAGAAAACAAATCTAAGTGTAAACATCGATCCCTAAAACACCAGATTCGCCACGTTCAGTTAATTAGACTAATATTTAATAAACATCAGGATGTAGAGAAGAGCATAACCATAGGTATGAACACATCTTATCCAATAGGCACGTTTCGAGTTCATCCGGAACACCCGGGATTTTTCGCATTTAGCCACGTCGATCACGTGACATGAACGAAATGTTCAGTAGGGGTACTTCCGGTTGACATAGTTTATTCTGGTAACAAAACTGTCTTTAACAAAATATGCATTTTGTGGCACGAAAGGTCGCAATTCAGATAATGGAAAAAAGGGGTGTATATCTACTTTGGATGATGTTAAAGTTCACCCTTTCCCAACCCTGGAAAAAATGTCCACGCAGAGGAAACAATGACGTCATTTGTTTAGAAAACCACGAGCAGCAGAACAGTGCAGAAAATTAGAGCGATTACTACATTCCGTAAAAGCTGAACCAACACTGAAGCATCCCTGTTCTAGCCATTTCACCATATGAAAGGCGAATATAACAAACAGTGATCAAGTTTTAAGAAAACCAAGAGGTTTGTACTGCCCTTTACAAATAGATACTGCGCGACATTAAAATAGGCCTACATGTAGTTGATACCCTCATCCACAGAGAACTGAGCAATGTATGCATTTTACAATGGTGATCATGTGGCACTAAATTGATAGTAGATTATCATATATCAGAGAATTTACACTTCGAACTCGTGGTTTAGGCTCATAAACAATTTCGGGGGGCATATAATTGTAATATTGGGGTATCTATTCTTACAGATATAGATTAGGATTTGCAATAATCATTCATCCAAACTCCATACAGATAGTTCATTTACTTCCAAATAAATTCCATTCATATCAAAGAACTCTCATTTATCTTTGCTCCAACTTGACCAAGCAGTGTGCTTTGTATACATCAGAAATTACATGTATGTACACTTCCACTCATATTTATGTGATCTCCCACTTCTTTCATTTACTAAGAAAAATGAGTATGATTTTGTTTCTTCATAATCTATTCAACATATATACACTGGTTGATAACAATGACTGTACTCCTTATGTTGACTGGAATTATTGACTGGTATGCAGTAAAACAGCTGAATGAAAGTTCAACTGTTAATTAATTTCAGCCCGTAAGAATCAATATCCTTTTGTGTATTATACATCTGCAATTCTTTTCCTTTGCTGCTTCAAATCTTGTGTATTTGAAAGTTTAATTCTGATATTTTGGTATTATTATAGGTAGTCTGGCAGTATTATAGGTAATCTGGCAGTAATGGCATGGCATCATGAGAGCTAATCAACATGGTTAATGATGTGTAGAGACACTGAAGACCTCAAGGGAAAGGCAAGGAAAATGGATGGTCACTTCCTAAATCCCTGTAAAAAGAGGAAGGATACCACAATATTGACGATAAATTATTTTCAATTCAAGAAGCAAAGTTGTGAAAATGCAAATATAATAATTAATGCATTTGTTAGAAAAATATCATTAACTGCATATATATTTTTTGAACTTATTCAGGAATACATCAGATGTAGTTATTCATATTAAAACTGAATCTATCAATTTTCATAACTTTTATCAATAAAGTTTACTATATTTATTTTACATGTATCTAATATCCTTAATACATTGTACTCATGGGAGTTTGCTTGCACTCAATGTTCTGACATGAATCCGAAAATGTGCATATTTCATCACAAGAGTTCACCTGGGCACTAAGCATGTGTCATGTATAAAGCAGACTCAAACAAGATATACCAACATAATATGTGAATGAACACAAACGGTATTAGATACTCTCTTTTTTCTCTGCAATATATGGCATTAAACAGCATTAATTCTTTTTTTTCAATTTTGTTAATATATACAAGTCAATTAACTTTTCCCAAACTTTTGATGCATATAATGAATGTTCTCTGTACTGCTACACAGAATGGAAATGGTGTCACTAACAGGAATATACCTTAATCATGAGCAGATATATTTTGTTCAATGATAACAATTTGAGCAATGATCACAAATACTCATGACATTGGAATTATGAAAAGTCATTGAAATGCATGTATCTACTAGAGTCACTTTCATCTAAAAATTCTTCTTATTAAATGAGTCACTTATAAATGAAAGACTTGTGACACAAGTATTAGTTGATAAATAATTATTTTCAAATGTCAATGTTTAAATTAGGGAGGGTATCATTTATAACTTAGTAGATATGATTAAATTATTCTCACCCATATAACTTTTTACTTTTGTTTTAGTCATTTTTGTTTGCATATATTGCATTCTGTTGTGTCTTTGATGAGTATGATGATCATTTATGTAGAAATATTCCATAGCTTTGACATAATCAACATGGTCAGTCATTCACAGATGATACCACTGTCATGTCCATAGTTTAATATCAAACCAATCAGACCAAAGCAGGTCATGTATGTATACCATCACAGCACCTGCAAGATATATATCTGGTTTTACAAGCATGCATGTATCGAACAAAAAAAATTAAGTTCAAAATTGCTTCACTTATTTTGTGAAATCTTTAGGTACATGAACAAGTCCAGTACATTCTTTTTATCAAGGTAAAGAGCTTGATTTAGCTATTTCAAATCTTTTATGAACTTTGAAAAGTGTAACACTCCAATTTCAGTGAATGATAAAATCCTACCCATGTACATGTTGTGCATACAAAAAAAAATTTAAACAAATAATATATTGTAAACCACATTCCTCAGAAATATAATTTTGATTCACAAATGTTACTTTTCAAAAATGCCTCACAACACCTTAGAAAGAGTTTCTCAAATCAGCATGAAATGATTTAGATATGAAAGAGGATCAACAAAATAATAGATATTAGGCAATCTAAGTTTACATAGTGTAATAACTGTGGAAACGAGGGGGTTATTTATATTTGGTTTCTTTGAAATCATATATGAAAACAAATTCTTTTTTATAAAATTGTTACAGAAAATCAAAATCTGTAAAATTCAAAAGGCTTTCCACAAATTATGACATTGTTAAATTTGTTTATAGAAAAAACAAAACAAAAAGCTGTTTAGATCTAGTTTTGCACTCAGAAAAATGCATCGAAATATTTGTGAGACTTTACACCCGCACTAGGAATGAGCGAATACATTGAATAAATAGCCCAACCTCCTCGTTTCCACAGAAGTCAGTATTGGGCACGATGCCGGCTTTATGAATCACTTTAAGACATTGTGTTTTGTTTAATCATATACAACGTTCTACAAAAAAGTAGTAACTACATTGATTTACCTATTTGGTAGGTTTCACCGAGTCTAATACGTTCTTTTCATGTCCCACTATGGCTACTACTGTATTAGATAGGGCCTAGGGTTCCTAGACAGCTAGGCCTCCTGCATAGATCTGCAAGTTACACTGCAACATCGTCGTCTTGTATAAGTCTTCCGTTGAATTTGACCAATGGTTGCTTATCAAACGTTGACAAACAAATACGTACCCTAATACATCCCAAACAAATACATTTAATACACGAAGTGTTGGTAAACAACGAGAAACCTGAAGTAACTCTGCTGAACATTTTTGAAGCGACGTGACTAAACACAGAATAAAATCCGTGTTCCGGAGGAACTCGAAACACGGCTGTTACTTCTGTTTTTCCAAAGGGTTTATGTTTGCCTTGCTCTTACTTTTGTATTCTTTATTGGATTTTTAAGATGGATTAAGTTCACCCTTTTCTAGGTTTGATGTGTTTGTTTAACGTCCCTTTTCTAGGTTTGGTGTGTTTGTTTAACGTCCCTTTTCTAGGTTTGGTGTGTTTGTTTAACGTTCCTTTTCTAGGTTTGGTGTGTTTGTTTAACGTCCCTTTTCTAGGTTTGGTCTGTTTGTTTAATGTTCCTTTTCTAGGTTTGGTGTGTTTGTTTAACGTCCCTTTTCTAGGTTTGGTGTGTTTGTTTGATGTCCCTTTTCTAGGTTTGATGTGTTTATTTAACGTCCCTTTTCTAGGTTTGGTGTGTTTGTTTGATGTCCCTTTTCTAGGTTTGATGTGTTTGTTTGACGTCCCTTTTCTAGGCTTGGTGTGTTTGTTTGACGTCCCTTTTCTAGGTTTAGTGTGTTTGTTTGACGTCCCTTTTCTAGGTTTGGTGTGTCTGTTTAATGTCCCTTTTCTAGGTTTGGTGTGTATTATGTCCCTTTTCTAGGTTTGGTGTGTTTGTTTAACGTCCCTTTTCTAGGTTTGGTGTGTTTGTTTAACGTCCCTTTTCTAGGTTTGGTGTGTTTGTTTGATGTCCCTTTTCTAGGTTTGGTGTGTTTGTTTGATGTCCCTTTTCTACGTTTGGTGTGTTTGTTTGATGTCCCTTTTCTAGGTTTGGTGTGTTTGTTTGATGTCCCTTTTCTAGGTTTGGTATGTTTGACGTCCCTTTCTAGGTTTGGTGTGTTTGACGTCCCTTTTCTAGGTTTGGTGTGTATTATGTCCCTTTTCTAGGTTTGGTGTGTTTGTTTAAAGTCCCTTTTCTAGGTTTGGTGTGTTTGTTTGATGTCCCTTCTCTAAGTTTGGTGTGTTGGTTTGACGTCCCTTTTCTAGGCTTGGTGTGTTTGTTTGACGTCCCTTTTCTAGGTTTGGTGTGTTTGTTTGACGTCCCTTTTCTAGGTTTGGTGTGTTTGTTTAATGTCCCTTTTCTAGGTTTGGTGTGTTTGTTTGACGTCCCTTTTCTACGTTTGGTGTGTTTGTTTGACGTCCCTTTTCTACGTTTGGTGTGTTTGTTTAACGTCCCTTTTCTAGGTTTGTTGTATTTTTTTAATGTCCCTTTCAGAATTTTCAAACTCTCACTGAAACGTCTCCAGCTGTAGGTGAAGTACCACAAATCTAAACGTATGGTTAGAGTTCGTTAACGTGCCAACGCGTGCCGCGACACGGGACCTCCGTTTTTAAGTGCATGTCCGAAAGACCCATGATTCTCACTTCTAAATGCCAAGCGTTTGGCGAAGGAGCAAACACTACCTGTGTTTACATCTCAGATTTGAAGCGGCCATAGTACGAGATCTTTAGAAAGATGATTGTTGGTGTGCTGTAGATGTGCAATGTTTTTGGAATTTCATTTGCATCCTGGGGGCCAAATGGGGGTAAAACGACCCCCTGGTAACCAGAACTCTTCTTACAGTTTGTGCAGGAGCCGAAAATCGTTTTGGAGGTAATTTGTTAGGTCCAATAGATTGATCACTTTCGTTATCTTCACCTTGCATTTACTGATCACGGCGGGTGTTACCGGTCGGCAGGGGATGCTTACTTCTCCTAGGCACCTGATCCCACCTCTGGTAATATGCATGGTTCCATGTTTGCCCAACTATCTATTTTGTATGAGATTGATCACTTTTCGTTATCTTCACCTTTCATGTAATAAAGTTTCAGAGTTTTCAATTGTACCCTGGGGGCAATTGGGGTTACCATTTTTCTATAGAAAAACATGGTTCCCAGAACTTCTCTTACATTTCACGCAGTTGCCAAATCATCTTTTAGGAGATGATTGTTAGTGTCATGTAGATTTACAGGTACAGGGAGTTTTTAGAATTAGTTTTGCACCATGAGGGGCAAATGGGATGGAAAGACTACTAACATCGACCTGGTGTACAGGGCATCGTTTCTTGTGTAAAAAGAATATATTTGCTTTAATGGTTGTAATCTCAGCCATTTTAAAGATATTTGAACAGTAAAAAATGATGAGATGTGGATAACCCCAGGGCACGTGTGCGTCATAATACTCAATGTATCGTGATATTTGCAGCAGTAATATGTATGGCTTAGGAGTCAGGTCCTCAGTTGTTTTAATTATATTTCGACAATTATGAAATACGGTTTGGGAAGACCCCAGGACACTTACCCAACAGAAAACTCAATGCTTCTTGATATGTGCAGAAGGGATATGTATGGTTTAGGGGTCAGTACCTGAGTTACGAAATAGGGTTTGGGATGACCCCACTGCACTTACCCAACAGAATTCTCATAACATCTTAATATATTCAGCAATGATATGTATGATATAGGGTCTGTTATATGGTAACTATTGTGGATTCGTTACTAGTTGTCCAACGGAGAGTATGTTTAAAGGCAAAAACTTGCGTGCGGGTATTACTGCCTTATGACAGCATTTAGTTTATATTTGTATTCTTTGTGGTACTTATGAGGTTGATCATTGATCATTATCTTAGCTTGTTCATTTCTCCACATCCCTACTATATGCAAAATATGGAAATGAAATAAAATATAGCATTACAAACTGTCTTTTAATTTCTATTTTGTTTGTAATTTCTTTTGATCACTCTTGTTTTCATTGAAGAATTGTGGATTAGAGGTAATTCGATATCAGCAGAACTTACTGAGATGAAAGAATTTAATTTGCAAATAAAATCCTTTAAATCACCAAAGAAGTTCTCCCAAGATTTGTCATTATCAACATATGTCATGAATTGACATAAGGGAAACATGCCTGCAAATAGCAGTGTGCCGGACCAGGGATCAGCGATCCGTACTCTAGCATGGGATCTGACCCTGCACAGAGCATTATCTCTATCCATCGCTGTATCGGGAACAATCACCAACCTCGTAGCTATTATTGTGATAATCAGTCGAAAACTTTATCAACAAAAATCTTTTACATTTGTGTTGAACTTCTTCGTTGGAAATCTCCTGATGAGTTCTATAGCTCTACCTCTACATTTCTCGCTTTCGTTTTCATCGCTGCAGAACATGAATGCCAGATGCCCCATTTCTGGATATGCCTATTTTAGTTTAACTGCGAATTCATTGATGGATATTTTCTTGGTTTCCTTAAACCGTTATATACAAATAGTGCGATTCAATCACTACGACAAGATCTTCAGTACCCGGAATACATGGCTAATGTTGATGTTTGCTTGGCTATTTTTTCCAATAGTTTTAATGTTTCCAATAACAGGTACGTGGGGGAACTTTCGATTTGATCCGTTGCGACATATTTGTAATCCTCTAATCGCTAATAAGGAATTGCGAAAGTTGTTGCTCAGTTTAATAATTTCTGTTACTGCTCCTATTTCATTTTGCTATATTGGTATCATATGGAAAGCAAGATCCAGTGGCAAGCGGGTAAATACCACGCTTAGTGGGGACGCAGAAAGAATGAAAAACGAAAGGCAATTGATTCGATCAGTTTTAGTTTTGATAACACTCTCCTCCACCATGCATGTTCCGTTTATTGTATCCATCGAAGTAGATCCAAACATGAACATGATTAGCCCTTGGTTCCACTGCTTCTCGTTTTATCTAGGATCGTCATATTGTTTGGTTAATGGACTTAGTGAGTCTCTACTAAACCAGCAGATAAACAAATCTTTCCTGAGTATTTCGAAACGGATTTTGAAAAGGAACAGACGTAAGACCTCCGAAATCCCAGATACTGCAGTGGCTGCAATATCCTAATCACACAGGACATAGTGGATGTGTGAGATATTGCTCATGTGTTTCTCATCTTAATCCTTGAATAAAAATTCAGATGTATAGTGATGGAAAACTTGATTAACAAAAAGTTGATACGTCAAGAAAATATGTCATTTGACGTGTCTCATTGACAGATATTCGTCCTGTATTTATCGTGAAGCAATTGGGCAAATGGTCTTTTTGTGTTGAGATCTTAAAGCTTATTTTATATTTAATAGCTCAGGGGGACACCATGCCTTGGAAAAGCAGTATCTATATCATATCATGCTTTGGGCACGATCTATGAGATCGCCGTAATTTTTGTAAGAGGGAAAGACTTCAACAATAGTCATAAACAATTTTTCTGAATATCTTAAAGCTATTTGATCCGATGTTCATCCATTATTTTTGTACAAAATTACTTTAAAGCAGCTTATGCAGATTTGAAAGTTATCAACCTTTCCTTAACGGCATGCTCGAAAGCATTTACATGTAAACAAAATAGTTTGAAGACTATTTAAAGGTAAATATAGCAGGCATGCATAAATAGATTTGCCGCTCGTTAAGTCTGTTAGGCGTCTAAAATGGCTCCACGCGCATTATGGCAATTCCAGCATGATGTATATAACTTAGATGCAGCTGTCTAAATTTAGGTCTGAAAGAGCGCAAAACAACGACTGACGAAGAGGTATTGGATATTTTTCTTAAAGTTATGGCACAGTACTAAAGTGTCAACATATACAAGTTATGCAGATAAGATCACCGATAAACTTATCTCAAAAAGTCCTAGCTGGACAAGTGATTGTGACTTGATTCGTGCATTAGAAATAACCAATTGACAGAGCCAGCTGATGCGTATCGAATCAGTTGAGAGATATAAACACCATATGCAGGTGATAATGGAATATTACTACAGGGAAGTTCCAAACCGAAATGTCATGTAATTGCATCTAAAACATAATTGAAAAAGTACTACGCAATACTTCTCACGAGAATATTAAGATAATCTAATAGATAGTTTCCCATTATTGATATCAATCCTAGAACATTGCATTGTTAAGGTTGTATTGTAAAACTTATACGGTACCAATTTTGATGCACCAGATGCGCATTTCGACAAATAATGTCTCTTCAGTGATGCTCAACCAAAATGTTTGAAATCTGAAATAACAATGAAGTTTAAGAGCTATTATAGGGAAAAACAGTGTGCCAAAAAAGTGGAGTCAAATTCGTCTAAGGATAAGAGCTATGCGTGAGGGAGATAATCCTAAATTTTGAAATGAATTTCTAAATTTTATAACAGCAATTAAATATACATCCGTATTTTCAAGTGTATATATTGTATATCATTTCAAAAGTTGATTTTCTTTCCTTGCATCAAGATACCGTGATTCCTAATTGTCCTTATGAAAGGTGAAGATAACGAAGAGTTATCAATCTTAGAATTATAAATGGTGCTAAAAAGTAGCAAAAGCATTTTAACATGAATAAAATATACGCTTTACAAACCTTAAAGTCAAACTTCAAAGTATCATGAAACCAGGGAAACCGCAGTCTTTAATCCAAAAGATCTTTCATGAGAATTGATTAGCTAAAACTTCGTTATGAACGTTTCTGATTAGTCCCTTTTATCTCCGTTTGTTGGAAGCTGATTAGAAGCACAATCAATGTACATCTAAATTCGACCGAGGTGAAGATATATCCTCCATGAAAATAGAAGGAAAGCATGGGTACTGTCTAAAATCAATAGAAAAATGTACCACTAGTTCTGATTTATTTGTTGGAATCTATTGATGTGTTTCACAGCTCTTTCTCTCTGTATCTCATTGTCGTTTTCCTCATTATTGCAAAACTTCCCCTGTAGGGTATGACTGAATTATCGCTCATTACTGTATCATGAATCTCATAAAATTGTTATATACAGATATTGAAATTAAATTATTACGAAAAAAACCTGCAGCACTAGAAATACACAGGTAATATTGGTGTTCTCCTTGACTTTTTCTCGAATAGTTGTTTTATCTTTCCATTGACTAGAGTATGTGATAACTTCTTCTATCCACTGCATCATATCACTGATCACTCAGGACGCTTTCCGGAAGTTTCCCAGTGGGATAGCAGCTAACCACATTATCTATACTCCATTCTGCTGCATCGAAATCATAAGGTAAATGAGATCCAGCAACAAGCGGGTAAAAACATCTATAGTGGGAATGTGCACCGACTGAACAACGAAAGGCAAAACGGCTCTAGTAATGGTTTCCGACACTTTCAGTCTGTTTATTTCACATCAAAAGGTGAAGATAACGAACAGTGATCAATCTCAAAACCATATTAAGAACCGAGGCACCTGATCCCACCTCTGGTGTGTCCAGGGGTCCGTGTTTGCCCAGCTATCTATTTTGTATTGCTTATAGGAGTTATGAGATTGATCACTGTTCGTTATCGTCAACTTGCATATTACAAATTAAAAAAAAGGAATATAAAAGAGTTGCTGTACTATATCAGATTTGTAAAAAAAAAAAAAAAAGTGTTTGTCCTTCCTAATGAATAAATATGCATGTGTGGTTAAACAGCATTTTTACTTCATTTAAAAAATATCTGGAGTTCTTCGCAATTATCACTTAAGATTTGTTTATTCTTTATTTTCTTCTCTTCTGTAATATCAACACAAGTGGCATATGCATCAATCTTCAAGTTACAGAAAAAAAATATGTGAGAGAGAGAGAGAAAGAGAGAGAGAGAGAGAGAGAGAGAGAGAGAGAGAGAGAGAGAGAGAGAGAGAAGAAAGAGAGAGAATAGATATATCAAGAGGCTGTTTCAATTGAATAAAAGGTTCCATCCATTCTAGGTTGTGTCAAATTTTGTTTTTTCACCATTTTTATAGAAGATGTATTTCAAGGTTTCATAGTTCTTTTTCAAATGAGATATCGCTACTACTATACTTAATGTATTTTTTGTACACCTCATGGTATATATGTAGTACTTTAACCACAGAAAAAGTGTGTTTTGAATATATTTGTTTGAATCAAGAAAACCCAGCAAAAAGTTTCTTTTGTAATAGATAACTGTAGATTTGTATTTTCTTCAACATATGTTTCCAAAGTATCTAAAAAAGATTGAACATTTACACATTCCCAGAAGAGGTGTTCCAATGTTTCTTCTTCCAGTTTACAAAATGTACAGCATTGTGTATCCTTCCTCTTAATTTTATGCAGGAAAGTGTTTGTAGCCAAAATTCTATTAATAAGTCTATATTGGAACCATTGACATTTTGAATTTTTTGTTATCTCAAATGGTAACTTATAAATTGTTCTCCATTCACTTTCTTCAAGTCCAAATAGAGTGTTCCATTTTGTTTTACAGATTGGTTCAGTATCGTTATAGTTCAATATATCATAAATATGTTTTGATTTCTTACAACGTGACAATTTATAGATATTGGGTAAAATCAAGGGATTTTGTACCTTAAATATAGCCCCTTCATTATCTTTTGTTTTCATCCATGCTTTTACTGCTTGTACTATACCCATAAATTCTAAAAAAAAAAAAAAAAAAAAAAAAAAAAAAAAAAAAAAAAAAATATATACACAAGGATAAATGGATGAAAATTTGTCATATGTATAAAAAGTACCATCTTCATGTATGATATCGTTTACATATTGTATGTTATACTCAAACAGATTTTTATTGAAATATGTTTTTTTACCTATCATAATGTTTGGATTAAAAAAAAGTGGTACATCACCTTTTGCCTTTTCTATAAGAAGGCTGTCTTTCTGAACTAAGTCAATCCAAGCATTAAAGATATCTATCCAAAAGACATTTTTGAGAGTTTTTTTAATCTCATGTATATAATCTATTACTTCCGGTAATGGCATTGAGCTGGATGGACGCTTAGATTAAGGCTCCGTAATATTGACAAAACGTTTTATGATGTTCAGATTTTGGAGTGGACAACGACCGCCATTAGATAAAAGGACTTTTTGGCAGTAACTTGCCACACTTATTTTCTTATTATTTAGTATCTGAACAATTTTGTATTCCATTTCAATGTGTGAGCGTTTGTGCCGTGGTGAGCAGTATTCATAAAGACAGTGCGTGCACGTCGAAAATTTTAAATCACTTACAACTTAAGTGGTATTAGACTATCTGCTGTCTGCTAGAAAAATTGTTTTGTAACCTCAAAAAATAAGAAAGAAGTTCTTGAAAACATGTCGCAGAAAACTAGACAAATCAGTAAATATAGGAACTCTGCTGAAAACATAAGCGAGAATGGTACAAATGACGAGAAACTTCACAGCCGTGACGAAAACCTAAAACATATTCTATCCGAACTCAAATCTCTCAAGACGAGTGTAAGCAAAACGGTGAAAAACGAAGACCTGAAAAGTATTATAAGCTCCATCGTAAAATCTGTGTTTGAAGAACATAAGCAAGAAATGGAGAAAATGCTTGATGAAAAAAATGAAGAACTTATAGAAATTATTGAATCACAGAAAACAGAAATTAACAATCTAAAAATTGAAATACAATGTATTTCCAAAGAAAATGAGCAGTGTAAAATCCTGGCTAAATCAGCCCTCGCTAAAGCAAACTGGAATGAACAGTACTCGAGAAAAAACAATGTAAAAATCCATGGTGTGAAGGAAATGCCGGGAGAAGATGTGAAAACTCTTGCACAGTCTTTGATAGAGAAAAACACAGGAGTGGACATACCAAACGAAGATATACTCGCTATTCATAGAATCCCAACTAGGAAGGACTACCAACGTCCTATTCTAATGAAAATGAAAAACAATACAATAAAAGCAAAAATAATGAAACATCGATCGGATATGAAAAGGAAGTCAAATGGCACTACACGCCTGAGTGACGACGTTACTCAACACAACAGTGAGCTGATCAACACCCTTCTGAAAAACCCTAAAATTAAATCAGCATGGTATTTTAATGGCCATGTGCATGGGCTTGTTTTAGACAGAAAAGTAAAGTTTGACATATTTGATGAGATTAGTGAAAAAATTGACAATCTCTAATACGACAATATTCCGGGAAAAAATACTTCAACGTGAAGGTTTGGTGACTATAACTGTAGTCAGAATATCCGGTTATGACGCTTGCTAACGGGAAAAGAGTACCAATTCATTTCCCATAGACCTCAATGTTAACCTTTGGCCCTCTCACTAATTAACTATATCGATTTTAAACAAATGACCGCAAACATTTCAAAGTTCATTCCAAGTGTTGATAAAAAATGACAAAAAATATATAGGGTCCCGTGCCTTTTATAGGCCATATTTGTACTTTTTTACAACACATAGCAATCTGCGGTAAATTACACACTTCATTTTAAGCACACCCCTACCATGGTAATTTCCTCAGTCATTTCTCGATTTTGTGCGATAATTTTTCATCCTGACAATTAATTTGAACCTCTATAATATTTCTTTCAATTCCAAATAATTTCACTCTTGATATTAGCCAATCACGCAACACCTAGACATTTATACCTCCGCTCAATCTTGGGTAAACTCCGTCCGGGTTACGCATACGGGGGTTTGGTACTCTCATTCCTTACATGTGAAAAGTTCATTTTTGTTGTTTTGTCAATATAGAAATCTCATGCCGCTACTAGGATATATGATATGTATTTTACGTTTCTTCTTGTGTTCTTCTTCTCTCTCTATGACCTTTATTCCTTTCTTTTCTTTCTGTCTATATATTGACTACATTGAGTTGGCATGTTTACAAAAAGTTTCAACTAGTTTAAATACATGTAGGATCATCCGTTCCAGATCGTGTCGTTATACTATCATTTCATCATATTCTAATGGCTATAAACATTTTATCAGTTAATTGTCAAGGTTTGGGAGATATCGCTAAACGCAGAGATGCCTTAAATTATCTTAAAAATTTGAATTATAATATTCATTGTCTACAGGATACTCATTTCTCAATAGATTCAGAAAAAGAGGTAAAAAACCAATGGGGATTCCAATGTTATTTCAGCTCCTTCACAACAAATTCAAGAGGGATTGCTATCCTGATAAATAATAATTTTGATTTTAAGGTCATCAAGGAAAAGGAGGACAGTACTGGGAATGTTCATATTCTTAAAGCACTTATAGAAAATCATGAGGTTATATTCTGTGATATATACGGTCCAAATTCAGACACACCTGATTTCTTTGAAAATATTCAAGCTTGCATTGAAGAGCTGAATTGTTATAATATTATATGGTGTGGTGATTTCAACATTGTCTTAAACACTGAACTTGACTGTTACAATTACAACACAATAAATAATCCTAAAGCTAGGAGCAAAGTTTTAGAACTAATGGAATGTTGTTACATATCATGTTGTTACATATCGTGGCACTGTTACATACAGTATCATTGTTACATACCGTGTCATTGTTACATACCGTGTCATTGTTACATACCGTGTCATTGTTACATACCGTGTCATTGTTACATACCGTGTCATTGTTACATACCGTGTCATTGTTACATACCGTGTCATTGTTACATACCGTGTCATTGTTACATACCGTGTCGTTGTTACATACATGAACCATGTCATTGTTACACACCGTCTCGTTGTTACATATCGTGTCCTTGTTATATATTGTGTCGCTGTTACATACCGTCTCATTGTTACATATCATCTCGTTGTTACATACCGTGTCGTTGTTACATTGATTGATTGTATCTTGCTTAATGTCTCGCTCGATAATTTTTCACTCATAGAGAGACTTCACCAAGACCGGTGAAGGACTTCAAATTTAGGCCTTTGCTCGGCACTTACGTCCAATGAGCAGTGAGGGTTCTTTAGCGTGCCACACCTACTGTGACACGGGACATCCGTTTTTAAGGTCATCTCCGAGGACCCGTGACATTCACACCTGATGCCGAGCGTTTGACTATGAAACTATCACTACCCATTTTAACGACTTGGGTCTGTCGCGGCCGGGATTCGAAGTCCGGCCTACCGCATGCGGAGCGAACGCTCTAACCTCTCGGCCACCGCGGCGGTGTGTCGTTGTTACACACCGTGTCATTGATACAAACCGTGTCGTTGTTACTTACCGTGTCATTGTTACATACCGTGTCATTGTTACATACGGTGTCGTTGTTACATACCGTGTCATTGTTACGTGCCGTCTCGTTGTTACATACCGTTCATTGTTACATACCCTATTGTATCAGAACGGATCTGCCTAAGAGCAGGCATGTAGAATCAGGGGATGAGGGTATCCCCTACATTTCGACAACGATTATTTCCCGATATTCTAATGTGCCTATAATTAAGGAATTTTGCTGCACCAGAGAAATTTGATGTGGGTGAAAAGTGGAGGATATGTACAATATTTTGAAATTAAAATCTTTGAAATCTACTTTATTTAGTCAAACAATGCAGTTTTAGTTGATACCAAACTGAGAAAAATTTATGAACCCTGCGGGACTCGAACCCGCAATCTACAGTTCAGCAGTCGACGTGCAAATCTACTGAGCTATGCAATGATTCTTTTAATGAATAGGCAAATATTGCTGATATTTATATTTTAAAATGGAATGTAATGGCTATATTGATCCATTTAGACAATTACATGAAACAACAAGACGTTATTCTTGGCGTAAGAAAAGACCCTTTAAGCAAAGTAGATTAGATTTTTTTCCTTTTCTTAGCTTAGGAAAATAAACTTTTATCTATTACACAAAGACATATATCATAACTTTGCTTCCAAAAGGTGAAAAACCAAGACAGTACCTTAAAAACTGGCCCCCAATAACAGTGTTAAACACAGTATATAAAATAGCTTCAGGTTATATTGCCAATAGATTAAAAACACATATTAGTAAACTTATAAATACAGACCAAACTGGTTTCATTAACAATAGATATATTGGTGAAAATAGACGTTTGATATATGACATTATGCAGTTTACTGAAGAAGAAGAAAATCCTGGGTTTTTATTACTTCTAGATTTTGAGAAAGCTTTTGACACGATATCATGGGATTTTATTCAAAGTACTTTACACTATTTTAATTTTGGGCCTTCCACTAAAGACTGGATTAGAATATTTTATCACAATATTACATCCGCAGTTATACAAGGTCATGTCTCTGAATCTTTCAATATACAACGTGGCTGTAGACAAAGCGATTCTTTGTCACCATATATGTTTCTATTTTGTGCTGAAATTTTAGCAATTATGATAAGAAAAAAACCCAGTAATAATAAAGGAATCACTGTTAGAAAATACTGTAAAAAAAATCTCAGTTTGCAGATGATACATCAATTATACTTGACGGTAGTAGAGAATCTCCCCTAGAAACTGTAAGGACACTGAACAAGTTTTCTGAACAATCAGGTGTATGTATTAACTGCTCCAAAACTCATGCAGTCTGGATAGGTACTAAGAGATTTAGTCAAGAAATAATATATTCAACTATAAATTTTTCTTGGGGTAATAGTATATTTACTTTTCTCGGTATTCACTTTGATGTAGACTTGCAAAATATTCCAAAAATGAATTATGAACCAAAGCTGATACAGATGAAGGCAATTATCAGCCAGTGGAGCAAAAGATATCTAACACCAATAGGAAGGATAACTGTACTTAAAACTTTGGTGCTACCTCTTTTAAATCATATTCTGATGTTTATTCCTAATCCGGCTGATGCTTTTTGTAAAGAATTAGAAAAACTCTTTTACTCCTTTGTATGGAATGGTCCTAGCCACCGCATTAAGAAAGATATCATTACAAAAACATATGAAAATGGTGGTTTACGAATGATTAATATAAAAGCCTTTATTGCATCTTTAAATTTTTTTTCGATGAGACAATTAATCTTTACAGATAAAGGCTTTGAGCTCTTCATTCCCAAGCTTGATTTGACAAAATTAACAACATGAGGATTCATGTTCCTGAAAAAAATTGTTTACTTTGTCATGTTTGTTCGGTAATTTGTTTAGTCAAGTTACAAATCTCATTATTTTCATCTTATCTTTTTCTCTTTGTTGAATTGTTGTTGAAAGTGCTACATTTTGCAATTCTTTAAAATTACTGTTTCACTATTTCTCATGTACTTGGAAGTATTTTTCACATCTCAATATATGAAAGGTTAAGATAATGAACAGTGATCAATCTCATAACCCCCATAAGCAATACAAAATAGAGAGTTTGGCACACACGGACCCCTGTATACACCAGAGGTGGAATCATGTGCCGAAGAGGAGGAAGCATCCCCTGTCGACCGGTCATATCCGCCGTGACCCTTGTATCTTGATTACGTAAACGGAATTATTTATAGTCAAAATCAAACAGCAAAGAATGGCCTAACAATAGGTATGTAACAAATCAGACAGCATTTGACTCATTGATATAGGTTGTATTGGCAACGTATCCACATATTAAAGATGTGTTTAGACTTTGGTTAAATTCTGGTCTGTATCCTTCAAGTTATGACAACAAGATTCACCATTTTTTCTTTTCTATGATTGAAATCCATACTCCATGCAAAACTTACATGTAATATTTTGCAATTTTATTCACAGCTGAATATTTCGTTTGTGGTTTGTTTATTACAAGTTTTATTATTTAAAAAATCCAGTATTTTATAGCAAATTGTGTCTAGTATATTCAACTTGGACATGAAATAAAGCATGCATACAATTCAGTATTATTCCTTGTAAGATAGTTGAATTAAAAGTTTGAAATACTTTATAATATCCTTTGTTCACTGATACCTTTGCAAAAAATATAGCTGTCCTATCAGTGTTGAAAATAAAAAAAAGTTGGAGTCCTATCAGTATGTAAGTCAACATAAATGTGTGTCCTATTGCATTTTGCACCGGTCCTAACTCCCCAATACATGACCGGTTCCTAAGGGTTTTAATGAAGTTTAGGAATCCAGTATAGGTGCGGCAATTCATAGTCATCCGACCCATTGATTGGGATATTAAATGTGTCTAAAATTGGAGCATGATTTTGAAGAATTTTATCCTTTCAAAGGGTAGCTGGAGTAGAGGTACGATTCTCAAAAGCGGATTTAATGCCAAGTTCGTTTAAAACACAGTTGTAACAATGAGCTTTACAAACAAAGACACTGTTATTACTAGCTTTCTCAGCTGGAACCAAAGCATATTCCTCATGTAACCTATCTGATTCTTTTAAAGAAAGACTTGGGAGATTTTACATATTAACTAAATTTACTAGCGAGTATTATCACGAGTAAAATGATCTGCATCCCAACCCCCATTCCGACCGCTGTTCCGAGATAATGCTAAAAATAACTTATATACATCTGAATACATAAATACCGGATATGACGTCATAAGTGTGAGACGTAGACGCATCTGTCGACATAACTTCGAGTATGTTGAAGAGAAGAACTGGGGAATTCAGTGTTGCAGCAAGGTGTACATCCACACACAAAGATAATGCGTCGCCACACGAGTTTACCAAGGAGGATAGAGACGACATTCGTCGACAATGGATTAATTTTGTTAAAACAAAGCGGAACGATTTTGTCATCCCCATCCCTCATCCCGTGCTGTGAGAAAAACATTTCACACACGACTGCTATCCAGTAGAATATAGGATAAAGAAGTCCATCGAAATCGAGATTAAAAAGAAATCACCCTTGCGACACACGATGCCCACTATTCATTTCGCTGGAACGTCGCATTCTTTTCTAGGAAAAAGATCTTCCTCAGGCCTCACACGATGCCGATGATGAGCACATGACGTCCCTCGCAACCGAAGAAAATGCTGTCTGCATTTGTTAAAAGGAATGTATTAGGGTAAGACTGAATGTTAAAGTTAATTACTTTATTATTTAATTCAGTTGGATACCATGAGATGCAATCGGTGGCAGATTTTATTTAGAACGAGTCTCCGAAATTCACGGAATCACAATAAATGTGTGTCATTTAAGAATAATCCAATCAACAGATTTTTAATTCATATTTATTCACATTTAGTTCCAAAGTTTTATTCATAGTGATACACGATTGAATCTAATTTATGTATCGGGGATGGAGGGTTATTGATCAAGCGAAACGCCGTTTTATGTGGATACACTCCCCTAGGTGCACTCCTTATATGTACAGTCGTCCTAAAGACTTTTAAAAATATATTGTTGTGAATTTATATAAAACTCTAAACACTTTCTTGAAATATTGCAGCCGTGCTACTGGTCTTCTTCAGCCCTGTTAACTACTGATAGCAGCGTAACCCAAGACTACATCAAGGTAGGGCCAATGTATATAGTATGTGCGTAAAAACCAGTAACACTGTTACAATGTTTCAAAAAAGCGTTTAGGGAAGAGACTGTGTAAAATATGATTAATAATCTGCAGGTTACGTGGACCAGTTAATGGAGGTAGTCTTTTACTTCAACAGAGGATCAGACTATGGTCTCTAGTGGGATCATGCCGAATACTGTTGTTCCTCCTCCACTATGCAGCGCCTATGAACGACCTGATAAGGAGACAGCTATCAGAGAAATTGTTTCGAGATTTGCAACAGACAATGCTTTAATACTAGATACTGAGAGGAATCAAGATTATTTCTATTAACAGCAGAAGTTTCATGTTTTATAAGCATACATGATACATGTATATGTATATGTAATACATTTACAATGGAGACTCATCTGGACACAAATCTACACTTCCTGGACACAAATTATTGGGAACAGAAACACCCCACCACCACACACACACAGATATATATATATATATATATATATATATATATAGGGAATATAAAGCGTTGAGTGGATTAACGAGGCTTGACTGTAGTGCAAGTTGGCATAAATATAACTGTGGTTTAAAGCCTGTGTAATTCCCTGAATTATCTGGAACACTGTTCCGGATACACTTCACAGCACATGCTGGTAAAACAACTGGAATCTTTTTTCCAATATACCCCCATGCCCACCTTACTAACTGTCTATATGTTGTGTATCTGTACTTTCTGAAAACGTAAAAATAAACTAAGTTACCTTATGCATGTATAACAATTTCAGATAAGCTATAGATATATCAAATAATGATATATATGGTAATGAGGTTTCAAAGAAGCCTCGTACAGATGTACGTATACTCGGATGAATCTTCAATGTCTTCCCCGTACTGTTGCTTGTATTGATAGTAAGCTATTTGAAGAAGGTATATGTTTAAACAGGCTGGCGAGAATCCAGGGTGGTCAGTTATGCAGGTAATCCCCTCATCATCCTCAAAAATAGAAGTTATGTTTTCCACTTCATGGCAGCACACACGTTCACGGGCGGTAGCCATAATAGAACAGTTTCCACATCTTCACCTGCAAGATGTAAATTGTCCACAGTACTTGCATACACAAGAAACATTGATGCAAGTACCAAATTTATGGGTCAGGTAGATCTTGGAAAGTGTAAAAACTATTTTTTTTAAAGAAAAGGTGTTCCAAAGAATTCCTTTGTTTAGAAGCGCGCAAAATTACTCGAAGGCTGATAAAAATTACAGAAAATCCGGAGATGAATGAAATAAATGAAAATAACAGTTTTAAGATTATAAACAGTAACTATTTATTTCTAGCTCAATAATGCAGTTTAATTCGTAGTACCAAAGTCAACAGCAGGCTAAACACAGTCCACGATTGTCCGATTGATCGATACAAAAATACGTTTGTCCGATCAATCGGTATACTTATCAGTATCAAAATACATGCATCTTCAGTGTATAATCGATTCTTCGTTATTGATAATCAATAACGATATTGATAATCAATATTTTGGACATGTGCAAACCAATACATGTACATTACATTAGTGGATCTAGAGGAGATAAACCCCCCTCCTTGATTCTGTTTATATTGTAAGAGGAAGAGATATATCAGAGGTTGGTATTTATATTCTTCCGGGAAGGGAATATCATTACTGCATTGATAGGTAACATTCTAAATTCAAATAGTGCGGAAGAGGAGGGGGGGGGTCTCCTGTAAGTTTATGCCATCCGACATCGATTTTCATACACTGATTATTATTTTCAACATTCATCACATGTATTTTTAAGGGGGAGGGGGTTGTGATTAAACACTATGTGAATTAATTTATTTGTTTTTGATTAATTTCAGTTTTATTTTATTTGTTTATTTATCTATTTTGTTTTATTTTCAGTTTTAAATATGTAAATATCATACATGTATGTATACAACATGCTTTCATATACTATTTTATATTGTATCTGTATAATACTGCTGTCTGTATATATGTTTTCAGGACCACACTGTAAACTAGTTCTAAACTAATTGTGCTATCCTTTTTAAATAAAGGACATTATTATTATTAGTAGTAGTATTATAATGAGGGTGATTTAACCTCCGTTTTCATGGTCATATCAGAAAAACATGTGATTCTTACTTCTAAATGCCCAGCGTTTGGTGAAATCGCAATCACTGCCTATGTTAACGTCTAATGTTTGACGCGGTAATGACACGAGCGGGGCTCGAACTCACGACCTCCCGGTTATGAAGCGAACGTTATATCACGAAGCTGCTGCGACTGGTGATGTTGTACAAAATACGTTATAGCAACAATTTTTGACTGCGCTAGAGTTAGAACATGTCTTCCACTTTACAGCTTAATTTTGTTGTTGTTAGAAATGCAAATAACTGAGTATTGTATATATTTTTATGATTAGATAAATCTACGAATAATTATCATTTCCTTCAACATTTCTTGACAAGTACACATAGGCTAACCACTTAAGTCTAAAATGTCTTTCATGAGAATCAATAGATCAAAAATATACCTGAACGTATCCAGATTTCTTTTTATCCCCTTCATATTCAGTGATCGATTGTTCATTAGAATTATTGCTTGATATGAGCAAAATTCATTGAGGTGAAACTATTTCTTTTACATCAAAAGAATGTCTGTCAATAGTTTCATTTTCAACCAGTATTGTCATTGTATTGTTCTCACTTTGGAGGGTAAAATGGCTTCGAATAGTAGTGCTACCGAAAGGACCTCAGAATCACAAAGGTTAGCTTGGGATCTGACCCTGCACAGAGTATTGTCTGTATCCATTGCTGCACTGGGCACAGTCATTAATCTCACAACTATTGTTGTGATAATCTGTCGAAGACTTTATCAAAAAAATAATTTCTTATTCGTGCTGAATTTCTTCGTTGGGAATCTATTGATGAGTTCACTGGCTTTACCTCTACTTTTTGTGCTCTCGTTTTCATCACCTCAGAAACTTCATGTTATATGTGTCATTTCTGGATATGCCTATTTTAGTTTAAGTGCAACTCTGTTGATTGATATGTCATTGATTTCTTTAAATCGATATATTCAAATAGTGCAATTCAATTACTACGACAAGATGTTCAGCACCCGGAATACATGGATAATGGTAGCGTTCGCTTGGTTGTTTTATCCAACAGTTTTATTATTTCCGCTGACTGGCATATGGGGAAAATTCACTTTAGATCCGCAACGACTAATCTGTAGTCCTATGATCAGTAATGAGGAATTCAGGCTTTTTTCCCTCATTTTAGTAATCGCTATCACTGCCCCTATTCCATTTTGCTACACTGGAATCATAAGGAAAGCAATATCTAGTGGCAAGCGGGTTAATACCACGCAAAGTGGAAACAGTGAAAGGAGAAAGAACGAAAAGAAATTGATTCGATCAATTTTAGTATTGATAACACTGTCCTCAGTCATACAAATGCCGATTGTTGTGTCAACCAAAGTAGATCCCAAAATTGAATTAATTAGCCCGTTGTTCCATTGTTTGTTTTTCTATCTAGGAGCATCAATGTCTTTAGTTAATGGACTGACAGAATCTATACTAAACCATCAGATAAAAAGATGCTTCTTGAGTATCTTTAAACAGATTTTGAAAAGAAACAAAAGTAATACCTCCGAACTAGCAGATACTGCAATGGACACATTTTAATCACTGGAATGCTATGGTGAATTTACATCGTCAACAATACGAAAAGGTAGAAGTGTGTCGCGTTTGATCCCGTCACCTGACAATTTTGTTGTTGATGACGTCCAGTATCCATGCCCAGGATATGAATTTCACGACTTGTGAAAATTCATCAGCCCACACTCTACGAGCAGATGAGAACTTTACTATATAGACTCCTCCTCGGTACTCGTGCTTCAATACTTGTGTTGAGATAGAACGCTTAAAGACTTAATTAGTTTAATTTATTTTTGTATATCTTTTAGATATCTACAAACAATCGAAGTTGTGTCATAAAGATAAGGGAATACTTCAATGGTAATCATTTGTTCTGATTTTAAATATTCCTTACTATGTCTAGCGTGTTCTATGTCAATTGTTCAGTGGGTCAGGTGTGAACATGTCAACGGTCCTCGGAAATGACCTTAAAATGGATGTCCCGTGTCACAGTAGGTGTGACGTGATAGAACGCTCACTGCTCAATGGATGTAAGCACCGAGCATAGGCCTAAATTTGAAGCCCTTCACCTGTATTGGTGACATCTCCACATGAGTGAAAAAGTCGTCGATATATCTAAATGGGCAAGTGAAGACCACAGGACGAAGATTTTGAATAAACTCTGTTTCATAAGAATATAAAATCAGGTCAGCTAGCAAAGGAGCACAATTCGTGCCGTTTGGAATTCTAACAGACTGTTGGCAAACATGATCACCAAAGACTACGAAGATATTGTCAATAAGGAGCTCCAGAACATTTTTTATTTCAACTTCAGATTACCAGTGCGTGGAATCAGAGTGGTGTTTCACAAAGTACATGTAATGTTTTGGATGACTGATCACTAGATACGAATATATCCCTTTTCCATTATTATTATCCCATGGGGATCCGGATTAAAATAAGTTTTCAGTACCCATTGATTGTCGTAATAGGCAACTAATTGGGGCGGTCTTTCGGATGAGATTGCAAAATCCGAGGTCCCTCGTCACAGCAGGTGTGACACGATAAAGATTTCTCCTTGCTGAATGGCTATAAACACTTAGCACAGCCCTTCACCGGCAATGGTGACCTCTCCATATGAGTGAAAAGTTCTCCAGAATCAATCAATCCATTATTCTTGAATAAACAACTGTCTATAATGTCAACAAGTGTAGTCTTTGATTCATCTTTGGGAATGGTCGTGTAAAGTGCTGAAAAGTCATACGTATTGATGTTGATGATTATAGTAACATTTTGTGATTTCAGATTGCCTAAACGTTCTTTATAATTTTTTAGAATCCACATTTCCTTTAGACCACTTCTGGCATATATTGTGGGACAGTATTTCCTTCACAGCTATTGATATTTTCGTGAGGAGCAAAAATAAGGGCTTGGTAGAATATTAAATGCGACTGGTGATGAAATATTGTTTCAACAGCATCGTTTAAAGTCAACATTTCACCAATTCTATGGTTGTTATAACAGTTTAGTTTGCCAATACAACCTATCATTGGGTCAAATGCTCTCTGACTTGTTTTATACCGATTGTTAGGCCGTCTTTGACACACTGATTTTAATTACGGTGTTACGATATGTAGAGGATAATTACATTTGAATGTTTAACAATTTGTATCTGAAGTGATTGCATTGTAACATTTGATAATTTATTTGAAACGTAAAGTAATTAGATCCACCACTCTATTTGTTTGCTCGTTGTCATGGGGCCACGCGCTGCGTGTGGCAGACGGAGAGAACTCGACACAAGATGCGGTCATAGCAGATCGACACGGGACTGTCTGAAGAAAAATTTTGCGTAATCAGATAAATTTGATGATGGCTGGACGTTCGTGCGATGTGTGCGTGTCGGTTTCGAGACAAGGGTTTCGGGATTCGAACATGTGTTTGGAGTCGGCGATTAACATTAGACTGTGAGAACTGGGATTTCGCTGGTTTGTTGTGAAGCCACTGTACGCCATTATTGTTTATCATGTTTATAATGTAGAAACTTATGAAAATGATTTGATGCTTGTTCAAGATTAAAGATGTAAAATCTATTTTGACTGAGGTATTTTTTTAGTGTGCCGAAATTGTCTTTTATTTAATTTTCTTATAATTTTGGCGACGTTACAACGGATAACTCCGTTTACCTGATCAAGATATGGGTCTCAAGGTGGGTGTGACAAGTCAACAGGGGATGCTTACTCCTCCTTAAAACTAGATCCCACCTCTGGTACATCCAGGGGTATGTGTTTGCCCAACTTTCTATTTTGTATTGCTTACAGGAGTTGTGGGATTGATCACTTTTTGTTATCTTCATCTTTCATAATAGAAAATGTTTTTTAGGTTTTCGTCGAATAGGAAATTTCCTCGCCCTGTTCACTCATCGTCTTCAGTATGAGGCGTTTTCGAGAGAAATAATAAATAATTTGTAATTTTCAGGACTCATTCACACTCAGGCGAGGCAAAAACTGCAGACGTTACCAATGTATAATCAGGAAAAGCAGAAAGAAGTGCACCAAAATGGTAGATGTCGCAACCCCTAGGGTTCTGATTCTAAGGCGGGTCCAAAATAGTCTTGAAAGGTGAAGATAGCGAACAGTGATGATGTTGATTGCATTGGTGTGGGCATTTTGGGACATTTTGCTGAGTATTAGACTTTATTCTAGATATGCAGAAATGAAATATTATGGAATATTCAATAGCCTTTGGGACTTTTGAATAATGCTCAGATGATCGATAAGACCTGCTTTAAGAGATATTTGAAAAGTTTTTAAAAATTAACATATTTCGCAGGTACTTTATGAAAACATCACTGTAATACATACTCACTGTCATCTTCATCGATAACGTTTTGGAATGATTTATACTTCTCTGATTAAAGCCACACTTTCTAAAGGTATATTGTTGTTACCCTTGTCCGTCCGTTCGTCTTTCACACTTTCCTCTTGCTCACACTTCTCTTTTATTTCAAACAGTGACCAAGTAATCTTTTGGAATATGATATGTGGTACGCTGTAGAAGTGCAGTGAGGTTTCGGAATTTTGAATTTAACATTTGGGAAAAAAAACAAGCCACGAGGCCCATGACCCACATCGCTCACCTAAGTCACCTTGGCTCAATTTTCCCCTAGATTTTCGCATTAAAAATTTAGATCCCTAATCTGACCTCAACCTACTCCCGGGGGGGGGGGCATGATTTTTACAAACTTGAATCTGCACTATGTCAGAAAGGTTTCATGTAAATGTAAACTTTTTGGCCCAGTGATTCTTCAGAAGAATTTTTAAAAATAATTTTCCCTATATATTTGTATGTAAAACTTCGTTCCCCTACTGTGGCCCCATCGTACCCGCGGGAACCATGCTTTTTACAATTTTGAATCTGCATTATGTCATGAAGCTTTCGTGCAAATGTAAGCTTCTTCGGCCTAATGGTTCTGAAAAAGATTTTCAAAGATTTTTTTTAATTTATTATTTTATAAAATTTTATCCCCAATTATGGCCCCTTCTTTGCCCCAGGGGTCATTAGTTTAATAAACTTGAATTTGCACTAAGTCTTGAAGCATTCATGTAAATCCTAGCTCTTCTGCCTTAGTGGTTCTTCTTCAGAAGATTTTGAAAGATTTTCCCTATAGATTTGTATTTAAAACTTTGATTCCCTATTGTGGCCCATCTTACCCCCAGAGGCGATGATTTTCACAAAATGGAGTCTTCACTTTATCAGGAAATGCCATGTAAAATTCTACTTTCCTGGCCCAGTGGTTCTTGAGAAGATCTTTATGTACTACTCCATATAAGGGTCAGGCAGGGAGTGGCATATCAAGGTCTGTCGATTTTGATGAAACTTAGCATGGTGTTAACCTTTGCCTTTAGAAGCGAACATATAACCTCAATTTTTTTCTTACACCTGTTTGGTTTCCATAGCAACAATCACCCAGTTTAAGACATCCAATGGCTATTATCTAAGTAGTTCATGGTATAATAGTGAGATTTAAAAATTAAATAATGCACAAATTTTGATATAATTATTTTAAAATGAATTTATTGTTATGAAATATAGAGTTTAAAGAAGCTGTTGATATAAAATAAAATACCTTAATGTTAATTGTAATATCTAGTCAGTGTCCATGAAAAAGGGAGATAATCAATAATGAGTCAAATTTGGATTTTCCTCTTTTTTCAACATCTTCTCAGGTAAAAAAAAATCTAAAACTCAAGACTGGATATATCTAACACTATCAGTCATAAAATCATTTATTTTAGTTATGCTTGTAAATGAAAAAAAAAATGTGTAAATGCAAACTTGTTACTAAAAATAGCATTTAAAATTTGAATGATTTCTCATTAACAGCCATTCTCTGTAACCACTTCAACATTTAAATAAGGGATCCGACAGGCACTGTCACGATTTTTTTTAAATGGCAGATCACCTTAATCTCACATAAGCAATGTAAAACCATCATAGTTTGGTTGCTATGCAACTCCCATTGCCATGGTAACACGTGCATATCTTCCAGGTCATAAAATAGATAAGTCCATTTTAAGGTAAGGTTTGCAACAACTGGGATATAACTCTTGACATACCTCAGTGCACTTATCGCTTTATGACGTCATAACGAAAAAATGCATCACGTCATAGTTGTATCGAGGGAAAATGTCATAATATTTACTTGCTATCTACTAACGCTGTCAAACAGCATATGAGTAAATCTCTATGACAAAATGATAATAATGTTTCTCAAATGATCATTTATAAATTATTTTCTTTGATATTATAAAAGTCTACAATTTTTATATTTATATATACATATGCAGTATGCACAACAGTTAATTTCCATTAAAGTTATTTCGTGACCTTGAAATCGCCTCTAATGGACATCGGCATTTGAAATACATGGAGAAAGTTGTTTATAAACAACGACATGGCTCTGGTAAAAGATGATGATGATTGCTGATATTTTGTGTGAAACCATGAGATGATCACATGAAATATCTGCGAATCTTGCTAAGGAAACTCCAAAAGTAGGATTTTTTATGCTGTTATAATCGATCATTGTGTGTGAATAGTATACTGAAAGACAAGATTCGAAATTAACGAAGCTAGGGAGTTTTAATGACATTCACAAGCATTTATTTAAAGAATAAACCTGACAAAGTTTTACCTCTTTAATTACATGCACTTTATATTTCAATGCTATGACATCTACTTGCGCTGATAGGGCGATCTATCGCATGAACTATAATATGAAGTGTAGAAAAACGCGACTGATATGATCACGTACGAATAAAGGGAGAGGGTCTTCTCTAGTATATCTTAAGATAGTCTTAATTTTGTCTGAGGAACATATGTATAACGGGATGGATCTTGTCGACATAAAACATTTTATTAGTGTCATTTTTACTAACTTTACGTTAACACACACCCCCCTCTAAAATCAACCACTGACCGGGCTTTATATTGTCACACAGGTTACAGTTGTACATGTATGTTCAACTATGTAAATGCACATCAAGCAATGGAACAACAAGAGGGAATTTATATCCAAGATATAGAATATAAGAGAGGTTCGAGCTAATAAAACACGGAATTTATGACGAAGCATGATTGTGGAACACCCGTCGGGAAATTAAAGATATTTTATTGTATATAATTTAGAAAACAAACAAAAATCCAACAACTTAATTTCTAATAAATGTGATACTACAATGCTTGACAAATAAATATAAATATCATTTATCATTTTTTGGACTGAAATTGTATTTTGTTCATGAAAATGCTCAATGCACTCTTTAAAAGTTGTACAATTATAAAACAAAGTGACGAATCGCATAAATGAAATAATTCCTTTTCATTTGTTACCATGGAAACAAAGACCTGTGGGTAGTAATCTTATGTGCTTTCTTAAGTGTTTATGGTCCAAATATTATGTTTAAAGGGAATTTTTCTGACGTAGATCTTGTAAAGCTGCTCAATATGCATTTTTTGTTGCCATGGCAACCAATTTAGATTTTATTGAAGATATAAAAAGTGCTATTTTTGGTGTTTCAGAATAAAATCTTTCTACCAATTAATATAATCTTATAGATGATACTCTTTTTTAAATTCTACAAGCTTTTTACCCCATACGTTTGCCTCACGTAGTTTTTATACCACTAGTATTCCCTTTTGTACAAAGATCCCGAAAATGTAAAACATCACAAAATTTAGCCCATCGGGTCAAAAAACGACACGGGCAATTTTTGTTAAAAAGTAAAATTTTAAAAGATAAATTCATACTGAACATACTGATATGCAATATGATTTTGTTCGCTACATGTCAAAATGACGCAAACCTTAATACCTTAAATGAAAAATGACAATTTTTATTTAAATATGTTAGATTTAGCTGTTTGATTTCATATCAAATCATCATAAAATAATATTTTCTAGTATTTTTGTTATTTAGTTTGATATTTAGTTAAGGATTTGAACATTTCTATGGTTTTATTTCTGTCTGAAAAATAGGTGTGTTTGATACATTCTAAAAAGGCTATTTTAGAGGCAAATTTGAATTTTGGATAAAAATTCCCGCATGTAGCTTGAAATATATGAATGGTTATTCAGCATGCATTGGATCGACAGCTGTAATACTGTCATATAACAATGGTACATATTAAGGAATATGTCGTCCAATCTGTGTTTCCATGGAAATAAAATGATGCATTTCGTCATGATATGCCAGTAGAGATGCATATTTCATTGCAATTTAAAATACATTTTTCTTTGTAATCTAAGTATATCATCTTGATAACTTACTGCTATTGCTGTTATGACTTTAAATTTCTACAAATTTGATATGAGAATGTTGGTTGCCATAGAAAAGAACATTATTATTTCTTTTCAAATTCGGAATACATGCAGGAGTAAATATTTTAGACAAAAATAAAAACTGCTTTATTGACATATTCAACTGAAGTTAATATAATAGTGAAAAAATATTGTTACTATTAATATTTCTATTGAATAGAAAATCATCCCCAGGGGTCATGATTTTTACAAACTTGAATTTCACTTTGTCGGGAAGCTTTCTGTAAATTTCTGCTTTTCTGGCCCAGTAGTTCTTGAGAAGATTTTTAAATGACACCAACCTATTTTCGCATTTTTATGATTATCTCCCTTTTGAAGGGAGCATTGCACTTCATTTGAATAAACTTGCATCCCCTTCACCCAAGGCTGATTTAATTATTCTAAGATTGATTGAAATTGGCCAAGTGGTTCTGGAGAAGATTTTCTTATATAACTGCATGTAAAACTTTGATACCCTAATGTGGTCCCACCCTACACCCCGGGGTCATGATCTGAACAAATCTGAATCTAACTCTATATCAGGAACCTTTCAGGTAAATATCCACTCTTCTGATCGAGTGGTTCTTGAGAAGAAGATTTTTAAAGATGCTCATTATATATTCCCATGTATAACTTTGATCTTGTATTGTGGCTCCAACATATCCCCAGGGGTCATGATTTTAATAAACTTGAATAACCACTATGTCAGGAAGGTTTCATGAAAATGTTAGCTTTTCTGGTCCACTGGTTCTTGAGAAGATTTTTATTAAAGTGACCCCACCCTATTTTTGTGATTATCTCCCCTTTGAAAGGGACATGACCCTTCATTTCAACAAACTTGAATTCCCTTCATCCAAGGATGATTTGTAATGCTGAGGTAGCCAAATTGACTGGAAATCTGAATTTCACATTGTTTTCAACTAAATCTCATTTTTATCATACATGTACATCGTGCATGTACAATTGTACTCAGATCATAAAAACTCTTTAATCATATCAATGTATTGTTTATTATTATTTTTTTTCCAAATGTACATGGTTTCTATATATACATTGTACATGTATCAGAAATTGTATTGGCAATAATTGCATATCTTTTAAAAGAGTTGAATCACCATTTATTGAAATAACTACCAAGTTCTAGTTTGAAAGGATAGTTTAATAAAATTTCAAAACTATTTCACATATATATGGAAATGTCAAATTTATGCATTATTCAGTATACATCTTCTACTTTCAAACAAGAAACATTCACAAAAAAGCTCCATATAATCAAAAATAATCATGTACTTTCTTCTTTTATTCAATTAAGACTTCAAAACTCCAATGTCTGATTTTTGCTTCCAAATTCACTATAATTATCTTATATCCACTCGTGCATACACGGGTTAATGTCTAATAAATGCAATATCACCTAACTAAAGATTTTACATCATGTCAATTACAGAAAAAAATATTGTTCTAGATTTTTTCTTCAGTTCTTTTAAAATGATCGCTTTTACAACTTTGATCTGAACCTTTCACCTCATTAGATGTATCATCAAGGCTAAGATACACTTCCATGAGATTGATAACACATTTAAGGAACAAGATGTGTTTGTGAAACACTATATATTCCAAAATGATTTATTTTGATTTGTATCATAGTCTAGTCTCTGATTGGTCAAATACAAACTAGGATATGCAATTTATTTGTATAATATGGTTTGGTATGGGACCCCCCCCCCTCCCGGGTAACCAGCGGTACAAATCTTGATTCTGAGCAGAAACTTTGTATAGGTTTCATAAAGGAATTCATTACTGTTTCAAGGACATTGGGTATAGTAATTTCCTGTCAAGAATGTAAAACTTATACGGTACCAATTTAACTATTTTTTTTTTAACTATTTACACCTTTTCATATATATTTATTTTGACTTTTAATATTTCAAAATTTAGACCTTTCCTTTCCATACACCTTGGTAAAAAAAACAAAGCAAAACTTTATTACCTTAACAATGCTTTAATAGTACCCTAAAGTCCTAGTAAAATTGTAATAATTAATTAAAATCAGAGAGGTAAGCAGATTGTCAGTTCATAATGTTTAATACATAGTTGATCTTCAGCCTACAGTATGTTCATAGTACATGGAAGTGTATTCAATCCCAACAAATCTGCAATACAATAATTTACCTTAACCTAATCTATGTACAATAATGACTAACCAACTAGTTTCTTACTTTTGAAATAGTCTGTTAGGTAAAACAGATGTTCGCCAATATTTGCAGGTTTCGAGTTTGAGCAAATATCCTTCAAATTCTGATATTTTGACAATGCTCAGTCTACATATACAGTGACGGATTAACCTGACCATATTTTTACATGCAACAAAAAAAATATTAGGAAATGTTGAAATTCTGTGTCATATACACTGTTTTTCTCTATAATAGCTCTAAAACTTCATTGTTATTTCGGATTTCAAACATTTCGGTTGAACATCACTGAAGAGATATTATTTGTCGAAATGCGCATCTGGTGCATCAAAATTGGTCCCGTATATTAAGTTTTACATACTGTAGAATTGTTAGTGGAAGATATGATTTTTTTTAAACAATGATGGACAAAAATAAAAGAATTTATAGAATGTGTGATGTGAATTATATTCCTCCACTGATTAAATGTCCTCTATTTCAAAGTTTCCAAATTATTTTTTAATACTTCATTAAATAAAGAAAACAAATATGTCTTTAAACTACTGAGGTATTATTAGAAATAAAGTTAAATTTTGTTAGGAACACTCACCTCTGTCAAGCATACATAACTTTTCTCTTTCCTCATTCAAGTTGAGCCAAAACACACATCCATATTCATGCCTTTCTGTGGCTCACACTTGCAATCGAGAGGATGACCAGGAAATCCACATTTATGCGATGGTTTCCTGTAGATTCCATGACTGTATTTGTGGTTGGCACAAACAGTAACGTTTTGATCTAAATTCGAATGCAGAGGGCAGAACGGATGGGAAGTAGTCCAGGTTCACGGACTTCTCACTAAAATTGCACGATCTTAAAAGTCCTAGAATTGCTCTTGAACAATCTTTCAAATAAATTAGAGCTGTTTTCGGAGTAAATATGTGATAGGTTCCGCAAGGGCTATCAAAATACTGTTGCAGAGCAGACATCAGTGGATGCTGCCATCTTGATTTTTAACCGCCACCTACGTTTTGTGTACCAAAGGGACATAACTCGTACGGCAAATAAGGTTTTTATTTTATAAAATTTTAAAAGTCGATATCTATGCCAACAATAATAAACACAACATTTTAGATACTCCTCAGGATTGAGTATGAATATAGTAATTATCTAATAATTTAAACTTTCTAATATTCATTTGGGAATATGATTTATTGAATTCTGAAAATAGCACATATTCAGTTATTTTCATACAACAATGTGCATTCGGTTTCAGACCTGGGATCACACACTAAAAGAAGGACATGATAAATTTTTTTTACCATTGATAGGTATATTACATTCAAATAAATGTTTTCAAACAGAAATTTCTCAGTTATACGACCTTCCTGACTCTTATGTGGAGCAGTACTTAAAGATTTTCCCTATATATCTCCCTCACGCATAGCTCTAATCCTTGGACGAATTTGACTTTTTGGCACACTGTTTTCCCCTAAAATATAGCTCTAAATCATCATTGTTATTTCGGATTTCAAACATTTCGGTTGAGCATCACTGAAGAGACATTATTTGTCAAAATGCGCATATGGTGCATCAAAATTGGAACCATATAAGTTTTACATTGGGCCATGAATTTAACAAAATTGAATTTGCAATATGTCAGGAAGCTTTCAAGTGAATTTCATATCTTCTGGCCCAGTGGTTGTTGAGAATATTTTTAAATTACGCCACCCTATTTTTGCATTTTTGTGATTATCTCTCCTTTGAAGGGGATATGGCCCATCATTTGAACAAACTTGATCACTTCACCCAAGGATGCTTTTGGGAAAGTGTTGTTGAAATTGGTCCAGTGGTTCTGGAGAAGTCGAAAATGTGAAAAGTTTACAAACAGACCGACAGACGACGGACAACAGTTGATCAGAAAAGCTCATTTGAGCTTTCAGCTTAGGTGAGCTAAAAACCTAACGCTTTATCTAAAGAAAAACCTGCTTACTAGAACGCCTTTTACAATTTACGCAGTATATAGAGTATCTTTTGGAAGATGATTGGTGGTGAGTTATAGATGATACCCAATAAGGTTTCAGAATTCTCATTTTACTCTGGGGACCAAATGGAGATCGAAAGCGTTTGTACTAAAAAAAAAACTAGTTTAAAACTCCCTTTACATTTTACATGTATGCTGTTACTAAATCATCTATTGGAAGATGATTGGTGGTGTTTTGTAGATGTGCAATAATATTTCAGAGTTATCATATTCACCCTTGGGGCCAACTTGGGTTTGAAAAAACAAAGTTTGTTTCTAAAATAAACCCTGGTTCCTAAAACTCCTCTTACAGTCAAATCATATTTAGGAAGATGATTGTTGGTGTGCAGTAGATCTGCAATAAGTCTTAAGAATCTTCAGTTTCATCCTGGGAGCCAAATGAGGGTAAAACGACGTTTTTAGACAACCATCCTTGGTTCCCAGAACTTCTCTTACATATTGTACAAAAGCCAAAAACCTTCTGAGAAGTAATTGATAGGGTCCTATTGTTAGAGGACTCACGGTAGGTATGACTGGTCGACAAGGGATGCTTAGTTGCTTACTCCTCCTAGTCATTTGATCCTACCTCTGATGTGTCGAGGGGCCAGTGTTTGTCCTACTTCTAATTTTGTATTGCTTATAGGAGTTATAAGATTGATCAATGTTGATTATCTTCACAGCAATCAATCAATCAATCAATTTTCACCTTACCTGCAATTAAGGTTTCAGAGTTTTGAATGTTACCCTTGAGGTAATTTGGGGTTGGAAAAGGCCGAAATGTTTTTTGATATTAAAAACCTTGTTCCCAAAATGTCTGTTGCATTTCATACAGTAGCCAAATCATCTTTTGATAGATGATTGGTGGTTTCATGTAGATTTGCATATACTGTATCTAGTTTATATTTGTATTATTTGTTTTCTTTTACATGGAAATGTTTTCAAAGGAAGTTTGATAACTTTCATACATGAACTTTGGATTATACAGCATTAAGCGGATAAAAGAGTCTGAGTGCCCGACATTCGGAGAAAATGAGGGGAGCGTGTAAGAGAGATAGAGGGAGGGAGGAGGTGTTGATATGTGTATTCTTTGTTAATTGAAATACAGATAACACAAGGCCGTCACAACAAGAAGGGGTGAGGCTGCACCCACTCACCCGTTTGGTATGTATACATGCAGTCGACAATTAATGTTAACCGACGTTTAAATAAACTAAAATGCGAAACCTCTAAGTTTAAAAAAGGAATTAATAAACAAGCTGAGGCATTGCAAACTGCATAATTCAAACGTTGATGTTTCACTAAGTCATCGGGAGCCGTATGTCGCGAGAAAAGTTAGGAGGTCCTTTGAATTCACAAACTTGTTCTCAAGTCAATAATATCAAAACATATGCCATTTCAACGCTTTATATGACCAATCCCAAAAATATATCAAAGATTAGACGTATTGACATTATAGAAAATCGATTCTTCAATTAAACCACAAACAGGAAATATTCATGTCTTATGATCAGTCATTAAAAATGTTTTGTTAAAAACCACTCTGATTCTACGGCAAATACTCTGAAGATGATTTTAAAAAAAAGCTAGAATTCCTCATTCACAATATATTCATAGTCTTTGTTGATCATATCATCCAACACAGTTGGATTCGCGTGCATACAAATCGTGTTCCCCTATTAACTGATCTTTTTAAAATTCTTACTAGGCAGAATTACCAACTGTATTCATGTTGTTTAGGTCTCAATGCACTGGCATGTTCTGCGCATGATCAGTTTTTTAATCGACACACGCTACTGACAAAATAATATTCCAGGGATTTCTACAGTCTCGTTTAAAGGCAACATTTGCAAATTTCGCAGTTGTTATAAGGTCTGATTTACCATTGCAACTTGTCATTTGATAAAATTCTGTTTGGAATGTTGAGATTGTTCTTTACACACTGCTTTTGAAGAATTATTCTGTTTATCCGATGAAGGTATATGGATCATAGACAGTGTGTCAAGTTGACAGAGGGTGCTTACTCCTCCTAAACATATGATCCCACCATTGGTATATCCAGAGGTCGATCGCGTTTGCCTAACTCTTAATTTTGTGTTTTGATAGGAGTTATGAGATTGATCACTGTTCGTTATCTTCACCTTTCATGTAGTAGTTTTTTTTTTAGGGATTTCATTACCCAATTTTATTTGTAAAGAATATTTGTATGAAACAGATGGTATTGACATTAAATGCCATTCCATTTTGAATTTGCCCCACTATTTTGCCATTTGTTCTATCTTCCCATTGAAGATAATTTGTTTGATTGTGATTTAAATTCATGGTTACAGTCGTACATGATTACGAACATGCTGTTTTCCATTATTGATACAACTCCACGAATATTGTATTGTTAAGATTGTATAGCATTTCAAAATTTATATTTTGTATCCTATCATAATGTCTAATTGTCCATATTGTCATTGCCTGGATAATCAAAACTGACTCTATAAAGTGATAAAAGCATTTCGGCATGAATATCATACGATTTGCAAAGCTTGCACAGAATCAAACTTCAAAGTGTCATGAGACCAGACAAACAGCAGCTTTTAATCCAAAATGTATTTCATGAGAATTGATTAGCTAAACCTTCATTATAAACGTTTCTGATTAGTCCCTTATATCTCCATTTGTTGATTGCTGACTGGAGGCTTAATCAGTATATGTAAACTCAACCGAGGTAAGGATATACCATCCACAAAAATGGAATAAGGAGGAAATTCGGTACTGATTATAATCAAGCATAGGTCTGAATTTGTGGTACTTCACCTACAACTGATAACGTCTCACAGTGATTCAAAAACCAACCAATCGTTTCAATTGGCAATCCAATATTGAAACAAAATAGCTATTGGTCCCATTGGTGTGACTATTATCTATGAATTATCTGGCAAAGCCATCTCAGTATACGAATTCAATCTATACTGTAGTGATTTTTAAAACTGATAGAGGTAAGACCTCAGGGATGACAGATCGGTTAATAACACTGAATAATCGCGAGTATACTTGTAATTAATTTTTTCTTGTATCTATGACGTAAAAAGAATAAAAGGGAGAAAAAAGGAAAATTACCTGTGTCATTAAAAAATCGATAGAAGGAAACAACTTATCAAATTTCAGTTTAATACAAGAGGCCTGCAGATCTTCTTAGTCCCCTGAGTATTACGTATGAGTATCGCCCCCAGGAGCTATGAAATCTCGGGAAAATCCTGTTCTGAAAATCTTAGCTAAATTTTAATATTGAGCAACATTAAAAGACAAAAACTCAAAGAACCCGAAAGTAAACATTTTACATAATATGTGTTAGAGCAACACTAGACCCGCTCTAGAGGCAGAACATGGTTTCTACTATAAATCTATGGCTATTTTAGAAATCCAAATATATTTATATCGTATTTATATGCATTATTAGATGTTTCTATGAATAATCTTCATCTGTTTAAACAGTTCAAGACAAGGGGGTGTTCTCTTAAAATGCATAGCGCTAAGATCTTAAAGAAGTTTTGCATTAGAATCTATAGATCACAGTTTTACCATGAACGTCCCCAGGTTTCCTAATTGTTTCCTTCATATTTGCTGATCGATTGCTCATTAAAAACATAACTTGATATGGGCAGAATTTATCGAGGTGAAACTACTTCATCCGGAAATAATTCTGTCAAATGAGAAGAATATAAGCTCTGTCAATAGTTTCATATTGTACTGCTTTTTACAGGAGCGGAAAATGGCTTCGAATAGCAGCGGGACCAACACGGCCTCAGGATTACAAACATTAGCATGGGATCTGACCATGCATAGAGTGCTATCTGCATCCATTGCTGTTTTGGGCACAATCATTAATCTTACAACTATTGTTGTGATAATCTGCCGAAGACTTTATCAAAAAAATATCTTTATTTTTGTGCTAAATTTCTTCGTTGGAAATTTACTGATGAGTTCAATAGCTCTACCTCTCCGACTCTGGTTTTCGTTTTCATCACCTCAGGAAATTCACATTATATGTGTTATATCTGGATATTCCTATTTTGGTTTAAGTGTAAACTTGTTAATTAATTTATTATTAATTTCTTTCAACCGTTACATACAAATAGTACAATTCAATCAATACGACAAGATTTTCAGCACCTGGAATACATGGATTATGTTAGTGTTTGCTTGGCTGTTTTATCCGACAATTCTAATATTTCCGTTGACTGGCACATGGGGAAAATTCACCTTAGATCCTCTGCGACTTATCTGTAGTCCTGTAATCAGTAATGATGGATTCTGGCTGTTTACCCTAATTTTAGTAATTGCTATCACTGCCCCTATTTCGTTTTGCTACATTGGAATCATAAGGAAAGCAATATCCAGTGGCAAGCGGGTGAATACTACGCAAAGTGGGACCACTGAAAGGATAAAGAACGAAAGACAATTGATTCGATCAATTTTAGTATTGATAACACTGTCCTCAGCCATACAAATACCGATCATGATATCCATCGAAGTAGATCCCAAAGGTGAATTAATCAGTCCTTGGTTTCACTGTTTGTCTTTTTTTCTAGCATCATCATTGTCTTTGGTTAATGGACTGACCGAATCTATACTAAACCAGCAGATAAAAAGATCTTTCCTGAGTATTTCAAGACAGATTTTGAAAAGAAACAAAATTAATACCTCAGAAGTACCAGATACTGAAATGGACACATCTTAATCACTGGAATCAGCAATTCATATCTGTTTCTTTTGTACTTATCGTAAGGGGATGATGTCGAAATTTCGTTCATATTTTAAAGCATATTCCATGTTTACTCCGCTAAGGTCCATCCCCAACGTATTTCCACAAGAAGATAACATGACTTGGAAAAGGAGAGTGTTGGACTTTGAGTCCTGTCCTTAAGAACCGCTTTGGTTCAAATATACCGTATCAAGAGTTATTGATGTGTTCAGATTTCACAATTAATGAAGTCTGTGAAATTATTTGACACCCTAATACTCTGAAATTTATGTACCTGTGAAACTTATCATGTGTCTGTGAAACCTCTCACGTGTCTGTGAAACCTCTCACGTGTCTGTGAAACCTCTCACGTGTCTGTGACACTTCTCCAGTACCTGTGACACTTCTCCAGTACCTGTGATACTTCTCACGTATCTGTGGAACTTTTCACGTGTCGGTGAAACTTCTCATGTGTCTGTGAAACCTCTCACGTATATGTGACACTTCTTACGTATCTGTGAAACATTTTAATTCCAAGTTCCTGTCTTGTCGCGAGTGGAAATGTTCGATTTAAATGAATAAACTAATTATATCCCTAGTGTAGATGAGATACTTATTGATGTGACCATTCTCGTAGACTTCGATGAATAGTATAGCATCTTAGTGAATGAACAGCACGAAGTGGGAATATTATAAATGATTTACCATCAACATTACAAAAAAGATGGAAGTGTGTCGCCTTTGACCCCATGATCTGACCATTTTGTTGGTGACGTTCAGCATCCATTGTCCTGATATAAATTCTGTGATTTATGGACATTCCTCAGACCGTACTCTACGAGAACTCTATCTGTAGCTTGTGTTGAGGAGATAGGACGCTTGATAGTTTAATGCCTAATTAGTTTTATTCATTTTGATATATCCTTTATATACCTATAAACAATGGACGTTGTGTCATAAAGATAAAGAAATACTTCAACAGTAAGCATTATTATTTGTTCAGAATTCTATTAGTGTACTCTCTGGTAAACTTTTTACAAATGTATCAAAACTTCCTCTGTGTTTTCGAAATATCCTCATGTATACAGTGGTGAAATTACGCCAGTGATTTTTTTTTATAAAGATGAAGTAACATAAACATCTTCATCTCATGACAATGCAATATTTTAATGTATCTTTCTTTTATTTCCGAAGCTTAGAAAAATATTTGATTGCTCAATCCAATGTGGTCTCCTATGTGAAGTCGTTGAACTAGTTATTAAAACTGCGTTTCATTGTATTTTAATGATTTTATCTAATTACTGTTAATTAAATAGGAATAATTTATCACATCAGACATGTATGTTAAATTCAAAATGAATGATTTTAATTTTTCTCAACCTTTCATTCATATTATTATTATTATTGTATTGATTGTTGTTATTTCAATCACCTCCCAGAAGAGCCGACAAATGTAAAAAAAAAAAAAAAAAAAAAATAAAAGTGTGAAGACCACGCTAATCATTATATGTACACTGTCCACAAGGCGAGTAAATCACTCGTTATGTAACAATTTCGTGCAAATCGTGCTGACCAATCACAAAGTGAGCGATCTTTCATTCAGGGCTCTTCTTACAATTGTCCTTTGTTCCGTGTACAACTGATCAACGTTCCTTGTAAACATTTCAGTATTCCGTATCAGAATCGCTTTTGTGCCGTTCTATGCAAGTCACGTGGTATACCACCCCAGGGTCTGTAGTATCGATACAGCATCTTTACCCAGCGGACCACAATCACACTAGCATTGTGTTAGACTTAACATCATAACACCTGGAAAGAAAATATCGAGTCCATAAGTCTCAAACCGCTCAATTGTCTTCTGACTGTCAGTTGCATTTAAAGGACTGAGTCACATGGTTTTTTGTTGTTTTTTTTTAGAAAGTCTTTATTTTCTGATGGTAAACATTAACAACAGAATTCATTTAAAGTTGACAATCAAAATTCAGTTCTTCTTAATGCAAGGAAAAGAGCCTTAAATTGCCTATGTAAACAAGACTCGATCCTTGTTTAACTATAGACCATGGGCCAACAACACAATACGCCCCCCCCCCCCTCCAGGAATTTTTCTACACTATGATGTTTTGAAAGAGTGTATAAAATGAGGGTAAATGAAGGTTGTTTGACTTGATGTTGGGGCGTTTTCAAGATGTGGTCATTTGATATAGTAAATCTTTTGCAAATTCAATGTGGCTGTTACCGTGTTCCATACCGCATTAAAGACGACAGATTGTCAACACAAACGATGGGCTAAGGGCTTCCGAGGGAAAAAATCAGTGAGAAATACGTATAAAAAATGAAGACAGTGTAATGAGGAAAGTGGTACATCTTTTTAAATGTCTGCAAAATGCAATTTTTATAAATACAATTCATTCATGTCTTATGAAATTATGTACCGGAATTACTCAAAACAACATGTACTTACTAGAATGTTTAATACTAAATAAACATGATGACAAACGGTTTATTTCTAAATACTATAATCCATATGCCCTACCTTTATATGTTAAACACGCATAGCTCTTATCCTTCGATGAATTTGACTCCACTATTTTGTCACACAGTTTTTCCTTATAATAGCTCTAAAACTTTATTGTTATTTCCGATTTCAAACATTTCGGTTGAGAATCACTGAAGAGACATTATTTGTCGAAATGCGCATCTGGTGTATCCAACTTGGTACCGTTTAAGTTTTACATTATGACCCCTGGGTCGAGGCCTCTGCTGGTGGACTGTTAGTCCCCGAGGGTCTTAACAGCCCAGTAGCTAAGTACTTCGTTACTAGCTTGAAAATACGGATGTATATTTAATTGCTGTTATAAAATTTAGAAATTCATTTCAAAATTAAGGATTATCTCCCTCACGCATAGCTCTTATCCTTAGACGAATTTGATTCCACTTTTTTGGCACACTGTTTTTTGGCTATAATAGCTCTAAAACTTCATTGTCATTTCGGATTTCAAATGTTCAGTTGAGCGTCATTGAAAAAACATTATTTGTCGAAATGCGCATCTGGTGCATCACAATTGGTACCGTATAAGTTTTATATATACACAATATTTAATCAGTAAATATAGCTTTCAATATAAACAAATCACTGTCTACATTTTCATGTCTTCTCACGACATATTTAATGTATGGAAGCCCATTAATGTACATAATCAATAAAAAGAAAGCACATGCGTTACATTTGAGTATACATAAAAAAAAAATGGGGGAAATCCTGATAAATAATGGCTCGGCTATTGATAATTTCACAAGATACAAATAATACACTAATCTATGAATTATTCAGTTTAATGAATCATGTTTCAAAAGATACAGTAGAATAGATAAATAAATTGTTTATACATAAAATTTAACAACTTTTCAATTTTCAGATAGGTTTTAAATATGTCACTATAGAAAAAAACCCACCTTTAAATCTTATGCCTGGACAATTTAAATCCGTTTCAAGCTCCTATCAACATCAAGAATAAAGATGTATCATATATTATGGAGACACTGTAGTGGATAATGATATAAAATCTTTCACGGGGCAGTTTTCCAAAGATTAGAAGACAGAGTCCCGGGAATAATAAGGACAAATATTATTTATTAGCTAGAAGCTTTCAATATTGCCGTACATGGCCTCTATTGCTGTTGTTACCAATAATTTACACATATTTGTTACTAGAAGCAAAATTTGAGCTTTGGGGAAGTTGCACCGAGTCAAGTGAGCTGTAAAAGACGTTCACCCAACCTGTACTCACCATTGACCCTTTTCCCCACCCATACTTGTCTGTTCTGTAATAAAGAAACTCAAGTACAAGGGGGAAACACAAAGTGGTATAATGTGTAAGAAAAACAGTAGAAGAAGCCTTTAAAAACCTGCAAAGAATAAAAGTGACAATAACTTGGTTGCTTGATTGTATATTGTTTAACGTTCTGCTCGAAAAAATTTCAGTCGTATGGAGACATTATCATTGCTGGTGAAGGGTTGCAAAACTTAGGACTATGCTAGGCGCTTACGGTCTTTGAGCAGGGAGGGATCTTTATTGTGCCACACCTGCTGAGACACGGGGTCTCAGTTTTTGCGGTCTCATCCGAAGGACCGCCCCATGTAGTCGCCTCTTTCGACAAGCAAGGGATACTGGAGACCTATTCTAATCCGGATCCCCACAGAACAACATTATACAAAGTTCGATATATTGATTTGATTGCTAAAGGGACGATGATTTATCCAACCTATAGAAAAACCTGCACTGAGGCAATGACCGAAATAAGTCAGAAACTAAAGATGATATAATTCTTAGGTCAGGGAAAAGAATTTGACTTTATCCGTATACATGGAGATGGATATCGTACAAAATTGTGTGGTTGAGAGTATGACAATGCTCATTGTCATTCATCCCAACTCACATAATAGTGATTACAATGCTTGAAACCTGAAATCAAAAACAGAAAGAAAATTTGGTAGCAAAATTAAATTTTTAGAAAACTCTAAAAGTTGCATATTCTGCATGTCTTGTTACTCAACAAGCAATCGAGTCTGCATTTGCATTTTCAGCCAAACGACAAGTGACAGAATCTGCTATGATAATCGAATGGTAGATTTATGACTGCCATTTAATTGCCAATAACCTACCATCATATCGGAATATATGACTGTTTTGAATATTTTTTTGAATTTCTCTTTCAAATCGTATCAGACAACTCATCGTTTTTTCAAGGGCAAACAGGCTTGTCAAATCATACTCTCAGGGCACATGTGCCTCAGCTATGAATGGCAAATGGATATATCACCTAAGCACCTCACGTTTGAAATGACTGTGCGCCATCTGACAAAAGGTACTGAGTTAATCACACCATTATTCATGTCAGGTCACTGCATGTGGAACTTGAAAAAACAATGCGATTATAAATTCTGAATTAATACTGCCTGCAAGCATATCTATTACAAATAATTCAGTAATTCATAAATACACTTCGCCTTAATGCCAGACAACTTGATATAATTGTAAATAAAGCATTACGTTCTTGGAAGCAAAATACATGTTTGCAAATGTTCATTTTGTGTTTGTGAGATTCTTAAAGTTTTTCATTTTTTAAGGCAGCCCCATCCTCATGTGACTTATCAATATTAATGGCTAAAAGTGGAAAAACTTTATTAATTTCCACTCAGTATAGTTTAATTCAATTAATAACCAAAGAAAATGTATATGTCACCACCTCTTTAAAGATGTCAGACATACAAAAACAGAAGTATACATCAACATCAGAAAATCACACATTTTCGTTAAACAGAATATTAAAAATAGATAAAAACTTGTTGAATTGACAAAATTTAAATATCAACAGTTTTAAAAAAAAAACCTGCTAATTCATAAATGTGTATAGATTAATTGTGGATATTAGGGAAACCAAAGTATAATAGACATCCAGTAGAGGAAATTCCAGCATAGGAGTTATTGGCCTTGACAACATTTTTTTAATCATAAATAATTGATTATCTATGAAAAATATAAACTTTTGCAGTATTATTAGTTTACCAGATACTTTATTAAATCCAGTGAATAGCATTCCTTAGAAAGATATATTTCTATCAGGTGCAAAGTTCAATTTATTAAGATTTTTGCAAAACCCTATAACATCACATGAGGATCGATCAACCTTAACAATACTTTAATGACAAATTTCATGTTTTTGCCCCAAAACTTGAAAACGTATCCATGCATTAATGTCAAACAATATAATTTACATTCAGAGGGCTACATACTTTCAGAAATCAATTGTTTCAAAGGTGTATAATATCTATTCATAATCTGAAGAAGTTTTGCATTTTTTCGGTGATTTTTAAAGGAAAAAAAATCATGTTTTATACCCAGAATTAGTAAATGTCCCTATAAATCTATGTGAAACATTTTGTCAATTAAAGGGTTACATAAGTTTAAATAATACTGTGTTTACAAATGGCAATGAAATCTAAATCGGATCTGAAGACCTTTTCCAGTTTTCGACTATAATTTTTACAAATTGTAGGGTTTTACCCCAAAACTCGAAAATGTCTCCATGAAAACAATCTGATTTATTCTTAAAGGTTTAGATACGTTCAGAAAATAAGTATTTTCAAAGGTCCATATTATCTATAAAGGATCTGAGGAAGTTTTCAATTTTCGGCATTTTTTAAAGCAAAAATCATGCTTTAGCCCCAAACATTGTACATGCCCCATATATTTATGTCAAATAACTTGATATATAATCAAAGGGTTGCCTACGTTCATAAAATACTCGTTTGCAAATGTCAATGACATCTATATCGGATATGAAGAGTATTTCCAGTTTGCAGCTATTATTTTTACAAATTTTAGGTTTTTGCCCTAAAAATGGAAAAGGCATCCAGGTAAACAATCTGAGTTATAGTTGAAGGGTTCCGAACTTTCAAAAATTAATTGTTTTCAAATGTCCACATTATCTATATAGGATCTGAAGAAGTTATATATTTTTTTGACAAAATACCTGTTTGCAAATGTCAATGGCATATATATCGGATCTAAAGATTTTTTTCCAGTTTTCAGCTATTATTTCTACAAATTTCATAATTTTTGCCCTAAAACTTGTAAACTCCCCCACGTAGAGATATCAAATAACCTGATTTATAATCAAGGGACTATGTACTTTCACAAAATACTTGTTTGCAAAAATCCCTAGTGCGGAGGGGTCCCCCATTACCTTTACTACCCATTATCTACTAGATTTTGTTTACAATTTGGTATGATAAAGCATCCTAATATTACAAAGACACAAATGTCAAAAAATGAAATGCAAATTTTACCTAAAGAATATTTGAGATGTAATATATAAGATTAGATCGATAACCATACACCTTCAAAATTTTGTAAACAATACAAAACAAATTAAAAAAACTCTATGTTTTTAAGGCTCATTATTACAACTGTATTTCAAACGAACTTGGCATTAACTCCACTTTTAGTAATCGTACTTGTACTTCAGCTGCCCTTTCAAAAGATGAAATTCTTCAAAACCATGCATCAGTTTTAGGCACATTTGGTATCCTAGTTGGTGGGTCGAATGAATATGAGTTACCGTACCTATACTGGATTCTTAAACTACATAAAAACCCTTACAAACGATGATACATCGTTGGATCTAGTAAGTGCTCCACCAAGCCCCTGTTTTGCTCCTAACGAAAGGTTTAACAGCTATGAAGGAGAAACGTCAAATTTACTGTGCGACTACATATGCCAGAAGTGGTGTAAATGAAATGTGGATTCTAGAATATTTTTAATAACTTATAGTAAACTTGAAATCACAAAACTTTTCTCAGATCAACAACATCAAAACCTGTGACATATCAACACTTAACAAGACCATTCTTCACGATGAATTAAAAACTATATTTTTTGATTTGACATCATAGACAGTTGCTTCTTTAACAAAAATGGAAAACAGAAATATGCATATCTAGTGATCAGTCATCCACAAATTTAAGTTGTTAAACACCACTCTGATATCACGCACAAGTATTCTGAAGTTGAAATAAAAAATATATCATAGTTCCTCATTGACAATATCTTCGTGGTCTTTGGTGATCAGGTCTTCCAACAGTCTGTTGGAATTCCCATGGGTACGAATTGTGCTCCTTTGTTAGCTCACCTGTTTTTATATTCATATGAAGCAGAATTTATTTAGAAACTTCTACGTGAGAAGAAAGCTATCTTCCTGTGGCCTTCCAGTCGACATTTAGATTTATTGACGACCTTTTATCTATTAACAATGATAACTTTCATTCATATGTATATTCTAGGTATCCCTGTGAGCTCGAAATAAACGACACCACAGAGTCGTCCACTTCTGCTTTATACTTGGATATTTTATTGAAAATAGATATTAACGGCAAACTAACAACTCAGTTTTACAACAAACGGTACGATTTTAACTTCTCCGTCGTCCACTTCTCATATTTATGTAGCAATATTCCATTATCACCTGCATATGGTGTTTATATCTCTCAACTGATTAGATACGCAAAAGTTTGTTCGGCATATGGTCAGTTTTTCAATCGAGATTAGATATGCAAGAGCTTGTTATGCGTACAGTCAGTTTTTAAATCGAGGTAAGCTACTAATCAACAAGTTGATGGTGCAGGGGTTTCAACAGTCTCGATTGAAGTCAGCATTTCGCAAATTATATAGTCGTTATAACGATCTAGTTCGTCAATACAACCTCGCATTGGGTCAAATGCTGTCTGACGTGTTTCATACCGATTGTTAAGCCGTTCTTCGCACACTAATTTTGACTGCGGATAACTCCGTTTATCTGATCAGGATATAGGGCTCACGGTGGGTGTGACCGGTCAACAGAAGATGCTTACTCCTCCTAGACACCTGGACTGGGTTGCTCAAAACCTTGGTTAAGCTTAACCAGTGGTTAAATCCCTTGTCCACCGGTTAACTTTTAGCCAATGGTTAAATTCAGTTGCTCAAAAGTTAGCCAGTGGTTAAGTTGCCTAACCAGTGGTTAAGTTTTGGCCAAAGTTAGCCATTCTGCAGAGGTGGGTTAAGTCTTTTAACCAGTGGTTAAACATGGCTGCCCGCTTGCTGTTTGATGTTAACCTTGGCAGACGACACAAGAAAACAAGAGTTTACAGACATTTTAATCACGATTTCAATGACAGTGAATACAAAGAAAGGTATAGGTTTAGTAAAGAGTCAGTTAATTTCATCACTGATCTACTAGAACCCGAGTTGTGCCGTCCAACATTGCGCTCATATTCCTTGTCAGCTCTCAGTCAGGTCGAGATGGCTCTACGATATTACGCTACAGGTGATAAAATGAAAGCTATAGGCGATACACTGGGTTTCCACAAGTCAAGTGTTTCTCGAAGTATCCAGGATGTATCCCAAGCCCTGACCGATTTGGCCTCACGTTTTATAAAGTGGCCATCCACAGAAGGATAGAAGTCCAACATCAAGAAGGGCTTTTATGCCATTGCCAAATTTCTTGGTGTGATTGGTGCTATCGATGGTACCCACGTCCGCATCATGGGCCCCAGTGAGCATGAGCCCGTGTATGTGAACCGGAAAGGCTTCCATTCAATAAACACACAGGCCATATGTAATCATGAAGGTGATTATAGTTTATCCAAGTTTTTATCTTTCTTCAATATATTGTATTTAGTATTCCTAAAATAAATAATTAAATGTTCATGAGATAATGAAGACAGGTCATACATTTCATGATATTGAATTTGAATATCAATTATGTCATTCATAATAACTTTTGAAATTAATATACCGGTATATCACCACTAAACATTGATATAAAAATTCATATTCACCAACATAATATTCAAAAATACACAATGACTCACATAAACCTTTAACAGTGGAGAAACACATTCTATCCGTGTCGACAACTTGTAGGCCTATGAAAGAGAGAATAGTGTTTCCCACTTCCGGTAAAAATGAGCTTTCACTCCAACTGTAAATCCCCCCCCCCCCCACTTTACTTCACTTACTTATATATGTAAATACATAATTTGTCACATGTGTACTATATAGTTGGCGATAGTATCATCACTGAATAATTGCATTACTTGTATTTTCGGCACGTACATGTAGTAGCATCGTATGAGGAATGTTAATGTGCCTAAACCAGTGGCGGATTTAAGGTGAATATTTCATCAACTTATACTGTCTAATTTTTGGGTGGGTGGGTGGGTGTGCTCCTTCATTACTGACATTACAATTCAGAACTTTCAAGCATATATTCTTGTTCTCATTCATACCTACTAGCAACTATAAAAAATAGTGGGTCACCCAATATACCTTTGCTTACATATGAAAAACCACATACGGTCATTATCAGTGGTGGCAGATTTTGAGAGGAGCCATGCAGTCCCCCTTACCCCTTTGGACACCCAAATTGGCTGAAAATTTTGGCTTGCACTTGACTTAATTTTATGCATATATATCATAATTACATAAATATATATTTTTAAAAAAAACCCAAAAACAACAACAACAAAACCCAACTTTCTGTCCTGCTGGTAGTAAAATAATGAAACTTCAAGCAAGCCCCACCTTTACTCCTTTTCCTTACTTACAGGCCGATTTATCAACATTGTTGCCAAGTGGCCAGGGTCCAACCATGATTCTTTTATTTTTCGAGAATCAAATATTGGAACATATTTCGAAGCGCATCATAAAGGGATTGATGTGGATGGACTACTGATTGGTGACAGTGGATATGCATGCAGCAAATATATGGTGACTCCCTTTCTACGACCCAAGACTGAGTAAGTGATTCAAGTTCCGGTGGGGGGTGGGGTGGGGGTTAATTTAAGACCAAACCAGAATCAGATGCTGAGATTTCCTAATTCAAGAGAGGAAATGTTATGGAGTCAATTCCTCAATTCAAATTATCGATTTCATATTTCAATACAATTACCTCACACAGAAAAGTTGTATTTGTCGTCAAATGTATTATGTAGGTCTCAGATGAAATACAATGATGCACATACACACACAAGGGCAGTGATTGAGCGAAGTTTCGGGTGGCTGAAGCGACGATTTATGGTCCTTCATGGAGAAATTAGGGTATTTCGATATGCACATGCTATGTACTTTATTTGTTTGACAACTCTTCAATGATAAATCAAATTGTAGATAAAATTTACTATTTTTTCCAAATGCTTGCTTCACAAACTATTTGGAACTGCATTCAATTTCGAATTTATTTAAAAGTTGAGAGATCAATGTTTTAAATTAATTTACATTGTATTATGAAATTGTGCATTTTTACATGTTAGATTTTCATGTGTTCTCTTTTCTAGTGTAAACCGGATCGTGCTGCAAAAATAATTGTAGCTTGTGCTGTGCTGCACAACATTGCTTTAGAGAGGAAAGATTGTATGGATGATTTGGAGTGTGAACATTCAGATGAGCCACATGTTTCAGATAATATTGTAGTGGAACCAAGAAACAACAATGTCAGACAGTTCATTGTTCAAAATTATTTTTAATTATAGTCAGTATAATTGCTACTTTTAACTCCACCCCCAAGTGAGGTATCCCATGGGCCTCATTGCTCACCTGATTCACCTTCAACCTGTCATTGTTTACCTGTTGTGATTTTCAAAAAACTTTTTTTTCATCAATATTTATTCCCATAACATTTTTACCCCCATATTGTGCCCTTAACCTAGCCCCAGAGGATCACAACATAACTGAAAATGAATTCACATAACAAAGAGATCCAGCAACACCAATATGACTAACATATATATATACATGTGGAAATTTTACAGACAAACAGATGACAGACAACATGATCAGAATAGCTTACTACAGGTGAATTTTACTGTGTGTCGAGCCACTTAATATACTACATCTCATTTTCTGTTGGCTTAGATGGTAATTCCATCTGCAGTTTTTTAATTTCTAATGCAACTTTTTCTTTCTGCAATATAATAAGTTCTTTCATTAGCAAGATCCTCTCCCTATCCTCTCTCAATACACTTTTCTGAAGATCTTGCATACTTTCCTGACCAATTTTCCTCTTCTTTGTTTTACCTAAAAAAATCAATGTACATCAATCCAATAGTATACTTAGATGTTCATTAATTGTTTATATTTGAAATATGTTTTCGAGTTTCCAAATTTCGTTTTTGTTAAATATACTTATTACATTATGTAGTTTTTTTTATTATTGTATAATTCAATTTTTTTTTTCACTTAATTCTTTGCAGTGAGACAATTTGATTTGCAATTTTTCACTATAAAATAATTTTGGGATACAGTGAACCATTTTTGTAAGTAGTGTTAGACTTGCACTATTGATGTCTTTAACATTAGACATTGCTTTATATACAATACCTGTTTCATTATTCTTTGAGCTGATCAAGGTCCCAGAACTTGATAATGTAACATCATATGTTACAGATGTCCCTAAAATAAAATTCAATTTTAAATACTGAATTATTTGACAGTTATAACCTTTGCTTTGCAATACATGCACACTTGAGAGCGCCCTTAGTAACCTCTCCCAATTGCCCCAGTGCTATAAATCTTTAACCTCCATTCTTACAGAAAAGTAAATATAGATCTGGTATTATGCACTACATTCATGTATTAAGTATTATGTATGTCATATGATCTTACATATTTATCATTGTTAAACTTACCTTCCAAATTTTCTGGGAGTTGAAGAATTGTCTCTGTACTACCTTGGCCTATGAATTTCAAATATTGCTAATTACTATATAAATATTGTTAATTTGTAATTATATTTAATAATTTAATATATATATATATATATAGATGTACAATGTTTTTATTATATTTATATCACCATTGGTCTTGTTAAAATGTTATATGCTAAAATAAACTTGTTGTAAACATATTGCATTACCTTCAAAGGTGACTGTCTCTTCATTGATGATTTGAAAACCTAGATTGTGTGAAATTGATAAAGAAAATTTATTACCATCATAAAGAAACTTTTACATCATCAATGCATAACTTTACAAGCAATTGGTATGTTATAACAGAAACTGACAATAAACAAGAGAAATAGGTGAAGTCAATGGGAAGGAGTTTACATGTTTGAATCACCTATTTGTTGGCCCTTTTTCATGCTGTTCAAAGTTTAGGGGCCACAATAAGGGTCAATTGTTGAACATGTTTTAAAAATGTGCCCCCCCCCCCCCGCTTTCCTTTGTCAAAAGGAACAATTAAATTACTTATAACTCAAAAAAGCCATTTCAGAGTAAAAATCTTACCTGAACTCTCAGCTTTCTCTAACATACATGTAGGTATAGCTGGTACTTCTGGATTAAATAAAAAACAAAAGTGTGTAAATAACAAAACATTTAAATATCTGATTGAAATATATTTCGTGTGTATGTTTCTAAATTAAATTTACACGAAGTACTATATTTGAACATTGTTCGTTGGGATATTGTAGTTTATACATTATAGGAAATTATGATACTAGGTGCAAAACACTCATGGGGCGAAAAAAGAAGTTTCCGTGACCTTCACATTGCTAATGCATCAAGTACGATTACTCGGCAGCAGTCGGTTATATGGACTGTAAATTTCAGTTTTAAAATTAGATAGGATGTACGTGTATGGAATATACTTCAACTGTTGTTAATGATGAGTTTTTTCCTGAATATTATCAGTGAATTACAACTCTGAAGTTCGGTCTATCGTCGGATAGCCCATGGAAGACGTGTATTGCAGACGAACACAAGTTACGAATTTCCTCTGCCATAGTTACTCAATGTTCTTGGATAATGTTCTTGGGCAAATTACAAAAGAGTGGTTAAGCGAATAATAATCTTACCTTGGATTATGAGGCCTCCGACCTCAACTCCTCCCCCGATCCCAATAAAGTTGGGGGAATCGTGGTGGATATCTAATATTTTTTGCGACACCGGATCAATTGGCTGAGGAGGCGGACCGCCCCCGGTTTTGACACGGTGAGTCTTCTGGAGGTGTTTCTCCACTTTTGCCTTCGAGCAGGCCTTTCTATATTTTTCCTTTACCTGGTCTATCGAACGCACTACCCCCGACCCTCTGGAATTGACAGCGTCCGTAATATGTCGCCACACAGCAGCTTTTTTAGCATTAGTAACTTGGTTTGTCTGTTTAGACTTGAGCAAACTTAAATGTTCTTCAACTAGTTCCACTAGAAATAGTGTCTCCTCTGGTGAGAAATTCTCACTTCGTTTTTTGTTTGTGTTGGTAGCCATTATTGTTTACATATACAGACGACAGATGTTGCATTGTGGGATACTAACCACTGGTTAAAGTACTAAACCGTTGGTTAGTAAGTCCTAGGGCTAAACTCACTTTGAGCAACAGAATTTTGACCAGTGTTTAGATACCCAGTGGATAGTAAATTTACCCACTGGTTAGCTTAACCAGTGGTTAAATTTAACCAAGGTTTTGAGCAACTGGGTCCTGATCCCACCTCTGGTGTGTCCAGGGGTCCGTGTTTGCCCAACTATCTATTTTGTATTGCTTATAGGAGTCATGAGATTGATCACTGTTCGTTATCTTCACCTTGCATTGAAAAACAAGTTGATAGTACAGGGGTTTCAACAGTCTCGTTTAAAGTAAGTATTTCGCACATTCTGTGGTCGTTATAACAATCTATTATGCCAATACAACCTATCAATGGGTCAAATGCTGTCTGACGTGTTTCATACCGATTGTTAGACCGTTCTTGGCACACTGATTTTGACTCCATTTACCTGATCGAGAGATAGGGCACACGACAGGTGTGACCAGTCGACAGAGGATGCTTATACCGTATAATTGGTACCGTTTAAGTTTTACATTATGACCCCTGGGTCAAAGCCTCTGCTGGTGGACTGTTAGTCCCCGAGGGTCTCTACAGCCCAGTAGCTACATACTTCGTTACTAGCTTGAAAATACGGATGTATATTTAATTGCTGTTATAAAATTTAGAAATTCATTTCAAAATTAAGGATTATCTCCCTCACGCATAGCTCTTATCCTTAGACGAATTTGATTCCACTTTTTTGGCACACTGTTTTTTCCTATAATAGCTCTAAAACTTCATAGTTATTTCGGATTTCAACATTTCGGTTGACCATCACTGAAGAGACATTATTAATCGAAATGCGCATCTGGTGCATCAAAATTGGTACTGTATGACTTTTACATTACTCCTCCTAGGCACTTGATTCCACCCCTGGTGTGTCCAGGGATCCGTGTTTGCCCAATTATTTATGTTGTATTGCACATGGAATTGATGAGATTGATCACTGTTTGTTATCTTCACCTTCCATGTAATGAATTTCTGTCATGATGAATAACTTCTTTTAGGGAAAATGTTTTACAGAGATGATACAGTAGATCTTGATCGTAAAAGTGGGAAAAAATATGATAATAATGCTGAATCAGTTTCGTTATCTTATTATCTTGGCAACGAGTGAATACGTTAAATTCTAAAGGAATTTTGCGTATTTCTGAGATGATCGTCGTATTATCAAACTAAATAAAGACAATTATCTGATTGCATCTCTGCACTTTTTTATACAATAAAGTATCTGATTGCGTCTTGGCACTTTCCTTTACACAAGTCTCTGATTGATGAAAGAACTACAACTTCATTTGCAGGAAAGCTAGTTTTGTTCTGGTATTTTGTTTTAAAAAGTCAGTGCTCAAATCAATAATCATACGCGGAATGGAGATAATAAACGGAATGGAGATTATAAAGTCATTCGATTTCTATCAAGGAAAATGACAACGACCCTTGATTGATTTTACTCTCCTTGCAAATTACAAAATCTGTATTTCTGAAGTAAGTTTCAAATAGAAAATATGGATACATGATCCAACCTTAGATATTTTTATGTAGTTGCGACACTGAAATTTTAACAATTAGCTTCATATTTGATTGTGACACACACACACACACACACACACACACACACACACACACACACACACACAGAGAGAGAGAGAGAGAGAGAGAGAGAGAGAGAGAGAGAGATTTTTCAACGCCAAACATCTTTCAGAAAAGATTATTGTCCTACGGTTGTTCTAATGCTCTTATTTCCAAAACCTGTGCCATTGGGTCGAATGCTTCCTGACGTGCTTAGGCCGTTCTATACATACTGATTTTGACTACGGATTACTCCATTGACATGTATAAGGTTTAGGGCTCATGGCGAATGTGACCGGTTAACACGGGTGGGGTGTTTGGGTTGAACATCCGATTCCATCTGTGGGTGTTGTGTTTAAAAGGGTCTAATATTGCTCTACTCGTAATTTTTGTATTTTTGATTAGGGTCTATAAGATTGTTCAGTGTCCACTATCGTCATATGTTCATACCCGGCGATGCAAAATAAAACAGCTATTCAATATCAATACAATGCGCATGGCCCAGCGTGGCGAAAAGCCGTACTTCAAAGTTTGTTAACACGAGACAGAAGAAAGCCTTTAATCTGACAAATCTTTCATGAGAACTAATGAGCTAAAACTTCTTTATAAATGTTTTGAATTATGTGCAGCCCCTTTTGTCGTCCTTTTCGGATTGTTCATTAAAAAGAAAACTTTATTTTAGCAGATTTCACCGATGTGAAAGATTTTTTAATAAAACAATGATTAAATCCCATGAGGTAAAATTCTCAAGATTTTTTTTTTTTCATTTTCAAACCAGTATTGATATTTTCACGTTTCACAGAAGGAAATATGTCTTTAAAAATCAGTGTGTCGGATCAAGGTAAGAAATATAATCTGCATTCTCAGAATGTTTAGAAAGCTGACATTAAAAAGAACCATTGAAAGTCATGCAACATCAATTTATGTATCAGTAGCCTATCTCAGTTAAAATGATCATATACAAAACATGCTCTCGTGTATCGAGTCAGTTGAGAGACATAAACACCAAATGCACAAAATAATAGAATATTGCTACATGAAATTCGTTCTACTTCCCCACTTGAAAAATGAACAGACGAACAAGGAACACAGAGTGAACTCCAAGTAATTGGTTTGTGAACGATGAACGAAACTTGATGTATGGTTAGTGAACAATGACATGTGAGTGAATCCAAGACGCGAACAGAGCCCAAGTGCTGCCGCACAATCCGTGAATGTCTCATGAATGTCAGATTGTTGCTTTATTCGGAATGTACGGATGTTTCCTCACATTGTTTCTCTGACATGTTTCATACTAATTGTTAAGCCGTTCTTGGCACACTGATTTTGACTATGAATAACTCCATTTACCTGATCAGGATATAGGGCTCACGACGGGTGTGACCGGTCGACAGGGGACGTTTACTTCTCCTAGGCACCTGATCCCACCTCTCGTGTGTCCAGGGGTCCGTGTTTCCCCAACTATCTATTTTGTATTGCTTATAGGAGTTATGAGATTGATCACTGTTCGTTATCTTCACCTTTCATTGTGCGAAATTCATAATCAAGGTAAAAAAAGATACAAGTACCTAAATTTAATCAAGGAAGAAATTATCAATGAAGAAATTTGTAGCGTCGATATCATCAGACTAAATTATTCTCTATATTGCTTTTTTGCTCTGGAGAAAAGAGACAACTGAGATCAATGTTATGTATTGAAAAAGATGATACATGTAAATGCATATGCATTATATTTTCAAAAGAAACACTTTTATATAAACGCTATTTAAACCAGTCCTAGTCAGCATACGATTAAGAGGCTGTCTACGATTGAACCATGCAAATTGCTGTTGATGGACATGTGTCGTAATTTCATGAAACTTGGTATATATGCTTTAAATAACATAACTTGAACGTAAAAATAATTATTTTTATTCCGCACGATCGGTAACCATGGAAACGAGAAACACTTGGTTTTCCCCATTTCTATATTTAGATCTATTGAAAAAAAATCAGACAATGTACTCTTCTTTTTGGTTTATTGCTAAATCCATGTCTTGCAATTTAATGATACCTATTTCATGATATTACGGAGACAAATAGGAATATTAATAACACATAAATAACCAGATTTTAATACACAGTGCATTAAATTATCAAAGTTTTAAGATGAAGGAAATACGGAAATTTTACCAAATTTCACCTATTTGCACTGAAACAGGTATAGTTGCCCAAGAAACGCTTCAATAGACATCATATTTGATACATGTGTAGAACCTATCAATTTCTAATACACGTTAAAGGGAATTTGGTTACAAATGAAATTTAGTGGTATATTGGGGGGGGGGTATGCAAGGGGAAAAAAGGGGGGGGGTGTAATAATGTCGGTTGTGTAGAGTTAAAATCTTCAGATAACGTAATAATATCATTGCACATGTGATGCATGAAGGGTGAAAATTATTGTGTGTTGTATTTTGACCCAATATTGGAGGGAGAGTGGTTATTTTAAAAAAAAAAAATTCCACCATTACCTTCCACTAATAAATGCTACATTTATTGTAGTCAGATACAAGAATCGTGTATTCAAAGCGTTTTTGCATTCTATCAAATTCAGCAGGCAATTACAACATATGATATATCTCTCATGTTTTAAATTCACTCTGCATATGTAGTTTTATTGTACTTGTAAGTAAAGCCATTAAGGATGGGGGGGGGGGTGATATTCCACTGTAAGTCAGGCAATGTCAAAAGTTGAAGAACGCCGCTTGCAAGATCATGAAAGACACATTCATTATAAACATACAGATTTAATCATTGCAATTCTTTTTTCTTCTTTTTTTTTTTTTTTTTTTGTAACTTTCAACTGAAACTATTGGCAAAAAATATCCCAAAGTATAACATTCAATTTTTCTGTACATTTATTAAAAAAAGGGAAAGCACAAGTGTGATTTTTAGGAAATCTGACATCTAGAAAATCCTGAGAGATATAAAATAACCTCCAAGCAGTAGATATTTATTTCAACCTAAAGGATTATAACCTAATAAAAAAATTAAAACATTTCTCCTTAACCACGTATGAGTTCAGTTGTAGATAATATATATTGGATAATAATTGGCTACATTCAATTGCGACAATATCACTGATGACATTCTGAAGGTTTTCGTCATTTTCTGGACCCCTCCCCCCCCCTTTCACCATGTAAATACAAGGAAAGTAATTGTTTGGTTCCTTGGAAAGTAGGGGCATGGCTGTCTTACTTCGGAAAACATCTGCAAAATACAAAAAAAAATTCTTATTATCTCATGAGTTTGCCTCTGGTTAGGACCCCTAACCCGGTCATATAGAAAACCCAGACATATTAGCATCACACATGTGTTTTGAACTTTAAATAACCAGAAAATTTATTATAATATTTAGAGGTTTTATGGGTAAGTTTCACCATTAATTACAATTACAACAGCTCACCCTTTGGTATTAAAATCCTCCTTGCAATTTTTCACTGTTTTTATTGCACAATAATATGCATATGCATCTCTTTTAATCATTAAATTTGAATTTAGAGACCGAAATAAAGATTTACATTTCATTGTGAGAAAATTCTATCTCAAATGAGTATGCACTGATGTATTCTTTGTGATCTAATGAAATTAAAATTTGATAATTAATTGATTTATAGACGGTGTTTCTTTTTCTAGTGTTCTCATAAAAAACAATATTTCATGGGTCAAGTTGTCTAAACAAGGGGTGAGTTGCTTAAATATGGCTTGCCTGAAGCATAAAACTGAAAGTAACACAAGATGTGTTGTGAAACACTAATGGCAACAAAGAACAATAAACAAGGTCAAAAATGTTGATACCAAAAGAGAGGTCTTGTCACAAGGATTGTTGATATGAAATATTACAGTCTATCATTCACCCAGTTTTACAATTTGGGTCAAATTCCAAATTTAAGAAGGTCAAAAACTTTAGCACAAAAAGTAACTTGACCTGTAACCCATTGATATGAATGCATGTATAAATTTTCAAATCAATAGTTGCAGACACGTTGCCAAAAAAAGTCATGAAAAATGTTAATGCACAGATGCACACACAGGCTGAGGCCAGATAAAATAATGTGTGGTTCTGGTTACACTCCCTTGAAAAATAGGGTAGGTAGGTAGGTATTCTTTTTCATTTTTTAAATTATTTTTTTTAATGATAGATTTTAGATGGAAACATAATTTTCTTTTAATTTCACGTCTTTGCATGTACCATTTATATATGGTGTGATGTACATGTATATACCTATCAAACTTTGTAGGGATCTTCCTAGTTTTGACAATTCTTATATATTTATTTCAAATAAAAAAATAAATACCAGGGTAAAAAATCAGTGCAATTGCCAAAATCATGTTTTTGAACATGAAAGTAGGAAATGATATTTCAACTAGAGTACTTACTGTTTTCAAGCCCTTCCAAGTTTATAAATCTATTCAACTTTTTTCAAAAATAAGGAGGGTGATCGCTTAGTATAGTCAACCAACCTGAAATATGCACTATTGTTTATGTAAGCACTCTTTAGTTCTAAGTCACTTTCTGTCTATTGTAATGGCTAGCTGAAAATACACCATTTTTGCATGAAATCGATGTGTATATTGTGCTAAAAATAGAACGGCCCATTAGGTGTTAGTTCGGGAGGTACTCATCGATTTTGCCACAACATGTGATATAACTAGTAAAATACTTTTGAAATATCATGAAAAGGTCTGAAAATTTGACAACAGCTTCCATAATAATTTTTTGGTTTTGCATGGTTCTATCGTAGACAGCCTCTTAATCAAACATTAGGGGGAAAAACCACTCTGGATAATTCACGAAGTTGTGCAGCATGCTTGACAGAGAATTTTTACTTGACCGATTGAGTTGATACAATACAGGGACATTTAAATTCTAAACTTAAAACATATATTAAGTTCAAATGTGTGTGTTTTTTAAAGAGAGAATCATTTGTCAATTATCAAAAATTGTGGTTGCCGAAAAAGCTTCAGCAGTTTCAAAATCTCATATCATAAATCAATCATTGAAACTGCTATATACAGAAATATACCAGCACATCCTAGAATATGTTCAGATTGTGGGTGATGAAATGTATTTTCTGTTGTGTTGTGATAAGTTTAATTTTAAAAGACTAGAAATGTTAAAGGTAATGTATAGGTATTACATACATATTAAGGTTTTCAATCTCTTTTTAACTCTTGGGTGAATACAGATGTATGAATATTCTCGAAACCTAACTTTTGATACAAAGTGGAACAAATCTGCGGGGATTTTTTTTCTTTTTGAATAACTCTTTCATGAATGAACTGTGTATGCGTATGGACATATAAATAGCAATAATATTAATGACTATATGAATATATGTTCCCTGTGAATCGTTCCTTGGCACATTTAGTCGCTGATCAACTAAGTTGTACTCAATTCCAATGTTTATATATGTCTATGTCCCTAGGGACCCATTATTTGGCAATATTAAACTATCATTCATCAGTATCTGTATAATCAATGTGACCAGGGTTTAGGTATGCTGTTCATTGTTTTAGTGTGTGCGCCACTAGGAAGATATATCAGGGAGAAAATGAGCAGTATTCACTGACCGGCGTACAAATGATTTTATCGACACCTAGCCATCTTCAGCACAAACCATCAAGGTATTGCCAATATATAGTGATACAATGTGTATATTCAGCTAATGTTAGCGGTAGACTGGTAAGCATAGCAATACTTACATTGATATCAATTAATCATATGCGAATTCATAATCTAAAACTAATATGCTTTTTAAACCATGCTGCAAAGTTATAATATTGCAATTGGTGAAATACTGCAAGGTAAATAAATGTTATGGTAAATGTGATGTAGACAAATGTGTGTTGCGAGTTTAGATTTGAATATATAAATATTTCACCTGTACAATGCACACACATTTTGCTTATAGGAGTTATGAGATTGATCACTGTACGTTATCTTCACCTTTCAATTAAGGGTTTTTTTACTAAAATGATTTACATTGATATAAGAGATGTCAATATATGGCGCTGAGTTATTCCCAATTTGGGAATTATTACATTTATATATATCGTCGAATTCTATTAGTTGATAATGTTACAAGTCCTATTTGTGATCCATTGAGCTACTTTTAAACATTTGCGCATTTTCTTTTCTTTTCTTTTACTAAAGAATACGCCGTTTTATTATAAATATTATTTCGCTTCTATAATTTAAATTTAATTCATTTCAAGAACAAGTGCTTTGAATTCAATGACTGAAAGTTTGGACAAAAGGTTGAAAAAGTCGGGTGTGGACTTAGAAATAGAATAAATCAAAATTCGGAAACTGTATGCTCCATAATGTAGATTAAAACTAACTCAACTATAATCTATGCATTGAATGTATGTTTCATTTAAATAAATTTCATTCTAATAATACTTTTGATTTTTATATTTAAATTCTGCTTTCATTTTCATGGAAATTCCCAGTCATTGAAATAGACGTACTATATATATCAAGATTCATATACGCGTATTGTTCACAACTGCAGCATATTCATAAGAAAATCAATGTTACAATTAGTAGATATATCAACGACAGAAACACTAGAAAAGTAAATAATGTAAATCCAAAGAAAACCAAATTACACTCTGTATTGTAGTCCCCGAACAGTTGCACATACAAGAGGAAAATAATAAGTTTCCTATCATTTTCTATCACCTTTAAAATCATTTGCCTTTTCATGATAAATTCAGAAGATCAGGACGTCATCCCGGTATCAGAATCATATTCATGATGTTTTCACGCTGAGAAAGAATAGTTTGGTTTCGTAATTAGCGCTGTAATGAGATCCAAAATTATTAGAAACTAGTTCAAAATTCATTGTCTGTGCAGTAGGGGATTCTCACAGTTAATTATTATAAATGTACCTTAAACGAACAGCGTACAACAAAAAAGATAACCCATGTTCACATCAGCGACACAAAACAATGTTACAAGTAAAGAGACACGATACCACAATACCGGAAGTACAAGAGAAATCAGTCTCTTCTGTCTCCAGCGAAATGCACTTCTATTATTGCAATGTTTCTTTTTTACTTTTGTCATTATTGGGCGTTTTCCAACGGAAACCCATCTATCACCCCCCCCCCTACTTCTTGTTATTATGGTCTCTTAATCACAAACAATACACATCTGACATATTGAAATATGAGAGTCACAGTTAAAGTTTTTGACAGGTAGACAAACAGGTGCACAAATAGACAGTCAGGACAAAACCAATATGCCTTCGATCTTCGATACGGGAGTATAAAAAGGAATAAGACACAAAACGAAATGTTGTAACGTATACAAAAGTGGTATTTTCTCGTGATTTTGTCAGCTCTTCACATTGCTCTACTTCGTTATTGTTACGTCGTATGGTCTGACAATGAATGTTTAGTCCTCACCTGTACCCATGTGCCCCACAAGTGAACAATGCATCTGCCTCCTGTCGTAACAGTTCGTGTGCCCCACAAGTGGACAATGCATCTGCCTTCTACCGTAACAGTTCCTCGGTATTTCCTGTATCCATATTACTTTTTGTTTGTGTCTTATATTCATACATGTAGAATCAAGGAAGGAGAGACTTCTCACGACTTAACCTTTTTGACATTTACCATTATCTGTTATTTTCAGTCATTATCAGAGTTGAAATTCTATCAATTTTATAATGATTTAATTTTCAACTGCAACCTGTCAATATTGTAAATATTGCCTGACGTGGTTCATTGCAATTGTTAACTTAGACAATTCTTTATATGCTGATTTTAACGACGGCTCTCCCCTTTTACCGGATCAGGATAAAGGGTCCACGGTGGATATGAACAGTTTCTAGGGGATACATACCATTCCTGGTCACTTGATATCACCCTTAATGTGTCCAGGGTGTTTTTATTATAGCGGTTAAATTATGAACATCTCGTTATAACCTATTGAACAAAAATTGCTAACATCGATAATGTCTCATAGTAAAAGCGGGGGTATCATCCCAAATTTAGAGTTTTCCTGTATCTCAAAAAACTAAAACCAACAAACGAAACTTTCATGTCGATGAGTTCATTTAAATGATATGCAGAAAAGGGGATCCGACTTCTTAGCTAAGGGACATCAGAGACGCAGAAGTCTTTCCTTAACATTTTTTTAATTCATGAAGACTTTAAAATGCTCTGCTAAAGCAAAGTTGTTTATATCAACAGTTTGAACCTTTTGATATTTATTAACAAATTATCTACTTTTAAAAAAAGTAAGAGATTATTGGAACTAGTCCCAGTCTTCATGAGATAAGTTATTGAAGCATGTCTGTCCAAAACTACGATGAAAAGGTGAAGATAACGAACATTGATCAATCACATGAATCCTATAAAGAATAAAGAATTACGTCCTCCTAGGCACCTGATCCCACCTCTGATGTGTCCAGGGGTCCGTGTTTGCCCAACTATCTATTTTGTATTGCTTGTACGAGTTATGAGATTGATCACTGTTCGTTATCTTCACCTTGCACGGGTAGGGCAAATACAAACTCCCAGAAACACCAGATGCAGGATCAGGTAACTAGGAGGAGTAAGTTTCCCCTGTGGATCAGTTACACCCAACGTCAACCCTGCATCTTGACCATGTAAACGGAGTACTCATACGATTTGTCAATGTCACTTTACGGGGAAAATATGCACAACATTTAAAGGAAGAAGAGCTTGTCGACCGTCCCCTGTCGACCGGTCTCACCCGCCGTGAACCCTATATCTTGATCAGGTAAACGGAACAATCTATAGTTAAAATCAACGTGTAAAGAATGACCTAACAATTGACATGAAACACGTCAGACGGTATATACCGGTAATCTCAAAATATTTCGAAATAGGTTATTGAGTCCAATTTGTTGAATTTGATGATACGTGAGCATCCTACTTAAGTGAAAGTCCATCGTTATGTATTTCTGTCAGCAAAACATATGTAAACATGTTTCATACTCATCTGCATTGTTTTGTTTTCAAAGGGCGATGAGATGGCTTGGAACAGCAGTGTGGTGGACAAGGGCTCGGTAATGCATTCCTTAGCATGGGATACGACCCTACACAGGGTATTATCGGCATCCCTCTCTGTATCCGGCACGGTCTTTAATCTCACAGCTATTGTTGTGATAGTCATCCGAAGACTCTACAAACAAAATTCATTTATATTCGTGTTGAATTTCTTTGTTGGAAATCTGTCGATGTGTTCGCTGGCTCTACCTCTACATTTCTCGCTTTCCTATTCATCACTGCAAAAGGCCGATGTTACCTGTGTAGTCTCTGGATATGTCTACTTTAGTTTGGCTGGAAACTCGTTATTGCATATTATATTAATTTCCTTAAACAGATATTTACAAATTGTGCGATTCAATCATTACAAAAGAATATTCAGCACCCGGAATACACGTATTATTTTGGTGTTCGCCTGGCTTTTAAATCCAGCAATTTACATACTGCCCATGACAGGAGTATGGGGAAACTTCAGGTTTGATTCCTTGCGATTTATCTGTAATCCATTGATCAGCAATGATGGATTTCGACAGTTTGCAATTGTTCTAGCAACAATTATCACCATTCCTACTATTTCGTTTTGCTACATCGGAATCATACAGAAAACAAGATCCAGTGGCAGGCGGGTAAACACCACCACAAGTGGAAGCGTACAGCGACTGCAGAACGAAAAACAATTGATTCGATCAGTTTTTGTGATGATCACACTCTCTTCTATTTTGCTTATTCCATTCTTTGTTTCATTCCTTGTGGACCCCAGAATGGAATTGATCGGCCCTTGGTTTCACTGCTTTGCTTTTTATTTAGGACTGTCATTTTGTTCGGTTAATACGTTGACTGAATCTATACTGAATCAGCAGCTGAAAACATCTTTTCTGAGTCTTTTGGGGCGATGTTTCGAAGGAAAGAGAGCAGAGACCTTAGCAATATCAGACACTGGGGTAAATACAACATCTTAATCACACCGGAAATATTTCATGTATGCGCACTTTTATAACAATTGACAACGCCCTGCTATATCCGCGCAAAGATGTTCTGAAGCTGAATAGATGCTATTAAAATGATTTTCCAGTTCATTAATAGTGATATATGTGTGGGTCCTGATAATAAATTTGTGGAGTGTTTGCAAATTAAGATTCACAACAGTTGAAATATCTCTGGAAAGAGATTGTGATCTTTTATATATGATATGTTTTGAATTCTTATTGGGCAGAATTTATTCCGTAGTGGAGAAAATATTTGACATTCAATCCAACAGTCAGATACATCGACCATATATGAGAACGAAAGGTGAAAATAATGAACCTAATCACTCCAATAAGCAGTAAAAATTAGAGAGTTGGGCAAAAACGGACTTAGGGACACACCAGATGTTGGATCAGGTAACTAAGCATCCCATGTTGACCGATCATACCGCCGTGAGTCCTATATCTTGATCAGGTACAAATTAAAAACTAAACAGCATGACAATGGGGTGGCCCTGGTTTTTCTATCGTCAACTTCCCATATTTATGTAGTAATTCAAGTATTGCCTGTACATGATGTTTATGCCCCTTAACCGATTTGATATACGAGAACATGATCTGCAGATGTTCAATTTTAAAACAAGTAGATTGATATTACAGAAATTTCAACAGTCTCGTGCTGATTCATACCATTTGCTAGCTCTGTCTCTAAATATTGATTTCGACTACGATCTACTTCTTGGGTGAAGATAGAGGGGTCACGCCGGGTGTGATCAGTCAATGGGGGATTCTCACTACTTCTCGAAACCTGGGTCCATCTTTGGTGTGTCCACGTTTCCATTTTGTTCTGTTCTGTATGTTGTATTTTATATGATTTATGAGATAAATCACTGTTCTGTGTGCTCATTATCTCCTTAGTATGTGACATATACAACTGTACAATGAAAGGTGAAGATATCGGACATTGATCAATCTCATAACTCCTATAAAGAATACAAAATAATGAGTTGGGCAAACATGGATCTCTGGATATACCAGAAGTGGGATCATGTGCCTAGGATTAGTAAGCATCTTCGGTCCACCGGTCAGACCCGCCGTGTGATATATAGATAGTGTATGTAGTTGAGAGTAACCTTGAAAATCTTCGCTCCAAGAAACCATTTTCAACCGAGGCGCAGTCAAAGTTGACAATGGTTTTCGAGGGGAATCATTTTTAATGTTACTCTCAACTACATGTACTATTTGTTTTATTATACTGTATGTCATACATTTATTGAATATCTGTAACAAAATAGAATTCTAGCCAAATCTCCTTCTGGCACCTGATCCAACCTCTGGTATAAACAGGGATAGGATTTTGCCCAACTCCCTATTTTGTATTGCTTATATGAGTTATGAGATTTATCACTGTTCACTATCTTAACCTTTCATAGATTCTGTCGTAACAAGTAACAAGAAAATTTCAATACGAAGTAATATATCTAAAATTGATAAGTTCAAAACGTTACTTTTCAGCGAGAGTTACATGTTGCATGTAGGTACCAATGATATACCTGCCAATCTGTCGATTATCATTTGTTTCTTGGATTTGACGCATGTGGGCTCACGGCGGGTGTGGCCGGTCGACAAGGGATGTTTGCTCCTCCTATACACCTGATCCCACCTTTGGTAAATCCAGGGGTCCGTGTTTGCCCAACTCTGTTTTGTATTAATTACATGAGTTGAGATTGATCATTGTTATCTTCGGATTTCATTTTTATAATGTCGCCCGTTGTCAAGTATTGTTTACCGTTGCTAGATAATATCACTCTGGAGGATGTGAGTTTTACTCCTACAGGGTAATAAATATGGGTTTTCTCAAACTGTTTCTCGGCCAATCAGATTCCGGTATTTTACAAAAGAGCATAATGCTATCCCCACGATAAATAAAGACTAGACTTTTTGACATCATAAACAGTTGCTTTTTCAACAAAAATGGAAAAGGGAAATATTCATATCTAGTGATCAGTCATCCAAAAACTTACTTTGTTAAACACAACTCTGATTCTACGCATAAAATAAAAAAACGATATGCTAGAGCACCTCATTGAAAATATCTTCGTGGACTTTGGTGATGAGGTCTTCTAACAGTCTGTTGGAACTATGGGCACGGATTGTGCTCCTTTATTAGCTGACCTGTTTCTATGTTCATATGAAGCAGAATTTATTAAAAAAAACTTCTATGTGAGAAGAGAAATTATCTTGCTGTCACCTTCAATTCGACATTTAAATATATCGACGACGGTTTGTCTATTAACAATAATAATTTTCATTAATATGTCGTGTCGATTCGATATATCGAAATAAAAGACACCACAGTGTCGTCCACTTCTGCTTCATACTTTGATATTTTATTGAAAGTAGACATTAACGCCAAACTGACAACTCAACTGTATGACAAACGGTATGATTTCAGCTTCTCCATCATCAACTTCCCATATTTAAGTAGCAATATTCCATTATCACCTGTATATGGCATTTTTATATCTCAACTGATTCAATACACAAGAGTTTCTTCTGTGTATAGTCAGTTTTTAAATCGAGGCAAGCTACTGGCAAACAAGTTGATGGTACAAGGATTTCAATAGTCTCGATTGAAGTCAGCATTTCGCAAATTTTATGGTCGTTATAACGATCTAGTTCGTCAATACAACCTATCATTGAGTCAAATACTCTCTGACGTGTTTCATACCGATTGTTAGTCCGTTCTTGGCACACTGATTTTGACTACGGATAACTCTGTTTACCTGATCAGGATGTAGGGTTCACGGCGGGTGTGACCGGTCGACAGGGGATGCTAATTCCTATTAAGCACCCCATCCCACCTCTGGTGGATCCAGGGATCCGTGTTTGCCCGACTATCTAATTTGTAGTGATGATAGGATTTATGAGATTGATCACTGTTCGTTATCTTTGCCTTTCATTAATAATAATGATAATAATAATATTTATTTATATAGCGCCCTATATGACTACGAATAACCACTCTAAAGCGCTGCACACAATAAAAATGATACAGCATGTTATAAAAGTAGTAAAAGGAAATTATAATAGCATTAAGACAGATAATATCAAAACAATGCTAGAAAAACATCAATAATGTGAAGTAAAATTACTAAAATCTAAAATATGATGTGCATGAAAAACGTTTCACGTTGTACAATCAAATGATATAAATAGTTGAAATATACAATCATACACTTTAAAAAGTTATGTTGAAATAATGGTAAAGAAACCAAAAAGATTTAACCAACTATAATACTAATAATATGCAAGTCTAAAAAGATGTGTTTTTAAATGTTTTTTAAAAGTGCTCAAATTCTGACAACGGCGGAGAGTATCATTGATTACTTCAGAAGAATATAAACGGTGCAAGGGCTTACTCATAATAGAGATGACATCTGCATATTGTTAAGCACAATTGTACACCTACTTAAAATCTGCATTAGTTATTAGCTCATCGTCATGATACATGCAAGGTGAAGATAACGAACAGTGATCAATCTCATAACTCCTACAAGCAATACAAAATAGATAGTTGGGCAAACACGGACCCCTGGACACACCAGAGGTGGGAACAGGTGCCTAGGAGGAGTAAGCATCCCCTGTTGACCGGTCACACCCGCCGTGAGCCCCATATCCTGATCAGGTAAACGGAGTTATCCGCAGTCAAAATCAGTGTGCCAAGAACGGCTTAACAATCGGTATGAAACACATCAGACAGCATTTGACCCAATGCGAGGTTGTATTGACGAACTAGATCGTTATAACGACCATAGAATTTGCGAAATGCTGACATGTAAGTCCTCAGTACCCTTGCTTGTCGTAAGAGACGACTAAATGGTGCGGTCCTTCTTATGAGATCGCAAAGACCGAGGCCCCATGTCACAGCAGGTGTGGCACGATAAAGACCCCTCCCTGCTCCAATGCTGTAAGAAATCTTACATTCTTTGATCGTTAATAGTGACGTCTCCATATGGGTGAAAATTTCTCAAGTGGGACATTACACACTATGAAAGGTAAAGATAACGAGCGGTGATCAATCTCATAACTACTAGAAGCATATAATCGATCAACGTCATAATTCAGATAATCTACAAAAGAACAGGCTGGCCTTATTTCAACCAAGGCCATGTCATTTGGGCAGCAATGAAATTGATATACATTCAATTACATATTAAAGATATAATTAAACAATTTCAAGCAGATGACATTGTGATAAATCGATTTCAATGTAAATTTGATATAAGCAATATGATATCATCTGAATTGCTGTGCCACATGGTCGTTATAATGATCTAGTTCGTCAATACAACATATCATTGGGTCAAATGCTGTCTGATATGTTTCTTATCGATTGTTAAGGCGTTCTTGGCACACTGATTTTGACTACGGATAACTCCATTAACTTGATCAACATATAGTGCTCATGGCAGGTGTGACCGGTCGACAGGGGACGCTTACTCCTCCTAGGCACCTGATCCCACCTCTGGTGTGTCCAGACATACGTGCTTGTCCAACTATCTATTTTGTATTCCTTATAGGAGTTATGAGATTGATCACTGTTCGTAATCTTCACCTTTCATGTAAGTGTATTTCAATATCATTATCACCCTTAGTTTATTTTATAATCAAAATCAAATTAACTTGTCCAGTATCTTTAAGATCTATATTTGCATAAAAATTTCTGAACATGTCCTTAAAGCCGTTGAATTTATCATTGGAAAAAGTACACAATATTAAAAAAAAAGCCGTTAATATAGCTTGGTTAATTATCTAGCGATCCGAAACGAATAATATATAGGAGGGAACATGTAATACACAAACAGTCAGAAAGATAGATTTTGAAACCATAGAATCAAATTTGTCTAATTACATTATGTTGGTGTTTTCTATACACTTATCTTGTTACAGTATGGATTCGTAATCAAAGATTATTTCATGCACTCTGAAATTTATTCCCTATAAAATGCAGAATAAGAATTAACATTCCTTCACTTCGGAATGACGTAACAAAATCGGAGAATGAAGACAGGTCTAGACGATACAAAATACTATAAACTAATTTTTATTCGCGTGCAGGAAATTTTCTCGAGGTTCATCACTGGGAAATCGCGAAATGAAGTCGTTGCGAATAATAGTTCGTTTACAGGACACGATACATGCAGTGATAATTTGTTAAAGATCAAATTTTCATTAACGTTTAGTATGTCTTAAATAACGTTTTAGGTTTGCTTACACATAATAACTATGTTTACCTCATTTTATCATCATTCCATGTCTTTTGATTTGTATTTATCGTTCTTTGTTTTAGCTTGTTTTACATTTAGAACGCTTTAGGGTAACAGTGTTGATTAGATAAGGCGCTATCTAAATGTGCAACAACAATAATAATAGAACGCAACAACTGGAAGATAATGTTGTTCCTACAATTGTTCAATAAAAAACGCAAGCTGACTCCACGGGAAGATGACTCTTCTATTGGTAACGAATGCTTACTAAAAAGAGTTGATTTTTGTCTCCATGGAAAATTACAATTAGATTCATCATGTATTTTAATTGTGATCAAGTTTTTCAAAAACGTGTTCATTTCAAACTGTCAAGAATATTTCAAATGGTCTGCATTTTTGCAAACCTTTGCACCAGTGGTTTCTCCATGAGTGTGTATTGCAGTCCTTGATTGAGGACGTGTAAATATGCATAATTATAAGATTTCCTATACCTGTTTGTAATAAATAGTTATTAAGGATTTCATTTCTAAAAAAAACCCAATAACATTGACTGAAATATGATGTACAAAGATTTATTCATCGATTTTCCCAGTCTTTTATGCGGCTTTGTTCCCTAGCAATGTAGGGTCCCGATAAAACAGCATGTTGAACATTCTAATGAACTCTTTTCATTGTTTTATATATTGTCGTCTTTAGAATACCAGTTCCAGTAACGCTAGCAATTATCATGTTGATCAATATACTCCACGACCAATGCATAATTACTTTCTTAGTGTACCCTAAAATCGCATCTACAAATTAGCGCATGTGCATTGAATTGCTATTATTGCACACTGGCCAAATAGGCTTTGGAACTCTTAACTTTAAGTCTTATCAACTTAACTCATACGTATCAATCGTTGTTTTCATAGAACCGACTGAGAATTCATGTGCAATTACCTGTACGTACGGATGTGCGCGCACACTCAACGTATTGGGATCACAGCTACAGATGCACCAAGTTACAGTATCAAGTGGAGAAACCACAAAAATGTAATTCATTGATATTAGGGTATCCGATCTATAAAACCTCCATCCCCCCCCCCCCCAAGAATTGTTTGGTAACACAAAACTTGGTACCAAATGAAAGATAATTAGCATACTTTGTGATTCACCAAAAGAATTTTCAAAATTAACAAGACATAAGAAATATCTGTTATAGAGATTAACATTAATCCCTATGAGGAAAACACATTAAGCCATTGAGAATATAATTTCCGAAGCAAGCTCATTGTGAAAAAGATTCCCATTTCCACGGTGTTTCAAAATGGGCAAAGAAAAGTAAAGTTTACCATACAAAGTATGAAAATATTCATCTTTTTTATTTACAATTCTACAAGGAGATAACTCCGACAAAAATCGTATTCACTGTCAATAGCTCTGGGCATCATATACTATCTCTGCCTTCTCCGTCTCACTAAAAAGTAGGTATTTTGTTTTCACACAAGATTTATATATAGTGCTAAAGATATTGACGTTTTGTGAAAATAAATGTTTTTATTCATTCAAGGTACATGATGGCATGTCTCTTTGGGACATAAACTGTTCTACAAATGAACAAATAAATGTGATTTATATATACATGTACTTCTCAAGCTATCATTGATATTGACGACTATATACAATTAGTTTTCGGTTGAAACATTTTCAGAGAGATAAATTAAAATGATATTCAAAACAAAGATATGGGAGGTTATTGCTTTGGTCTTACCCAATGTTTTATTTCATTTGATGAAACTTAACACCGTGCAACATTTTAACACTATCATGGTTTATGATGCAATGATGAAAATGATCATACATGTATTTCAATGAAGCATCGTTAAAGTAAATATACATTTTTTATGAAACCTTAAAATGCACTCGAAGAATCGCATATCTATAACAATTCATAATGATGAAGATAATATTACGTTTGTCAAAAAGCATATGTTGTGCATGTAGGAATACGCGATGTGACATGACAAAATATCATGAAGGCAGAACTATATCACGCTGGATATACAGCTAAATATGTGACGAAGCCGCACAGCTTCAACTGAAATTCAATAGACGGAAATATAAACAATATTCTATCTCGTGTACAAATCTTCAAAAGGTATTTGCGTGCTGAACAGAATTAATATCATTTAAATGAAAACAAAGCAATGTTCATTTAGGCAGACGTTATCATCAAATCATTCACTTACAATCCGATAAACTGACATTATTTTCAGTTGAGTAAATGCATTTAAACTGGTTAAAAACGGGATCAACATCTTTACAATTGAACAGCCCATAAGAGATGTCAAGATGATGTACGGCTGATAGAAAAGTGTTTTTATACAAAGAATATGCCTTTTAAGATATATTGCAAAGAAATCTATAGGAATGTTCTGATGACCCATCTGAGACATACACCTTCGTCAAATCTACCATCGTATCCGTTAACGCACGCGAGGCCAATTCTCCAATATTATGGTTAATTGATGGAATATATCAAATGCACCAAGGATTTTTATCAGATGTCTTTATAGGGTCAAAAGTGACCCATCTGCTCTTAAAACTTTGAGAAATAAGATATATCACACTATATCAAAGTTTGTATTTGATAGGATTTATCCAATGCTCAATTTTTCTTTCATCTGATGGGGATTGGGTATTTATACCCTTCACCAAAAACACAACGAGGATGTTGGTGGCTAATATTGAAATAGTAGAAATATCTGATAAAGAGATCAGTTCATTAAATATACTTGTGAGAGTGGGGTTAAAATTTAGCATTAACTCGCCTATATCTTAATATAATTACAATGTTACTTATTACAAGTGTTTTGATTGGACAAAAATAAAGTTGAACAAGAGTTTATACATCAATAAATCCGAAAACGCGATGTATTCATACACGCCTGAAAACAAATAACATAGTGCGGGGAAACTATTCAAATTTTTGCAATTGTTAATGAAGTGAATGAATTGGAATTATAAGAATCAAACATTCTTTTTGAAGAATTTATCGATGTGTAAACTCCGGCCATTTTACTCACAAACTTAACATAAAAGTGCTTCGCACTTTTATTCAGTTTGTGAGTAAAATGTCCGGAGTTTACACATTGATAAATTCTTCAAAAAGAATGTTTAATCCTATAATATACTTCCTACTAAACAGAACATTGATATTTAACAGTGAGTAATTTGGATATGCAGTTAATATTTAGGCGGCTGTTTTTGTCTAAGATAGATATAAAAACAACATTAGGATTATGTCCAGATTATGGGCTATTTCTTCGTCATCTTACAAAGTAACAATGTAATGAGAGTTTGTTTTCTTAGCTTTACATAGCAAATTATTCAATTTTTAGATGTAGAGATTAGAGATATCTGTAATGACATTTACACACACGATAAACTCTGACAGAAATACAAATTCACAAATCAACAGTCAAACAACAATAAATTACATATACAATCCACTATTAAATGTCACGTGATTTCATGTTGTATCACTGCTTCCTCTGGAACTAAACCTCATCTTGCGCGCGCTGTGATCCCTAAAACAAGAAACAGGTAGCCTGTCAACTTAGGTCTTTAATTTTTAGCAGCATTTTAATTTGTTTATTGTTTAATACAACTACTATTCCAACAAATCCAATTCTAAATAAGTTTCTATGCAAATGAATACTCGTGTTCTTAAAATAAAAGAATATTATTTCATGTTTATCGGAAATATTCGTTTAAAATGATATTTGTTATTTTACAATATACATATATAAGATAATCGATAATCAACAATTACATGCATGTTTAAACACTCTTAAAAGATTTAAATAGTATGACTTCAACATATGAAAAAATTGGATAAATGTGTGCAATCTACTAAATGTATACACAAGTAGACATTACCCTTTAAATTTTGGAAAATACATTTTAGAACAATTAAGTTCACTTAATTACCATAATCTTACGTGCAATTTGATCAGTGGCCCATTGATATTAAACATAATATGTACCACACGCTGTCACATGTACGTGTATATAAGCCAGAGGATCCTCGACACTTACTGTATAACAGCTACCTGGTCGATGGCCCACTGATCGAACCCTTTGCCTCGGTGGACGGGCTGCCACCATCGGAACTGTATGCCCTCTTGCTTGGAGTCCTCTGGCAGCTCATACGCAGCTCTTTTAGGCAATAGATACTCCTCTGCATCATGTCGAGACAGAAGTTTCCATTCTGCACCCTAAAGTAAGCAAATTTTAAAAACCCACTTGTAAATGATTTTGGAAAAGTTAACGGTATGTAAGGAATATATATTGTGAAGTCGTATGTTTTATAGATGGTTGTTCGCAAACTATAGCGGTTCATTTTGAATGTAAAACTTATACGGTACCAATTGTGATGCACCAGATGCACATTTCGACAAATTATGTCTCTTCAGCGATGCTTAACCGAAATGTTTGAAATCCGAAATAACAATGAAGTTTTAGAGCTATTATAGGAAAAATCAGTGTGCCAAATAAGTGGAATAAAATTCGTCTAAGGATAAGAGCTATGCGTGAGGGAGATAATTTTTAAACGATGCGGATTCTCTGCTTTGATTGCTTGAAAAGTATACAGTATTAGAATTAAAAGTGTATTTCGCTCAACATCCCATTGACCCTTACATATTCAAAATTGTGTTGAGGAGTACTCCCCTACCTGCCGTGCAATTTTACTTTTATTGAACTCATACTTATATGTGAAAAAAAACCCACTTAAAACAAATGGGGTGGGAAGTTGTGAATGAATCTTTAGATTTCCAATAGTTACATTCAGCAGGACAAGTATTTTAATTTTTCAAAATGGTTGCCACACGTCCAATTTATTGATATTTCGTCATATAAGAATGAAAAGGTGAATATAACGAACAGCGATGAAAGGTGACGATAAAAAACAGTGGACAATCTCATAACTTCCATACGCAATACAAAATAGAGAGTTGGACAAACACGGACCCTTGGATATACCAGAGGTGGGATCAGGTGCCTAGGAAGAGTAAGCATCCCCTGTCGACTGGTCACAACCGCCGTGAGCCCTATACTTTGATCAGGTAAACAAAGTAATCTGTAGTCAAAATCAGTGTGTAAAGAACGACCTAACAATTGGCATGATAAATATTCACTCTCTAAGTCTTATCAATCTTTTCGCTGACGATGCACTGTTACCTCTCACTATGCTATGTTTACATTCTATTCTAATCTATGTCCAATGGCAATATAAAACATCAGGCGAAGGGGGCAAGAGTTTGTTAATGACAAGCAGCATCGATCAAAAATGGATTAAAATAAGCTAAAATAAAGAACTGTAAAAACTTCAACTCCGTCAACAATAAAAATGAACAGCTGATACCTTATTCAATGAGTACTGGAGTAAAACCCCGCTGTATGAGCCGTTCCTCCCAGATTGGATATTGCAGGATGTTGTCTGATCAGGACAGCCAATTTGTAAGACAAACATTATTTTTCTGGATGGAAGATAGACGAAATCAATGTATGATAAGTAGAACAGTGTACATTTCATTATGAGGAAAATCTAACATTCTCCAGCGAATATATGCAGTCTGAAAAAGAGGCTAATGGACCTGAACACTCACCAAAGTAACATTAACATTGATATATATTTCTTTGAGTGTGTGCGATACGTGGTAATTCAGTTGGTAAAGAGTTCGCGTCATGACCGAGTGAATGTTAGTTCGAACCTACCTTCTGCCATGACCTCTACATATGGATGAACAATTCTTTGAAAGGATTTAAAACGATCGAACAAACTATATACTATGCATTTTATTTTTGTGGGATTGTGATAAACGTATATACCTGGCATTTTTCAGGTCCATTTCTACCGTCCTTGCCTCACGATGGCCACATCCATTAAAATACAGAGTTTTGCCATGAGCAAATGGACGTAGAGCACCGCAACCAAATCCTATGACACCACCTGTGATGAACTCCCAGTAAAATGAGAAAATCCCTCCTTCAAAGGAATCATGCATTGTCCTAATCAAACTACCTGGACGAGGGCGACAAGATTTTCCTAGAAATAATATTTTAACACTATAACGAAACACGAAAACGGAATAGCTATCCTGTAATACTATAATTATGTGTATATATTTATAGACGCGCATACTCATTATTATATCTAACGCTTCTTTTAAGAATAAAAATATACTTTGATTAAAGAGGTCATGTACAATAATATGTTTCTAACAAAAGGTCAATATCAATTTCAATATAGCTAAATATAGTGTCTTCACAAGATGATAACGAGAAATTGGAGAAAATAATTTCTTAAATACGTTTTACTTGATATGAAAAGGAATCATTGTCTATTTTCCAAGAGGTTTTGAATCCTCCTAGTCAAGATCATCTACAAAAATTATTTTTCCGACAGTGAAATACCCCCCCCCCATTTTTTTTTTCAAAGGTAAAAACATTTGATTTCTCATCGGATTAAAAATAGAAGGAACCGACTTTCCTAATTCATATCTGGTAGATGTATTCGTGAGAGTTTTATAGTTTAGAATCAATTAATTGAATATTACCAAAATATCCCCTTTCACAGAAGCACTTTCCATTCACACAAGTTCCCCGAGAATGACACATGCCAGGGCACATTTCTCCGACATAAATATCATCGAGAGCCCAAGATGTTCCGAGTGTACTCCGTGCATCTTGTATCCACCGGAACCGAGTAGAACTATATGAAAACCAAATATTCAGACAGTAAAAAACTTACGATACATTTATAAGAAAATATGGTTGCCACAATTGTCTTTTATTAAAGTACCTTGAGAATATTTTCTCCGTTAATGGAATGGTGACAAGAGTCCATGATGGAGAGACGTGGTGGGTGTAGATGGAGGCGGTGTGATAATGCCGGGGCTGACACTCCGATAAGCGAACATGATCTGGAAGACATAGCGGGCGTACGAGGGCCCAGTGGTCATTGTTAGGGTCTTTATTATATTCCAGGCGTAAAGGTGCATAATCTGTACAAGCATCATCAACGCCATCACATCCCATTGCAATCTGTCACAAGGTAAATTTTCAACTTGGGTAATTCAAGTTCAAGCAAACAGAAGTTTACTTAGGACAAAGGCGAAGATACTGAAGAGTGATCAATCTCTTATCTCCTACTGTAAGAAATGCAAAATAGAGAGTTGCTCAAATACAGACCCCTGGATATACCAGAGGTGGGATCAGGTGTCTAAGAGGAGTATGAATCCCCTGTCGACCGGTCACATCTAATGTGAGTCATATATCTTGATCAGGTAAACGGAGTAATCCGTAGTCTGAATTATTCTACTAAGAATGACCAAACAGTTGGTATGAAACATGTCAGAAAGCAATTCACCCAATGACAGGCTGTATTGGCAAAATATATCGTTATAACGATCATAGATTGGCGAAATACTGACTTTAAACGAGAGTGTTGGAACCCCTGCACCATCAAAAAGTAGCCTGCATCGATAGTCGATAGTAACATTAAAAGATGACTAAAACCTTTAAAACTTCTACAAAATAGTATCCGTTATCTGAGATTAATGACATTGATATCTGTATAACTTTTAAACATGTAAAGATATGTGTTGCATCATTGCGAATGAAATTCGAAGTAGACTGGGGTATCACAGTCCAACCCCTACCTTGAATTGAAGCATGAACCCCTCTTGTACAATCATCTGACTTGTTGTAAAACTCCTGTTGCCATTCCCTTCAGTCCAGACGATTGAGCTGTCGCCCTTCCTACATATGTTATCCTTTATTTCTCCGAATGGGTTAAATTCCCACGGAGCGTCACTTTGGAATGCCTCATCAAACGAAACCTGGACTTGGCTTGGATTAATTTCTTTACCACCTGCCAAAAATGTTATTTTTGTTATATTTATTTTCAAGGCGTTAGCAATGCATATAAAAGTTCCGAAAATCAACTAGTGTCGATTATTTGTGAAAAATTTCATAACGTATTTCTTCATAGAAGAGCCTTCAAAAGGATATTTTGATACTTGAACTTGGAAATCCAGAAACAAAATGACTGGACATCTTCATGAAACAGACCTATAAGGACATTGTCGATAGCCCATTGTGGTCCAGACTGCTCCCAGTGTCTGTCCAGGGGTTGCCACCATCTCAGCCTCGTGCTCTTTGTTCTGGCAGTCTGTGGTAACACTATGTACTCCTTCTTTGGACGTTTGTAAGCAGTGTAATCCATCACATGCAGATCTTCCCACGTTAATCCTAAACGACAATAGCTTTCCTCATGAATAAACTTTCTCCAAAGTAGAGTTCAAGGACGAATATACATTCTCGATTTACGCATGATATATATTTAAGCAGAAAACAAAATCTTACAAACCTCCGTCATTGCTGTACTGCAGAATCACGCTATGTTCGGTTGACTTTGGAGTAAAACATGTAGGATCAATATCTATTCCTCCTATGGACCCAATAAACTGAGCAAATCTGCAATATCAAAATGTCGATTTAAATTCTAGATCTGTGCCTACCTTGATTTCAGCCATAATCTAAACTCTGGTATGTGATTTGACTGGCTTTATTATTTACTTTGTGTTTCTGAGATCTAGATCTACAGTGACAAGTTGTCTGTAGCTGGGTCCTGTGAATACTGCTGCAGAGCCTTCCACTAGATTCTCACAGGGCTTGCCAATTTCTCCTCCCTCAACCAATGACCACTTCGTCTTATCAAATCTACCTTTTTCGAAGTTGTCCTTTAAGTATACCTTTAAGGCAAACAAAGGGATTTTCAAGATCTATATGTTCTCCTAAGTATTGATGCATGGTAAAAATTTATGCAAATCCCAGAAAATAGTATGCGCAAATAAGAAAAAGTATCTTCGATGTTATACATTCATTTTGAGTCAAAATATATTGTCTTCTATTCGCAATTCAAAACTATACATTATGAATTAAGCAGGTGTTAGACTTACAGGGTTGTGTCCTCCATCATTCTGACACGCGTATCCATAGTAACCGGAGTCACAAGAACAAGATGGATACCGGCAACGTCCATGTCCGTTGCAGTGATCGTTACAGCCTTTGCCAATATAAACTTCTCGTATTCCCCATTGATGGGAGGGACCTTGATTTCCATCTGCCCTTTGGGTCCATCTGAATCTTGTAGAGCTAAATGATGGCGAAATACGAATTTTACTGGGTTTTCTCTCTCTCTCTCTCTCTCTCTCTCTCTCTCTCTCTCTCTCTCTCTCTCTCTCTCTCATCCAGATATCATGATAATTTGCTTTCAAGTCTCTTAACCGTTTGACTTACTTTGACACAGGTAGTCCCTTCAGAATAATGGAGTATCTTCTCCACATTCCCATAGGTTCACTGTGATAAACACTTCCCATCTGGGGTCCTCCATTACACCGTACATCCTTTGGTAAACACTGTGGAGATAGGTGAGACCACGATACCCCGTGATCAGTAGAATATTCCAAATGTACCGATGGACTCGATTCATTAAATGTTTGCCCACAACCAACATTTATCTCAAACTCGATAACGAATCCATTTTCAATACCAATTTCTCTCGTTTCCAACACCGAATTCTCTTTCGTTTGTGTTCTACCATGAGCAACGCTATGTTCGTTGCAGTAAATCGATTCCGAGACCATATTGTCATCCCTCATCCAGTTCTGGTAGTCAAACTCTCCCCTAAACTCTTGTGAGATCTGAAAGGTATTGACATCCTCCCCTCCTATTCTGATATTGTCTATAGACCAGTCACCCACTGGGTATCCTCCGTGGACAGGTTGCCACCATCGAACTCTGACTCCATTACTTTTTGCTTTTTCTGGCAATTTGATGCTGAGAAATCTGAATAAAAATGTGCAATCAAATCTTAAATTAAGTTAAATGAAACGTGCTTCAACTTTTACATTTGTCCATATCAAATAGTAAGAATTTGTATACCTAGGTGTTCTGTATAGTGTGTAATATAATTCTGTAATTGGCATCCACGTGATTCCGCCATCAGTGGAGTAATCCACGAGGACTCCTTGGTTACGGGTAACAGGACCAGCAGTACAACCGAACAAGAACATGAACTGAATAAACAAAGCGTGCCGGAGATCAAGATCTCGCGAGATTAGCACGCGGCTGCAACCCTGAAAATACAACAAGAAACGACACGAGGATAGAAGATATTAGATAAACTGAACACCAAAATGAATGGATTGCCTGGAGTAAAATGTTCGAATAATCGGCAATATGAATAAATATAAATGCTGAATATCACGCAAGAAAGTCAGTGAACGAATGAAACAACAGAGGAAATGGAATGCCTTACAAAAATAATTGATGCCTAAACTGAATAGATGATCAAACGTCGAATTTGGGTGAATGAAAAACATGGTTCCGGTTGAAGATTGTTTGATTGAATGTTTGTATCTTTTTGATTGAATGTTTGTTTCTTTTACTTCCCGTCAAAAATTGTTCTCTCATATTGAAAAGTCACCAGCTGTAGGTGAAGTACCACAAAATTTGATTTATGATTAGCGTTCAGGGACGTACCAGTGGAGGTTTTTTAAAATGCCCCCCCCCCCCCCCCCCGTGACACGAGACGTCCAATTGTTTTAAGGTCATATCCGAAAGACCCGTCATTTTCACTTCTAAATGCCGAGAGTTTGGCGAAGGAGCAATCACTACCTACGTTTACATCTTAGGTTTGACGGGGACATGATACGAGCAAGGCTCGAACTCATGACGTCCAGGTTACGAAGCGAGCGGTCTACCACTGAGCTACCGCGACCGGTGAAGAAGATAAATTGCTAGCAAAATGAATGGAGAATACACGTAGTATGTTGATAAATAAGAAAACACCAACGTACCCCTGAGAAATGCAACGCATTACCAGCAGCCATCACACTACAAGGAGGAACTGTCTGCGCCCCGACAATCTTAATCCATTGCGTTTCGTTTACATCCGGGTCAAAGGAGTCATAAAGGTATGTTGGGAGTGTGAACACAGATTCACTACAGTTCAACCCCATCCATCCGTCATCGCAACTGAATGTGTTATAAATGATGTATAAGATTAATTCTTAATTGCAAACTATGTCTCTTCAATATACTTATATAAAGGGGTATCTTGATGGTTATTTTCATTCCTTTTTAAACATAAGAATCAGTTTGCTTTCAAACTCACATGCATCCTGCCTCTGAACATTTCCCATGACCGCTACACACATGAGGACAGTCCTTGCCAATATATAATTGAGAAACAGCCCAGTTTTGTTTCTTCCCATAACCTGTTGGCTGAATCCATCGAAATCGTATGGCTTTGCCTCTGTAGATAATAGGGATTTAACTAAATTCTGGTGGCATTTTGATTTCGTTTAAATCTTACAGCGAATTACTTTCTCGACACTTTTATAGAGAGGAACCCACCTTGAGTAATATGGAAGTGGCAATGTAACTCTGTGCCATCCAGTGTGTACATCGGATACCAGAGTACTTCCGGGATTAAACCGACCACAGTCCACATCAGACGGTAAACAAGGTGGTTGCAGCAATTCCCATGTGTTACCAAAATCTCGAGAGAACTCTATTCCGATAGCTACAATGTTCATTTAAAAAAAATAGTTTTCTATCATAAACTTTGTTGTATGGTTTTGCTTTGCAAATACGAGAAAACAAATTTATTTCGTGACTCGTAATGTAAAAAACATACTATAACATTCCCTATTAGATAGACAGCCCATGGCAACTTCAAATTGTAGAAACGATGCTTCGTCAACGATGACATCACCAGACATTGCGTACCTTATTCCTGTATCCCCTGGTATAAAATGGTAATCATACACTTCTACTAAACATGGTATAAATGTTTTAAATAGAGATTTCTAAAAGGATCAGATTAAGCATATACCATTAAAATGGATGGCCTTCTGTGAAGATCCACAAACGTCTTCTATAACAGCACCTGGATACACTAACCAGCTTGTTTCCTTGGGCAAATTAAAATCATCATCCAGCGGTGTTACACCATTCATATCTCCTCCAATGAAAATCTAACCATTCAAAAAGTGAATTTTAGCAACATGAGCATTTGTATAAAAAGCCACGTACGCAACCAACTTTTGAGATATAACGCAACTTCTGCAAGAAATACAGCTCGACAAGGATAACTTTCTATCTTTAATACATTAAATACTTCATTTTTGTTGCTCTTTGTCATCCCAAAAATTGTGTCAAGAGATATTACAAAACTAACACTTCAATCAAAACTTGATCTGCAATGTGCATATAAGTCGTCCTCTTTATAGCTCTCTCATAACATTTCTAACCTGATCAATTGCCCATTCGTCTGGAAACGTTCCATTCAAAGACGGCTGCCACCAGCGAATCCTCGTAGAGTTGGTTCTTGCTTCGCTGGGAACATGCAGAGCTATGTACTTCGGAACATTACTATGTTTATTAAAGTCGAATTGTTCTATAGCTTTCCAATTAACACCTGCATTTGTGGAGTACTGTAGATACACAGGGAAGGAGGAAATAGCAGGTGGTCTTTTCCCACAACCAAGCCGAATGAAGAATTGAATAATGCTGAAATAAAAGCCCCGGATTCGAATATCAACAAGACAATATCGATAGATATATTGATTACGGTTGTATGCCGTTTTAGCAATATTTCAACCATTTTGTCTCTTTACCAACTGAAATATGTTTGATTATGAGTGTTGGGAATTTCCTTGACAGCCCAAAGTGAGCTTACTCTTTTACGAAAATCAGGACTTACAGAGATAAAGTAATCACATTATGTTTTGTACAACACAACCTAATTGAAACATGCTTCCTATTATTCCTTTGTCAACTACCCTACACCTTCGCTTACCTCACTTTACCCTACACCTTCACTTACCTCACTTTACCCTACACCTTCGCTTACCTCACTTTACCCTACTCCTTCGCTTACCTCACTTTACTCAAGTCTAGATCTGTGCTAATGAGACTTCTCTCTCCACTCTGCTTGAAATGGAGTGACTTCCCTGATATTAACTCCCCGCATTCATCAGACACTTCCCCACCACTCTGGATCCACCATTTTGTTTCGTTCACATCATTCTCTTGTAACAAACAAATTTGATATGTAAAAGAGGTACATATATGTAAGAACTAGATAAAGTGGTTTCAAAATTGTATCCTCATTGACGTCATAGAATATATCATAAAACACTCTGATAGTGTGATAATCTCTTTTAACCTGTTAGATACACAAGAACGTGTTCTGCGTATATTTAGTTTTGAAATCGAGGCAGGCTACTGACAAATAAGTTAATGTTACAGGGGTTTTCAACAGTCTTGTTTAGAGTCAGCATTTCGCAATGTTATGGTTGTTTTATAACGATTTCATTTACCAATAAAATCTGTTATTGAGTCAACTACTGTCTGAAATGTTTCATACTAAATGAAGCCGTTTTTTTGCACGATTTTGACTACGGATTGCTCCGTTTACCGTATCACGATATAAGGTTCACCGAGGAGGGTGTGACCGATCAACAGGGGATGCTTACTCCTTCTAGGCACCTGATTCCACCTCTGGTATATCCAGGGGTCCGTGTTTGCCCAACTCTCTATTTAGTATTACTTTTAGGAGTTGTGAGATTCATCACTGTTCGTTATCTTCACCTTTATAGGAGTTATGAGATTGATCATTGTTCGTTATCTTCACCTTTATAGGAGTTATGAGATTGATCACTGTTCGTTATCTTCACCTTTATAGGAGTTATGAGATTGCTCACTGTTCGTTATCTTCACTGTTTCAGTAAGCACAATGTTATAAGGCTCTTGTACTTGCGTGCAATGTATATCCGCAATTAAATGGTGTTGCGAATATTTGTCAACGCTAACTGTTTATTTAAGAAATGCATTTCTGTTTTAAGAATACATGAGGGTATGAACTGCGATGCTTCACTCCGCATACTTCATGAAAAGCCGTTGAAAAGGGAGGTATCATAGTTATCAAGTAGTTTTCTATTCATGTCCATATTGTTCACTATTGCACAAGGAAAAGTCTATGATTTCCATTTATAAAAATACCAATAGGCAAAAACATCGGAAATGTAAATATCATAGACATACCAGTATATGTCGTCATAATGTTGATTCACCAACAAACATTCATCACGGTCACAAACACGTTATTTATCATTTTTAAATATATACAAACAAGTTTCAAAAGTCCCAATCAAAATCAACATTTCGCAAATTATATGGTCGTTATAACGATCTAGTTCATCAATACAACCTATCATCGGGTCAAATGCTGTCTGACGTGTTTCATACCGATTGTTAGACCGTTCTTGTCACACTAATTTTGACAACAGACAATCCCGTTTACCTGATTAAGATATAGGTCTCACGGCGGGTGTGACAGGTCAACAGGGGATTCTTACTCCTCCTAGGCACCTGATTCCACCTCTGGTATGTCCAGGGGTCCGTGTTTGCCCAATTATTTATTTTGTATCGTTTATAGGAGTTATGGGATCGATCAATGTTCGTTATATTCACCTTTCATACGAGACTTTCGGTCAAAGATAACATCCTGCCATTTTAGTGCATGATGATGCTCTAACCTTGGTGTGGAATAGTGTTTAAAATAGCAGATGCCACAAATAGAACTTATCCTCCAGAACGTATCGGCATTGAAAAATTTGATTAAAACCATACCAATTAAGGTTTGTCCCTTGACAGGCGATTCCTTGTTAATACCATCAAAATCTTCCGATAGATGAGTGGGGTGATGAATGGAAGGCACGCAACTATCACCATGGTGATTTTGGTCACACGAGCACATCATGGTGTTCGAGCATGTGCCATGTCCTAGGCAGAAATCCATACAAGACATGCCAATAAATACGTTGTCGATTGCCCATTCAGGTGCATAGCTGTTGTCAGCAAGGAACCCTTGATACCATCTGAACCTCAGAGATCTATATAGTAAATTATCCTTATCATGCACAATGTTTTCAAAGTATACTGGTTCTTAACGACTATCATTTGAAGTGCAATACATGTAATGAATTTTATTCATGACATGCATGAGATTTATACGATAACAGACAATATATTTACACCAATATACGAGTACATGTACCAACCCACAAATGTACACATTGTCCAGTGGAACTACAACTCTTCTCCAATATTTAGTGGTACCACTATAATATATAGTCGCTGGAACGTCGACATCAAAGCACCAGGCTGAAGAGGTGGCGGCACAGTTAGAGACCAGCATATGCCAGGTTTTCCCACTGTTTGGTGAGTATTCAACCCTAACTGGATATTCATGTGTGGATTCCGACTCACATCCGACGTTTATCTGAAGATTAGTATACAATTTATGTTAGAATTTATATAACGTTTTAATTCATTTTGAAACAATACACAATACAATAAAAATGAAAATTTTGAAATAAGAGTGTACAAGAGTTGCTCTTTTAGATTGGGTAAAACAAAGGAGGTTTAACACATCTGGTATTAATCACAAAAATATCCGTAATTCACAACAAATCAATCAAATCTTCAGAATTGTCTGGTATAGAAGGATTTTTTATTTACTCACATCAAACTGTAGCACAGACATAGGCCCAACGTTCAGGTCCTTAGTCTCCACATATCTCTCTCCGTGAGTTCCGGCGAGACCAAAGACTAGCGCCGAGTGTCCAGAACCAACGGTATCCTGTCTGACCAACGCGAGACATCAATAAGATGATAAGCTTATGGAGTATACTAACTGTATATAGAGTTAGTGTATACAGCGTTTAGGGTTGGTATTCAAATTACTAGTTCTGGTTTAATTAAGATGATTACACAGTATACGAATACCATAATGACAATTATCTGAGTGAGGTATAGTATTTTGGAGTCCGTTTTTCAAAAGGTCTTGTGATTACGATCAATGTCGAAAATGTATCCATCCATGTTTCAAATTTCCCATGGCTATAAGTATGTCTTGATATAGACGATTAATTTCAGGAACTATTCATAAATTAGTTTCGGATTTTGTTTAGGAGTAACTCTCACCTAGTGTTATGTTCACAGTAGCTCCCTAACTCCCCGTCGTTACTGAAGAGCCAGGAATCTACCAAGCTCCTCAGTTCGAAGTTATCAGACATGGAACTTGGACTAACGGGCATCTTTCCAATATAGAAGTTGTCTACAGACCATGTTGACTTCATATTTCCTGATATAAAGAATAGTTGTAGATGTAATGTACAATAACTACAATAACTCAAATTATTATACTTTCATGTAAAATACTCAAACCTGATTGGTCGAGAAGCATTTGAAAAAACATATTGTTACCCTCTGAGAACAGAAAACACGCGACTCGGGGTGATAGTATCTAGCAACAGGTAACAGTACTTGATAACGGGTGATATTATAAAAAATTATCACATGCGTCAAATTTATGCGTGTACGGTTCGCCGTAGATTGCTAGACGAGGTCGTTTGAGCGTTTGTAATAAACGCGAGTACCCGCATCGAAATACGAAATATCGCACGACAGTGATTGATCAAATGTCAACAGACGTAAGTTTTTCTGCTTCCCAGTTTACATAACATTCAGTATAATAAAACAAATATTGCATGTATTTGAGGGTAACATTGAAATTTTCACCCCTCGAGAAACCATTGTCAACCTCGGCTACGCCTCGGTTGACAATGGTTTTCTCGGGGTGAAAATTTTCAATGTTACTCTCAAATACATGCAATATTTATATAATATCAAATAACTATGAATCAAACCAAAACTCCTACCTCCATTTTTTGGTTGCCAAAACCGGAATCTTGTGGCAGCAGATTTAGCCTTATCGGGTAAATCCAAACCAAAGAACCTTATAAATAATAGTCAAGTGTTATCAAACTAATTTATTTCAAATAGAGTTTCAATAAAATTGAATCTATCATGCACATCAAGTGTTCTGAAATATTATACTTCTGATAGGCCTAATTTCGCTCACCTGACCTTATTCGTATCCGGGTAGTGGATCTCCTTAAGGAGATTCCAAACTATACCGCCATTGTTGGAGTACTGGAATAGAACACTCTCGGACCTTGGCCAATCCGTCACTTCGTGGGTGCATCCGTACTTAAAATAAAACTCCACGCCTGTCAGCATACTGGTGTCAATATCATCGCTGACAACCATGCGAAGGTGATTCTGAAAATATCCACCCACTTATTATTTATCATACCGAATACTATTGGACCGTTTAAATATTTACCCGCGCAATTCTACAAATGCTGGGCTCATTGCCATATATTTGAGTTAAATACCATATACTGCAGGTACGGAAATATTTGCAATACTTTATTTTCGCTTGATTGGTGTTAGTGATTATTGCGTGAACAGAACTTCTTGAACAGTAGATTATGTCCTATTAAAGCAATAAACATATGGTGAAAGTTCGAGATCTTTATAGCATCGTGCAAATAAGCATTGTGAATAAATTGGTATATCTTGAGTTTGTATGGTCCTTTAAAATGAAAACAAAATTCTCATCTACGAAAAGCTATATCTACCATGTGAAATAACAAGGAGTTTCCACTGACAATGACACCACACACAGATGACGGCTCCCCGCCATATATTTCTTTCCAATGATGACTGTTTAATTTATCTTCGTTAAAATCGTCTCGAAGCATCATAGGACGAGATCGTATTGGGTTACAGTGTGGACCACCGAAACCAGGATCGCATCTGAAGGTTTCCAAAACAAATCATATATGCAGAATCTAATTAGTCCATACTGTATTCAGATACATGCTAATATTAAGTAAATTTAAGGATTTTTTTTAAAAGTATACATTATCTGTCGTATACAAGTAAATTATAATTACATGCATGTCCCCTGGCGACAATAACCATGACCAGAACATAACCATGGACAACCGTTGCCAAGGTAAACATTATCTAGCGCCCAAACATTTCCACGTGGTAATTTATTTTGTTGTTTCCATCTAAGTCTAGTTGCCGGAGATCTGGAAAATGTAACAAACACATATAGAGCCTAAATGTTTACGGAATTTCATGTACATTATATTTTTCACAGTAACTGGATCTCAATAAGTAGACAATTACACTTTGATACAGCAATGAAAATATAAAAAGCTCATACACTGCGCCTGGTGGCATGTATAGCGTAACCCGTGTCCAATTCTTATGCTGGTCGGACATGTACTCGCTACTGAGGTGGTATCCACTACATTGGAAATCAGGCGGGGCGCAATGATGAACTACGGGGTGCCAGTTCTGCCCCATATCAACAGAGTACTCCAGCATTACCCCATACAACGTGCCGTATAGAGAGTCACACGCCATGGCAATATCAAACTGGAGAAATGAGGATGGAGTGACTCTAAAGTCCACCGTCTCAGCAAAACGAAGATCTAAAGACGGGAAACATATTGTATATAATATAACCCCATCGACAACCTCAAATATCTAGACACTCTCATCTTCGAATATATTATGTTGCCTTAAGTTAAAAATAGATATGAAAGCAAGGAGGCACGTACAGTGTTTATTGTTACGAAGTAACGTTCATTTCCCAAAAACCTAACAAGATGAAGTGTTGTTCCCATGTGAGTTGTACTTACCCTTATCCCTGCTGAATTCTAAAGCGTTTCCTCGTGAGTTACACGTAATTCTCGGTACGGCGCTTTCCGTCAGCAGCCAGTTATCGGGATTAGGAACCATCATCGCAAAATCATCTAGAAAATGTTCCTTGTTTGTTTCATTCACTCCTATAATGACGCTGTCCAATCCCCATTCCGCTCTTGGTACGCCTATATTACAACAGTGACAACATTGTACGATTAAAAATCACTACTAATATTAGATGCTGGTATTTTCAAATTATGCAGATGTTTAATCGAATTAAAGTTATCTACCGCTATAAATACAAACGTTTATCGAATTAAGGGTATCTACCGAGGTAACACTAACCTCCATACCCCAGGGGTTGCCACCACCTAAATATGGTACGCTCTGTTTTTGCATCCTGTGGTAATTCCATCGTGACTCTCTCCGTGGAATAGTTATGAACCCTTGGCTCCACTACCTTCAGGACATGCCATGTGATTTCGTTATCGGTGGAGTAATCTACAATTACTCCCTCATTCCTACCAACTGGAGTGATGCAGGACACCGCATGGCTGTTGCCGCCGATCTTAACTACGAACTGAAGCATTCTATATTGAAAATGAAATTTATTTTTCTTTTAAAAGGAGCCAGGTAGATGATGGAAGAACTACGGGGTTTTCTTCAGGAAACAAAAGCAAAATACGACAACAAAAGCAAACAAACAACAACAAAGTATTTTAATTAGAGTTATCAACAATGAAGATAATACCTGAGGTAAGTTGTGTTCAGAGGTACCGTAACGGCTTCTCTTGTTCCTTCCTCACTAAAGTGCAAGGAATTGCCATAATCCACCACACCACATCCTAGTCCCAACTTCCCTCCCACAATCCGCCTCCACACATCGGACGGAGCGTGGTGGTTATCAAACCAGTCGGACATACCGTATGGACTTTTCCCTTCAAAACTACATCCTGGTCCTTGAAAAATAGCGAGGCACACAAGTCATTAAAATATGTGCAAACTATTTTGTTACACTTTTGAATATTACCATAATGATATTTAAAAATTTCATCTTATCCCTTGCTAAAATGTACCATGACAGCAATAAATATCACGGATATTTGTCCTCAAATCATAGTATTAAGATTTTGTAAAGTAAAAACGTTTAAACTGCTGAAGTCAAGGTTCCTATATGTTACTCAATTTTAACATAAATTTTATTAGATACAACGTTCGAAATAGTACCTTTATATCCATCATCACACACACACCCATTCCGTTCGCAGACGCCATTTCTATGACAATCATCTTGGCAAGGTGGCCCAACGTAAACATCATCAAGACCAAAACTGAAGGGATAGCCACTTTGTTGCCACCATCGTAGCATCACCGGGCTGTAAAAAAGATAGATCACGCACTGAGTATTTCGAATTTCGAAAGATTTCCGTTTAAAAACGTCATATGCACTTAAAATGATTCAAATGATATATGTACCAAGCACAGCGTATTGAACCAGATCAATAAACACAAATTACAGTGACAAGACAATTCCTATCTTTACGAAAATGGCGAGGATGGTATAAACATACTGCATAGCCAGCTCTTCTGTGACGGGTACAACGACCGTTTGCCAGTAACCGTGCGGACCCGAGTAGTATATAGTTCCTTCCGTGTAACGTCCGTCACACTCGTCATCTTGGTAACAAGGGTCCTTAAGTAACCGCCATGTCTGACCTCCATCATGGCTGTAATCCAACATGACGGTGTGGTCCCAGCGGAACTGGTTACTACAGCCAACATTTATCTAACAGAACAAAAAGTGAATGTGTTTGCGCAAGTTAGAAATACCTATTATCGCCTACGATTGCTTTTTTGTAGGACGAAATACACATTTTCGGGAAGAGTATATTACTATGCGATATTTGAGCTATGCGTTTTTATTTCCTAAACAGAGAAGTAATGAAGCGAGAGATAATTACTTTAAGACCCAACAGCGTACATATGCTAGCACAAAACAAACTGTACACGTGATTGACTCACAACTTTAACTGAAATGACTTACCGTTAATAAAGAACTCAATTTATCTGTACCAAACTCGCTCGGTAATACCGTCTGCAACCTTGTATCAATACGATGTTTAAAACTTAATATTGCAAATGTATGCAATTGTATGCATGGGGTAATTAAATGCAAAGCAAAACGTGAGCACTTTTGATAGATAGATTGATTGTATCTTGCTTAACGTCTCACTCGAGAATTTTTCACTCATATGGAGACGTCACCAAGACCGGTGAAGGGTTTAAAATTTAGGCCTATGCTCGGCGCTTACGGCCATTGAACAGTGGGGGTTCTTTAGCGTGCCACACCTACTGTGTTTAAGGTCATCTCCGAGGACCCGTGACATTCACACCTGATGCCGATGTTTGGCGATGGAATTGTCACTATCTGTTTTAACGACTTAGGTCTGTCGTGGCCGGGATTCGAACCCCGGCCTTCCGCACGCAGGGCGAACGCTCTAACCTCTCGGCCACCGCGGCGGTTAGCACTTTTGAAGTTAACCGTGCTGTGATTTGCTAAACCAGTTTTGATATCAGCCATAGCCTGCAAATGAGTATCAGTTCCCAATACAAACATTTGGCCTTCTTACTGGTTTATAATATTGATTTTAAATAAAAATGTCCATCATCATTTCAACGCTTACCCAAAGTGATGATAAAAAGCTCGGAAACAGTTACAGAATATCATTGCTTTATAGCCTTACATGTATATCCGTATGTCTTTACAACACACAGCGATCTAGAGTTAATTACACCTTTCATTTAAAATATATCTCCACCACGATGACTCTCCTCGCCGATTAATTGAAAATCTAATAACATTTTTTTAATTTCCAAATACTTTCCGTCTTGATTTTGTTCATTCATGTAAAACCTCGACATCCACGCATGTACATCTGCTCTATCTTGGGTAAACAGCCTTCGGATTAAACATAGTGGTGTTCTCTCATTCCAGATACATGTATATATATACCGATTGAGTTATTTTCGGCGTTCTAATTTCTCTTTAATATATATATATATATATATATATATATATATATATATATATAAATATATATATATATATATATATATATATATATATATATATATATATAAATTCCCTTATGATCAATATGATCAGTATGGCATTGCCATGGAGTCTATAATCCTAATCCAAGGATCAAGAGTTTTCTGAACTTCATAGCTTTGAAAAAGTGCTACATGCAAGGCAAAGATAACGAACAGTGATCAATCTCATGTGACTATGAGTACAAACCCTAAATTGGATGACGTCGCCAGCTTCCAGGTTCAGATCTTTAGTTACCACAAATTTGCTGTTCTGTTGATTGGCCAGGATCAAAGCTCGGTCACGGTTCTGACAATATTTACCCAAAATCCCCTCCGTTATAGTTGACCAAACACCATTATCTATTGCATTCAGCTGATTCTGAAACAAAGATGTATCTAACTGTTACTTTTTGAACTTTCATCTTCGAAGGTATCCTCATTGAATGATCATTTAGTATCCACAACTCTATCAGTAAGTATTTTTGGTTCGAGTTATTGTTAAATCTGTCGTGACTTACATTAAAATTGTCGCTGATGTTCCTCCTTCTTTCATAATGTCCCACTCGTATCTCATCTAATGCCCACTGATCCCTTCCTCCGCCTGAGTGGGACGGCTGCCACCATCGGAAGCGTGTCATTGATGAACGGGCATCTTCCGGTAGCACTATGTGTACGAATCTATTGAAAGAATCATGGAAATTACACTACGCGATTACTCATTAAATCTAATTCTAAAACACACAACAAAGTAAATATACACATCTCAAAAAAGGAATAATTAATATAGCGCTTTAAAAATTCTAACAAATTGAGAATACTTCGGTTTCCTAAATTTGTCTGGTGGCATTTCCCTAAGCAGATTCCAAGTGTTTCCTCCATCATTTGAGTACTGGAGAACCAATCCTTCATCCGGGGTGTCTCCCCCGTTACAATCTGGCAAACCCCCTCCAATCCTAAGGTAAAACTCGACGTAATCATCATGCCTAGTGTCCAAGTCTTTTGTCTGAGCTTCTCTTGCCCCACTCTATTGAAGATGAAAACATACATTTATATTAGTCACTAAAGTGAAGACAATGAATAGTGATCAATCTCATAACTCTTTTAAAGAATACAAAGTAGAGCGTTGGGCAAACACGAACTCCTGGGTATAAATAGGTGGGATCAGAAGCCTAGGAGAAGTAAGCATCCCCTGTAGACCGGTCACACCCATCGTTAGCTCTGTATCTTGACAGGTAAACGGAGTAATCCGTGGTCAAAATCAGTGCTCCAAGAACGGTCTAACAATCGGTATGACACACGTCAGACAGCATTTGACCCCATGATAGATGGATTGTATTGGAAAACTATATCAATATAACGACATTAGAATTTGCGAAATACTAACAAGCTGATGGTGGCACACCATCTCACAGGGCTTTGACCTGTGCGTTTTCTTTTCTTTTCTTTTTTTTTTTCTCTTTTTTTTTTGAACACGAACCTGCTTGATCCTATGGTTTAACAACATTTAAAAAAAATCGTCATATCATGGAAATAGCACTGGTTTTTTCTTCCAACTTTCCACATGTCATAGTGGTGGTTAGAACGCTGGTTTCACAGTTCAGAGATCCTGGATTCGATTCTCAATCCCGATCAAACGTAAGGCATATAAATAGACATACAAGATAGATGACCGGTTCTTCGTCAAGTAATCGGCATTAGAAGTGAAACGCAAAGATCGTTCGGACATATTCTTTAAAAAGACTTCCTTAAAACGGAGGACCGGTACCAGATAGGCGTTGATACGTTAAAGAGCCCCCCCCCCCCCCCCCCCCCCCTGTTATGGTCATGAATGCTTAACGAAAATGCTATATTTACGGCATTTCATCTAAAGCTGAAGACTTTTATATATGAGTGAAGAATTCTAGAATGGGAAGTAAAGCAATGAATAGACAAAACAAAAATTCCAAGTTTCATATCAAAATAAATCAATTAACTATATTCTTTGTAGTTTATACTGTAATACATGCAATTATACTATGAAGAATGTGCAAAGTTTTCGCTTTCATGTTTAATATAAATTGGATCGATTGACATAGTACATACATCGGAGAAATACAGCGTCTCTCCAGACAGCAATGTCCCACAACCTTTGTCACCACTGGTGACTTCACCACCCCATATGTCTATAAAATCCGAGTCGGGTTCGTAACGAATTCCGAAGTCAGCTTGCATAGTCTCATCAATTCGTCTTCTAGGTCGACAAGTGGATGCAAAATATCCTGGATCGCATCTGTCAAACAAAATCATACCTATATTGCGAATATACTTAGTCATTCTTTGAATGCAAAAAACGACTTTGTACATAGATTGACCGCTCGACAACAATAGGGATTGTTTATGGTAAATTACGTTTGTTGTTTTTGTGAAACTTGCATAATTCTTAAAATGCATGACAAATAAAATACATCAAGTATTGAACGTTTTGATATCCGATCGTGTGCCCATTGAAATGAAGTGGTATCAACTGACAAAATATCTGTTGCTTCGATCAACCATTTGCCTTCCACAGTGAAATTGGCGAGCCCAAAACATTTAGATGTAGACCGCATATATATGTACAGAATCATACCTACACACACCCTCAACACACTTCCCGTGTCCGCTACAGTGTTGTGGACAATGTTGGCCAACATATAATCTGGACACTGCCCATGTGTCCAGTGGACCCCAATCAGACTGGCGTAGCCTTAAGCTTACAATGTGACCCCTACAAAGATAATGCAAAGTCCATAGGCTACAGGACTCACGATTATCATTAGGCTTAAATCTTCGGCAAACAAAATATCTATGCAACATGTTAATGGCTAAAAGTTTGCAAGCATTAAGCGTATTTCACGAGGTAGATAATGCTAAATTCCGCTTATTGTTAAACTAATCACAGGAAATAAGCTGACTGCATCTTGGTATATACGTTTTCCTGAATGACAATAGAACTATGTGCTACAACAACGATTTCTGTACTAAGTAATGTTTGAAATTCGGTTCTGCTAAAGTTAAAAGGTATCTATTCTAACTCTGTCCAATGTTAAACAATAGACGTTACTCCTAGGTACGCATGCTAAACGGAGAATGGACGTAAATCTGCCTTTTCAGCTTATGGTGGCTTTGCTTTTGGCCGCTAGGGTTCGTACCTATGTAATTACCCGGGATTTAAGATTTGTATATAGTCCAGAGATTTTGACGTGAAAACAATGTGTATAAGAATTACTATCGACATATTCCACTTTACGACTGAATGATATTGATATCAAACATTGAATAGTTACGTAGTTTGATAAGACAGAGTAAGTTTGCATTCAAGGTTATTTACATGAATGCTGAAAAAATAAGTCAGTGAAATTAAGGTGTTTAGCAAATAGGGATGGGACATCTTATGTTTCGAATTTTTCACTTATCTCTATCTTTAAGGCTTTGGAATTTTAGCCTGCTCTGATATGAAAAATGAACAGAATTTATTTGAAAATGTTGAAGTTCGTAAACCATGTAAAGAATATCACATTGTCTTATCTTTCATACTCTCATTAGCATGCACTTAATCTTGCTGCTAGAAAAAAGACAAAAGTGTTTTGGCATCAATTCAATGAACTTGGTAAAGCATGGTGAAAATTCGTGCTACAAAGTGTGTAAACACAAGACAGATAAATTCTGTAATCCGAGAAGTCTTTTGTCAGAATCAATCAGCTAGAATTTTATTACCATCGAATGAAATTAGTCCATTTCATCGTCGTTTGCCGTCTGTTGTTTAGAAGTAAAACTTAATATGAGTAGATGAATATGATAGTAATCTCTTTAAATCGGTATATATAAATATTTTGATTTAGTAATTCAGAAAAGATAAACAACATCCGGAATACATATCCGATGTTCTCGCCTTTGGATCCAGCAGTTTATATATTGACCAAAGTATGATGGAACTTCACGTTTGATTCCTTATGACGTTTTTCGCAGCTGTTTGATTCCTTGTGACGTTTTTCGCAGCTGTTTGATTCCTTATGACGTTTTTCGCAGCTGCTATCATTCCTGCTTTTTCGTTTTGCTACATTGGAATAATACGGAAACCAAGTGACAATCGGGTAAACGCCACGTGTAGTGGAGATGCACAAAGAATGAAGAACGACAATTAGTTCAATCTGTTCTTGTGTTGATTGCACTCTCCTCTGTGATGTTTATTACGTTTTTGTTTCATTCTTTATAGACCCGGAAATACAATTCATTAATCCATGGCTTCACTATCTCTTCTTTCATGTACGATTGTCATTTGGCACGGTTATCACTCTGACTGAATCTATGATGAACCAGGAACGCAAAATATCTAACCCGAGTCTTTTAGGACGGATTTTTGTAAGAAAGAAAGACACCAGGTATTGAAGAAGAAACAACATCTTAATCACATCGGATATAGTGAATACGGGGCTTCTTTACTGCTTATAACCTTCGTAGAGCCCAAAACAAAAAGAAAGATTCGATTGTTAAGCCGTTCTTTGGCACATCGATTTTGACTGCGGATAACTCCGTTTACCTGATCAGGATATAGGGCTCACGGCGGTTGTGACCGATCAACAGGGGATGCTTACTCATCCTAGCCACCTGATCCCACCCCTGGTGTGTCCAGGGGTCCGTGTTTACCCAACTATCTATTTTGTATTGCTTATAGGAGTTATGAGATTGATCACTGTTCTTATCTTCGCCTTGGATTCGGATGTCTTAATAAATATATGCTTTAGTAATCGCACTAGATTAGCACTCACTATGATGGCGAATCACATACTTTCGTGGATTTAGATTTTCGAAAGAACAACATGCTAGAGTGTTGTCAGTTCGTGTTTGAATAGTTATTCTGCTATCGTTTTATCCCGTTCACGTTGAAGAGTTGTCAGGGGTTTCACAGTTACTTTTGTTTCTTAATTATGGCAATTTTGAAAAACATTAAATATCAAAAATTCTACAAGAATGAATGATTTGCCAGTATCTAACGGTCTGAATGATTTGCCAGTATCTAACGGTCCAATTGTTGTTTTGTGGCTATCTTGTAGGAATGTGTTAAAGCTCTTACAAAAATGGAGATTTAGAATGACATACATTTAAATGTTAGTCCTCTATTATTAAGTTGTCAATTATTTGATCACGAAATAGAAACAGACCTAGTTATGGGAGCTAAATTAGGTTCTGGTGAAAGCGAACAAACAATGTCTTGCTCAAACTTTGATTATTGGATCCATTATGCCTATTGTTTTAGTTTACCTTAATTCCCCATGCAATACTCACCATGATGACGGAGGCATCGGTACAGTGACTTGTCGCCACTTCTGATATTTAGAGGGGCGGTACACTGTACCTTCAGTGTATGATTGACAAGTAGTGGGTGGACTACATGGTTCTTCCACCAATCGCCAGCTCAGGCCATGATCAGTGGAGTATTCTAAATACAGAAAGTTGTCACGATCCATCAAATACATGTTTCGACATGCCATGACCAAATGAAACTGGACGATATAAGTAGGACCAACATGTACTGGGGTCGTCTCAATGTACCGCATGTCCCCTGTCTGATGAGGGTCGATGAAACTAAAATGAGCGCAATTTAGCACAAACATTCCATTTCTAATTTTGGAATTTACGTTCTTTCTTCATAAAAATATCAAACATATACAGTAAGTTAAAGACGATATTTTGCTTATCTAGAAATTAAGTCATTACGCATACCTCATACTTGATCTGTCCCCACAGTAACTGTGAGAGTATGTACCAAGATTGACGACCACCTGTCTGGTGTCGTTTTTATAGTCCGCCATGTCCAAGTTGATCGTGTTAAATAAGTGGTTGTTTATACTAATGCCGTCAATTGCCCACAGATCTCTTCCCTCTCCAGAGTGGACAGGCTGCCACCAACGAAATCTGCAGGCAGGTCTCCTAGCTTCGTCAGGCAACATCACAATGTCAGATCTCAATATTAGAAAAAATGCATTGAAAAATATCGAAGCTTCAAATTACTCTTAGTTTAAGTCCATATCGCTTAGAAGAAGCTTAAAATACTGCTTTCATCTGTGAAGAAGAAAAGTATCTCAAACCTACTGTGGTTCCCGAATATCGTCAAAAACTTTTATAAGATCCCATGTTAGTCCCCCATCGCAGGAAAAATCCAAGATCACCGACTCCTCACGCTGCTCGGGTGGAGGACATTTTGACGTCATGGAATTGCTTCCAATTCTTATGAAGAACTGAAGATACCTTAATGTTTGAAAGTCAGTTTAGAAAATACATGTAGCAATATGTACAAGATTTAAAAGAAACCTTTAATTCCTTATTGAGCATCATCATCTTCACAGCCTATAAAATCGTTATTTTCATATCTGATATGTGTTTGAGAGTCAATCAATCATGTTGGAGGAGTGATATCAAAAGTATTAAAGTATAATATTCCATCTTAATAGGGTAACTGGGATGCTTTTCATTTCGCTATCCGAACAATACAAATCCAGCCTATATTGAAACTCGCACCAAAATCGAAGGGGATATTCCAGATTCGCTTTTATGTAAGAAGATACTATGGTATGTAAATCTATAATCATTTATGTAAATCTGGAGCCTTAGAAAGAGACTGAAAATCTACAGCTAGTGCGCTATCACCCGCTACACATAGTTATCTAGCTATCAACCGCTACAGAGAGTTATCTAGCTATCATCCGCTACAGATAGTTATCTAGCTATCATCCGCTACAGAGAGTTATCTAGCTATCACCCATTACATATAGTTATCTAGCTATCATCTGCTATACATATAGTTATCTAGTTATCAACCGCTACAGATAGTTATCTAGCTATCAACCGCTATACATATAGTTATCTAGTTATCACCCGCTATACAGATATTTATATAGCTATCACCTGCTATACATATAGTTATCTAGTTATCACCCGCTATACAGATATTTCTATAGCTATCACCCGCTATACATATAGTTATCTAGTTATCACCCGCTATACAGATATTTATATAGCTATCACCCGCTATACATATAGTTATCTAGTTATCACCCGCTATACAGATATTTATATAGCTATCACCCGCTATACATATAGTTATCTAGTTATCACCCGCTATACAGATATTTATATAGCTATCACCCGCTATACATATAGTTATCTAGTTATCACCTGCTATACAGATATTTATATAGCTATTACCCGCTATACATATAGTTATCTAGTTATCACCCGCTATACAGATAGTTATATAGCTATCACCCGCTATACATACAGTTATCTAGTTATCACCCACTATACAGACATTTATATAGCTATCACCCGCTATACATATAGTTATCTAGTTATCACCCGCTACACAGATAGTTATATAGCTATCACCCGCTATACATATAGTTATCTAGTTATCACCCGCTATATGTAGTTATCTAGCTATCATTCGCTACAGATAATTATCTAGTTATTACCTGCTACATATAGTTATCTAGCTATCATTCGCTACAGATAATTATTTAGTTATCATCTGCTGCATATAGTTATCTAGTTATTACCCGCTACAGATAGTTATCTAGCTATCATTCGCTAGAGATAATTATCTAGTTATCACCCAATACAGATAGTTATCTAGCTATCATCCGTTTCATATAGTTATTAGCTATCACCCAATACAGATAGTTTTCTGGCTATCATCCGCTAAATATAGTTATTCAGCTATCGCCCGCTACATATAGTTATCTAGTTATTACCCACTACATATAGTTATCTATCTATCATCCGCTACAGATAGTTATCCAGCTATCATCCGCTACATATAGTTATCTAGCTATCACCCGCTACAGATAGTTATCTAGCTATCATCCGCTACAAATAGTTATCTAGCTATCACCCGCTACATATAGTTATCTAGCTATCACCCGCCAAATATAGTTATCTAGTTATAACCCGCTACATATAGTTATCTATCTATCATCCACTACAGATAGTTATCTAGCTATCATCCGGTACAGATAGTTATCTAGTTACCACTCACTACAGATAGTTATCTAGTTATCACCCGCTATACATATAGTTATCTAGCTATTACCTGCTACATATAGTTATCTAGCTACCACCCGCTAAATATAGTTATCTAGCTATTACCCGCTTAAGACAGTTACCCAGCTATCACCCGCTACAGATAGTTATCTAGCTATCATCCGCTACAGATAGTTATCCAGCTATCATCTGCTACATAGTTATCTAGCTATTACCCGCTATATACAGTTATCTAGCTATCACCCGCTACATATATTTATCTAGCTATTACCCGTTACAGATAATTATCCAGCTATCATCCCCTACAGATAGTTATCCAGCTATCACCCACTACAGATAGTTTTATAGCTATCACCCGCTACAGATAGTTCTCTAGCTAACACCCGCTACAGACAGTTATCTAGCTATCATCTGTTACATATAGTTATCTAGCTATCATCCGCTACATATAGTTATCCAGCTAACATCCGCTACAGATAGTTATCTAGCTATCACCTGCCACAGATAGTTATCTAGCTATCATCCGCTACAGATAGTTATCTAGCTATCATCCGCTACAGATAGTTATCCAGCTATCATCTGCTACATAGTTTTCTAGCTATTACCCGCTATATAGTTATCTAGCTATCACCTGCTACATATATTTATCTAGCTATTACCCGCTACAGATAGTTATCCAGCTATCATCCGCTACAGATAGTTATCCAGCTATCACCCACTACAGATAGTTCTATAGCTATCACCAGCTACAGATAGTTCTCTAGTTAACACCCGCTACAGATAGTTCTCTAGCTAACACCCGCTACAGATAGTTATCTAGTTAACACCCGCTACAGATAGCTATCTAGTTATCACCCGGTACAGACAGTTATCTAGCTATCATCCGTTACATATAGTTATCTAGCTCTAACCCGCTACATATAGTTATCTAGTTTATAAGTTTTCTGCTCCCCTGGATACATTATACACACAAGCTGGAAGTATGTCAAAAAGTATCGTTATATTTACAGAAGCTATCACATTATTTCACAAAGACCGCCATGTTGTGATGTCACGACATTAAAGTCTTTGTATTGACTTTCTGGACAGGTAGAATAACTGTATTTCAAGAAGAAGAATCATATCCATTCCTCGTTGCCTTACTTGCTCTATAAATTCATTTATTTATTTTCCATTTGATACAAACACAGGGCTATGTTCACCATCGAGGGGAACCGTAAAACTTTCAGTAAACCTACAAGAAATACTTATAAAGCTAAAAAAAAATCAATCTTATTTACTGAGAAACTGATTACAACACACATATTACATTTTTCTTACCGTCATCGTTTAGTATCAATGATTTTAATTGAAGTAGTAAAAGATGCGCATTTAGTATGCCTGCGTTTGCTATTATCATAATTCCTCAATTTTATAGACCAGTCTATATGTCACACAATCGAAGATATTTGACGACAACGTTAACGCAGAAAACAGATGAAATAGAAATACATTTCTGTCTTATAGATAGACAATATCAGATACACAAATATAAATACAGATCTGTTTTATAGATAGACAATATCAGATACACAAATAGAAATACAGATCTGTTTTATAGATATACAATATCAGATACACAAATAGAAATACAGATCTGTTTTATAAATATACAATATCAGATACACAAATATAAATACAGATCTGTTTTATAGAAAGACAATATCAGATACACAAATAAAAATACAGATCTGTTTTATAGATATACAGTATCAGATACACAAATAGAAATACAGATCTGTTTTATAAATACAGTATCAGATACACAAATAGAAATACAGATCTGTTTTATAGATATAGTGTCAGATACACAAATAGAAATACAGATATGTTTTATAGATATACAGTATCAAATACACAAATAGAAATAAAGATCTGTTTTATAGATAGACAATATCAGATACACAAATAGAAATAGAGATCTGTATTATAGATATACAGTATCAGATACACAAATAGAAATACAGATCTGTTTTATAGATAGACAGTATCAGATACACAAATGGAAATACAGATCTGTTTGTCATAAATAGACAATATCAGATACACAAATGGAAATACAGATCTGTTTGTCATAAATAGACAATATCAGATACAAAAATAGAAATAGAGATCTGTTTTATAGATATATAATATCAGATACACAAATACAAATACAGATCTGTATTATAGATATACAGTATCAGATAAACAAATAGAAATACAGATCTGTATTATAGATAGGCAGTATCACGTACACCTATAATGGGGAGTAAAACAAGGATACGTGTTGTTATAGAAAGCAGCATGCGTGAGTTACAAGCATACATCTGTGTTTACCTGTTATTTGTCATATTGAAATCAGACGTGACAAGACGGCGGGGTCCTTCTTTATCAAACACTAAGGATTTACCAGTAGACAACACACCGCATCTGTAGCTCAGGGAGGCGCCCTTTATATGAAGGGCATTGCTGGAGGCCAAGGTCGATTCGTCATAAAACTGCTCCACCATGGTCACGTGGTGTGGCACCACTGGATTTTTGCACGTCGCGCCAGTATAAGCGAAGTCACACCTGGAAAGCATCTCTTCAGTTTATCATTTATGTCGTGTTTTATTGAGTATATAACCAGTATTTAATACATTATCTACCCCGGTACAATATACATGTATTTGTCTTTTTTAAGTTCTTTTTTCCTTTTTTTTTCAAAACTAAAATATTTGAGTATTTATTGCGAGTGCATATGTAGTGATGATTTCTTCGCCAAACGCCCGATATTCAAAGTAAAATGACAGGTCGTTTGGATATGACCGTAAAAACATGGTCCCGTGTCACCGTAGGTGTTAGAAAATAACGAACCTTCCCTACATGTATTATTTATTACCAAGAACAATACAGTTCATATGTTTAACGTCTTTACATAGAATAAATAAACATAAATATAATCAAAAGTAAAAATAAAGTTAATATAATGCAGGATAGGTAAATGGACACAATTCATTCAATGGATATATAGATAGTTGATGTCTGTGAGATAGTGAATATAGTTTGTTACATAATGAATATGAAATATAATACATACAAAAATGAGGATAACCTCAGCATGATGTATGCATTTTTGTTCTTATATTTAAACATTTATATATAAAAAAAATTCTAATTTACATAATTATGTGACATTTTCTGTTGATAATAACTGAAATAGTTTGTAAGTTACGAGTAGGTTTTTTTTTACAATAATATTTCTTAATATACATTTTACTGAAATTATCATAAAATGGATAGACTAACAAAAAGTGAAATTCATCTTCTATTTCTGCTTTTGAACACATTTTACAAATTCTCTCATTTCTTGGAACATTATAATATCTACCTTGTGATCACATACGGTATTTACTGATATAGGATCATCTCCCTCACGCATAGCTCTTATACTTACACGAATTTGACTCCACTATTTTGGCACACTGCCCCCCCCCCCCCTATAATAGCTTTAAAACATCATTGTTATTTGGGATTTCAAACATTTCGGTTGAGCACCACTGAAGAGACATTATTTGTCGAAATGCGCGTCTGGTGCATCAAAATTGGTACCGTATAAATTTTACATTATGACCCCTGGGTTGAGGCCTCTGCTGGTGGACTGTTAGTCCCCGAGGGTCTCTATAGCCCAGTAGCTAAGTACTTCGTTACTAGCTTGAAAATACGGATGTATATTTAATCGCTGTTATAAAATTTACAAATTCATTTCAAAATTAAGGATTATCTCCCTCATGCATAGCTCTTATCCTTGAACGAATTTGACTCCACTTTTTTGGCACGCTGTTTTTGGCTATAATAGCTCTTATACCGACTTAAACCAACAGACAAAACAAACAATTCATAAATGGATTGATTGATTGATTGTCTGCTGTTTTCCGCCACACTCAACATTTTTTCAGTTATAGGGAACAGTTATATGTGATTGTTGAAATGATTGCTAAATTCACAATGTACAAATTTGCAGTACTAAATTATACATGGTGACATATCAATTATCATCAATTCATATTCATGCTTTAAAAAATATTTGTCAGCTTTTAAAAACTCAATAAGAAACAATTCACATATTTTTAAAAAAAAATTAAAAACCTTCAGTGGACTAAATTCAATACATATATGTTGTAAATTGTGTAACGTAATAAATTCATATTCCCGCTTTCGTAATCGGGATCGAGATGCCAAAATGAAGCCTCCGATATGGTCGACATTTCCGATTTCGCTTATTTTGAACTTCGGTTATATTGAAAGAAAAAGATTGGTCCCCTGAATTTCAATATATCCGGAGTAAGTTGTAATTATTCTAATATATTCTTCAACTTGTATAGCTAAACATTCAAGCGTGTATATTGTACTAAGGCTTATTCATGAATGTATTTCCGATGTACAAAATTGGTTATATTTTTACGAGAAACACTTCCTACTAAAAAAAAAATACGGGATACCTGCAGTGGTAACAAAAGAAATTTAAAATAAAAAATAACAGAGGAAAATTTCAAGAAATGTTTAATGCAAAATTATCTTTTTTAAATAAAGAAATATAACCACTTCGTGTCCATCACAAAATATTTATTCCACGTAACTTTGAAAAAAGGACACGTCGACGATGCATCCTTTATGTTGACCAGTTTCTCCAAAACAAAGGTTTTATTTTGTTTAATCTGCCTGTTAAAACGAATACGGCGCATTAACCTGCGCTCCCAAATACACCTTGTACAAACACAGCTACAGTTAGACTCCTCACAGATAACGCTACACCCCTAAACAAGAGGTGTCGTACTACAAACCGTCTGATTACTCAGTGTAAAACACTGTTATCTTCTCCTTTGTTTTGCTTCCTAATAGACGTTTTGTACGAGGACAATCTATCCAATTATTAGCTCGACGTCATGCCACATGTCTTTTAAGGGGATATCTCAGAATAAGAAAAATCAGAAATTAAGTAGTACCACATTTTTGGCATTTAATTCTTTATTTTTATAGGTACATGTACTTTACGAATAAATCATTCAAATATCGGGGTGGTTCAACTTTCGTTATTTTCGTTATATCGACATGACCATAAATTTAAACCCTTCAACAACAAAAACTAGACTACGATTATTTATTTTTGAAATCAGTCACTAAATCAAATTCTAAGTACCCCCCCCCCCCCGAAATCACACATATTCCTTGAATATAAACCATTCTAAAGAATGCATTTCATTACAGCCCAACATATTTCTTCATCAGATAGCATCATGCATGTATCCATAATTAAAGAACTTAAATTTCTGTTTCACAAAAATATATTTAAATTTGTATAAAGGAAAATCAAATCAATTTTCAATATAGGTTAGTTCTATATAATATATATATATATATATATATATATATATATATATATATATATAATTTGACAAAATATCCCTTTCAAGTTTTGAGATAACCCAAAAAATCAGTGTTCGTTATTCAGTGTGTGATAAGACATCCTCTGACACTATAAATACCAGTGTCTGCATTTGACAGTCACTGTAGGGAATCCACACAGGACAAGATGAAGGTTTTCTGTCTCATTGCAATTGTGGGGGTTGTGTGTGCTGCTCCAGGGAGAGGTAATAGAACGTATCCGGCGTCTAATTAACCATTTATACAGCAGATGTCTGAGTATCTGGTGTTTTAAAATCACTGATGCACGTTTCGCTTATTTACATGCTTCTTTGGTTTGCGAAGACTCTCATGTTCTATTTGTCTTACAGAAAAACGACAGTTTGTCCCGGCTAACACCCACTGCAGTAAGTCTTGTTTTAACATATTGGTATTTTGTCGTTTATCTCTTCTGATAGGACTAAAACTTAATGTTCATCCCGTTAATAGATTTCCAGGCAGCCAACCCTTGCACAACTGGCAAGAGTCAGGTGTTTTACCCCCATCCTAATGACAACACTAAATTCATCCAGTGTAACGCGTTAGGGGAGATGTACATCATCCAATGCCCAGCTGGAAAGCTCTATAACTCAGCAACTGTATCCTGTGTGTCGAGGGTAAATTTTCTAAACCTCATAGATCATTAATCTAATCAGCAAAAAGTCTGAGTACTAGTTTTTAAATGGTTTAGGATAAAATCTTGCAATGTTGTTTTGTGTTTCGCAGTAGATGTGTGTATCATATCATCTGCGTTCAAAACAATACAGCTGTTTCTGTACGACTGGAAATGCCCATGTTCCTTTCATATTATCCTCTGAAGCCACTTCGCTTGATGGATATACTTTAAGCATGCTGTGTCAAACATGGCAACTTCTTGTCACCAACATTCTTTCTTGTTAATCTAAATTCTGTTTCACATTGTTCAAACAACGCCATAAATGTATACAGCTTTAAGCACCTATGATGTCAGATACAAATCGGCTCAAGCTTTCGTAAAGGATTCAGTTTTATTCATTTCAGAACTTTATTCCATCCGGCACAAGCGGCGGACAGATTACAGGACCGGTATCTGTGGGTAACAATCCCTGCACACAGGCCAACATCGCCCGCGGTAACTTCTACTTTGCAGTGTCCGGAGACAACCTCCACTTCATTGAGTGCGATCTCCTGGGTAACGCAAATGTCTTACCGTGTCCCAATCTGCTTGTGTGGGACCAGACGCGTCTCTCTTGTGTCTACACATTCCAAGCCGGGAGACCCACTCCCACCCCCAACACCGCCATTCTACCAAGTAAGTATTGGGTAATTGTGATTGTGATTCTGGCAGTCTGGTAAACGATACCTATATCTTTAAGACATCGATAGTTTCCCCTTACGCTCCATGGTACTGCCTTGTAAAGGTGTTTAATTCAACAGAGAAGTGTTGTTAGTATAGACACATTTTACGGTAGCAAACCTAAATAATCATAGCGAATGGGTCCCGGTTTGTAAAATATTGTATTAGTTAAGTTTTACTCTGGTTTTAATATTTTTCTTGGTATAACAAGCGGCGCTTGAGCCTTAAAGGTCAACAGGGTATGCACACCATTTGGTCTTGAGAAATAAGTGTTACATGTGTGCTTTTTATATCTCTCCATTTTTATTTACTTTGTACTGCCTGCAGAGGATAGATATATTCAGTGTATATATCATAATTCATAATCTCTTTAGAGGTGAGTGCGTTTTACCGCATTAATGAGAAATGCAATTTTCTATTTGAGTTCTAAAAGGTCAAATCAATGTTTTATAACACAGTTTTCAACGAGGGCTCAATGTTCATTATAGTTAATCATGGAAAGACGATGTCCAACAGTAAAGAGTTTCTAAAATACATTGCAGTATCTACATATACTTAACTAAGTCCAACCTAGGAACCTGAACCCTGGGCTCATGCATTTCACATTCCTCACTATGATCATACAGTTGATCTACTTGCTGTTCAGCAGTAAGAAGATTTCCTATTGCATTTCAAGATACCGACAATATAGCCCCCATGGTAACTAGACCCTGGGGTCATGGGTTCCATAATGTTGGTAGAAGACACAGCGGCCATTAGTATCATACATTTTTCCTTCTTTATGTCCAAAAGAAAAAGAAGTTTTCTATTATACAATGCATTTCAATATAGGACCAATTTACATATATGTAGCTCCCCCTTGGGACATGAAGCCTGTACCCAGGGGTAATGAATTTCACAGTTTTGATATAGATCTCTTTGGCCATTATCATCATGCCACCTGTTTGACTGATGATGTTTATAAGAAAAGACGATTTTCTAAGATGTTTTAAGACATTTTCAATATATAACCCAGTTAGTCCTACCCTCGGGTCTGAATCCAGACGTCATGGATTTCGGTAAAGGTTAAATTTTCATAATAATCATACAAATTTATACCTCCTTGATATCCAAAAGTAAAGAAGTTTTCTAGGATATAATTCATTTTCAATATACGACAAATGTTGTCCCATCCTGGAACATGAACACAAAACCTATCGTTCATGTACATGTATTTACTTTGGGAGATAGGCTTGCTCTCTGGGAACTATAATCTTACTGCTTCCCTCAATGCTATGCTTTAATTGTATAATATTAATAACTTCATTGTATAATATCAATGATTTAATTGTACAATACTAATGATTTAATTGTATAATATCAATGATTTAATTGTATAATATTAATGATTTAATTGTATAATATCAATGATTTAATTATACAATACTAATGATTTAATTGTATAGTATTAATGATTTAATTGTATAATATCAATGATTTAATTGTATAATATTAATGATTACAGGCACTGGAGTGACCACGAACCCATGCAAGAATGCTGTCGTAACCACCGGAAACTCCCAGTTCTACTCTCACCCAGATCCGTCTAAGTTCATCCAGTGCGATATCGCCGGAAACGCATTCGTGCTGGCCTGTCCATCCGGTCTGGTTTGGAATGAGTTCAGTACTACGTGCGTCTCGCCTTACAGTCAAGCTGTTGGCACATCCCCATAGGAATGTCTTATATATGCATTTGGAATCTCTGAACCAGTCTCGGTTTGACTAATCCCCGTACGATTGGTGTTGTTTTATGCATCAACAATTAAATGTTTGAAGTGATTTATCTTTTTCTTACATTAATCAGGAATTATATGTACACGTGACTAAAGAACACGAGAGTGGATTGCTATACATGTATCTAAATGAACAGTAAACAGATGTCCTCTTCAATGGAGGATCCAAAAAAAAATCCGCCCAATAGAGAGGTTATTGAAGATCGCAAAATGGTCATTTTGTTAAACATATTCATCCTTCATTGGAGGATGTAACCCCCTCCCCCTAGATCTTCCTTTTATCTAGTGGAGCACGGCAAAAGCTGAAAGTGGGACAACATTGATGAGAATATTTTTGAATTATAAGATGGTATCATCACAAATGCAGATACAGACAAGTTAATGCTTTTTTGTGTCAACGAATGTGCGGCACTTCCAATTATCTTCTACAGCATTGACGCTCCACTAAATATAGTTCATTCATAAGTCGAAAAATGTATTATACCGTTAACTTATCTCACAAAACGAACATTCCACGCTTTCTCAAAACTTGAAAGAAAATGTTTCCGAGTTTCCACGACTCTGGTTTCATTAAAGACATTTTCGCATGCTAGTTTCCAAACTACGAGGTTGACTTTCTTACAGAAACCGTGGTCAAAATCAGTTTCCTACGGACTGATTGCTGAACACTTTAAACTATGAATAACTTTGTTAAAATTGTTTCTCTAAAGGCAGAATACAACAACAGTGTGCTAAGTGTAAAGACAAGATTTTAGGTGATTGTTTTAGGTAAGTGTCATCATAGAAGTATATGAGATAAAACGTTGGATGTTACCAAAACACTAATCGCTGGAGAATGAAATACTTCAGTCACCATAGACCATAAAATGCAGTAGTAACTAGTTTGGAAAGACACGTATTACATGATAACTAATTGATTTCATTTCACAATATCTATTTGAAATGCTTTATACATCTATGTATATTACACGTGTGGGTTACATGCGTATGACTATTTCTTTAACAGTAAATGCATATACTGGTAAATGTTCTCCAGTATTTGAATATTCTGCGACTAAATCTGTCCAGAATAGACTATGGATTTTATTTATTATCACATTCCTATCTGCACAATATAACTACATGTAATTCAGTCACTAAACTTTTAATTTTGTATTTACATACTCTCGTGGTTTTACAACGGATACCAAATGTTCTAGGGACACAGTCTATCCAGGTCAACAATGTAGTCTATCACTGAATAGTGTACAAGCACTTACCTACACCCTGTTCTTGTACATTGCCCGTTTCCATGACAACCGTCCTCACAGTCCCCAATAAACACTATAAGGGTAAGATACGAAACAAATTTGAATTAAAACTAAACTTACAATTCAGTATTTAGTGCATATACAGCAATCATATATGACCAGGTAATTACCACCAACACATATAAAAGTATCAAAAACTTCAAAAGTTTGTTAGTCGGATAAACACGGATTTAATACCAACGTGAATGAGCTGTGCTCACCATTGTCCAATGCCCAGTTCGGTGTGTCTCTCCATGCTCCACTCCAGCGAAATCTGACGTGGGGTACTAACACAGCGAAAGGGAGAGGGGACGTCACTCTCTTCCAGCTAAGTCAATCATTGAATTATATCACATTTCACTAAGTGTTGGAGGAGGGAAATGTTAATAGAACTGGACCTTTATGTTTCTCAAAGTTAATAGATAGTTACAGTTGTTGCTTTTATCTAAATCCTATTTTAAAATCATTCATTTTGCTCCTCTCGTATTAAGATAAAAGAGTTCACACAATGGTTGATGTTATTTCTGTATATCTTTGCTGTGGTTCATACCTTATAATACATAAATAGACAAAGCAATTGCAGTGTTCAATGTACAAATACTACTAGTAAGCAATAACGACTAGATTGATTGATCGAATATTGTTTAACGTCCCTCTCGAGACTATTTCACTCAGATGGAGACGCCACCACTGCCGGTGAAGGGCTGCAAAATTTAGGCCTATGCTCGGCGCTTATGGCCATTGAGCAGGGAGGGATCTTTATCGTGTCACACCTGCTGTGACACGGGATCTTGGTTTTTGCGGTCTCATCCGAAGGACCGCCCCATGTAGTCGCCTCTTACGACAAGCAAGGGGGTACTTAGGACCTATTCTAACCCGGATCCCCGCGGGATCAATAACGACTAGAATATTACAGAAATGTCCTTAATATAATGCATGGAGTACGGATGTAAATAGAGGATGATAAAGTCAAATTTGCTTTCACCTCAAAAAATCCTCGCTTCTATACTCTGATGACACAGGTTGATGATTTCCTCCACAGTTGCTATGGAGACATGTTTGATGTACGTTGAACCACGATTTTCCAAAGTCTGTAGAGGCTTGTAAATCTAGACTGGAATGACAAAAAAAAAATAGATTTTCATATCAGGCAAATAACTGAGAATTTCTTGATACGGTTGATTAGCATTTGCGGTCACTCTAACTACTTCTCTACTTAATTTCTCATATCTTACAGGTGACTTCTATCAAGAAATGGATAAATGAATTAATTGTTGATTAAAAGTAACATCATACTTGATATACAGATGACCGATCAGCAATCTTTTAGTAAATTCTACATCCTCTAGTAGTCTGTTCCTGATTTAAATTATTCAGTTATATAGTAATCCAAATCTCGCCTCTCTAGTCACTTTCAAATGGGTGGTGCAGTGTACTGATATACAGAAATGGTCGACCAGATATAGTTTCGTGGGCTCTAGTGGTCAGTCTTAATGTTATAAATTCTTCAATACGGTATTTATGTTTTAGCTACATGAGAAATACAATATTCACTGATCTATCCCAAACACCTATCACATTATAAAATACATTTAAAACTGCCTAGTCTGACACATGTACAATCCGATTCACTGAACATTCCAACCCTTATCTTAATTCTCAATTTCATATTTTCATTGTATCCACACACTATTCCGACACACTGCGTATTCCGAAAAAAAAAATTTCAAAGTGCATTATTGGCTTAAAAAGGTTATACTGTACATGTAGTTTTCAATTCTTTCTTGATAAAACACTTCGGAAAAGATTATTAAAATTAAAAATGAACAATACAGGGTATGGCTATCATCAATCATATTACAATTATCTATATCCTCGTATTGTATACTAATCGCCCAGCGATAGTATTGTATATTGTCGGCCTTAAAAGTCTTCATCAATTGCAGCGTGAAATTATTGAAATTTAAACATACAGCGGTCAACTGTGTAAAATCTGGATGATAAAAGAGTCTTTTTAAAGTTGAATCACTGCATTCCTATATTGACTTACTTATTTGAACTTGCATTTTTTCCACAATGCAAATTAAGGTCGAATTGAACCATTTTGTTTATATTCGATCGTCTTGGAAAATGTGGCAGGACTTGCACTCCATCGATTGCCCAAACATCTTGATCCACCCCTTTGTGATATCTCTGTATCCAGCAGATCCGCGCCTTATATTGTCTTTGGTGGCCGTTAATAGCAACAGATATTAACCTCGGTTCCTGTAATATTTATGCAATATGTTTTATGTTAATGGTAAAATGCACCACTTCTCTTGATATTCATTTGTGTTTCAAGCTAAACTCCTAATACAAATTTTTCAACTTTAAAGGTAAGGAGTAAATATTTACCTTGTAATTTCTGCTGCTAAGATTTTGCATCACTGGTTTGTGTCCATGTTCATCCTCAATATAAACCTCAACGCTTGTTTCCGGTGTATCTAACGCTCGGCAACGCCCACTGCCTGCAAATCATTGACGTAATGATATAATATACACCATTTTGAAATAATGTCTACGTCTTCCTATCAATACAGCCCATATTACTAGACCTACCGAATCCAAAATAAAACCTGAGATTCCCGGCTACTCTGGTATCTAAATACGGGGTACACGCCCATCTCTCCGCGGCTCCGTCAAACACCATAGAGTTGGCATGGTACAGTACACCACAGATAACATCAACCCTTCCTCCGCGAATCTGCCATCTACAAGAACGGTGAAGATAACGAACAGTGATCAATCTCGTAGCTCCTATAAGCAATACAAAATACAGAGGTGGACAAACACGGACTCCTGGACACACCAGAGGTGGGATAAGGTGTCTACGAGGAGTACGCACTCCCTGTTGACCGGTCACATTCACCATGAGCCCTATATTTTGTTTAGGTAAACAGAGTTATCCGTAGTCATAATCAATGTGTCAAGAACGGCCGAACGATCGGTATGAAACACGTCATACAGCATTTGACCCCATGATAAGTTGCACTGGCAAACTAGTTTGTTTTAACGACCGTAGAATTTACGAAATGCTGCCTTTAAACGGGACTGTTGAAATCCCTGCAACATCAACTTGTTTGTCAGTAGCCTGCCTCGATTTTAAAACTGACCATACGTAGAACAACCTCTTGCGTATCGAATCAATTGAGAGATGTAAACATCATATGCAGGTGATAATGGAATATTGCTACATAAATATGAGAAGTTGACGATGGAGAAGCTGAAATCATCATGTTTGTCATGAAGTTGAGTTGTTAGTTTGCCGTTAAGATCTACTTTAAATAGAATGTCTAAGTATGAAGCAGAAGTGGACGACTCTGTAAAGTCTTTTATTTTGAGTTCACAGGGATATATCGAATCGATATATGAATGAAAATTATTATTGTTAATAGATAAAACGTCGTCGATATATCTATGACAGGTGAAGATAACGAACAGTGATCAATCCCATAACTCCTATAAGCAATGCAAAATAGAAAGGTGGGCAAACACAGATCCCTGGATACACCAGAGGTGGGATCAGGGGCCTTGGAGGAGTAAACATCCCATGTCGACCGGCCACACCCGCCGTGAGCCCTATATCTTGATCAGGTAAACGGAGTTATCTGTAGGCAAAATCAGTGTGCCAAGAACGGTCTAACAATTGGCATGAAACATATCTGACAGCATTTGACCCAATGTTATAACAACCATAGAATTTGCGCAATGCTGGTGTCAAATTGAAGGCCATATCAAGATATTTTCTCTTCCCACATAGACGTTTTATAAAATAAATTCTGCTTTATACATGTAGAAACACCATTGTTACATACCTTCTTTTTACCTCTAATGAATACAATATGATCTGTATCCAGATGAACAAGATAATGATAGTTAGCTTCCAATTAACGTTAAATTAATGTACGAGTTGGTGTGGATTCCATTATATATATATATATATATATATATATATATATATATATATATATATATATACATGTATCACTTGAATCTTTGTACAACTTGTGAGATTGCAGTTATACATTGTATTGTTAAAACAAATTGGAACATTGTAATTGTAGGTGTAATTGGCAAATGTCCTTTGCAATTTGTAAGACAGTGTTAGCGATACGATTCCATTTCAGGACCCCTATACAGATCTAAAGTATTCAATGTACAAGTATAACAACCATATTTCATATTTAGTAAATGGATGGTGGGAATTTTGCAATAATGATATCATAGGGTTCATCAACTAAAATAATCCACAATAGGAAATTTTCAAAATGTTGATTACTTCTTGATTTATTTCAACTAGAATGTTACATTGAAGTCCATGGGAAAAATTTGTTTTATTAAAATATGTTAAAAGAAATTACTTTTCAAACAAATCTCTTGGTGAAAAGTTACATATACTTTCTCTTTATGGAAATATGAAATAAAATTATTCATTTACCACACATATCTTTAAAACATTAGATTTTTTATGATTATAAAGCACAGAAAACTCTTCAAAAAAAGTCTCAAGTGCATAAAGGTTGGTTTCTACTCACTTACCAGTCATGTGATTTTCATCTACTTCATTATTATCATTATTTAACAATAAACATTTATTTTGATTTAAATCATTTAAAATTGTTCATTATCCTTTCGATATTCATTGAATACCTTAAAAGTGTCTGTGAATTCACGTAAATAAGAATCTCAAGAAGGAATTTAAAACGCGGCTTACTCTATATTAAGTTGTTTTGCATATGAAGCAGTATGCAAAAAAATAAACATCATTTTATTACATACCCTGGTTGGCGCTTCGATTCAAACTGTTCTTCTAGCATTAGATCTGCAGTGACGTCAGAAACTGACAAATCAAGATCATGGGAAACCACGTAGTTTACTGTTTGATTCTCCATATTAAAGAACAAGGTATTTTCTTCAGATCTACATTTTTGCTGTTGAAAAAGAAAAAAAAAGAAGAAAATATTAGTTCATTTTAAGTAAGTTCCGTGTTCCATATGGGCTTTCAATAAGATAAACTTTTCTAAATATTGGAAAAAGAAATGCAACATCTACAAGTATAATACCCTGATGTTTCCTCCAGGAAAGAAAAGCCAGTTACTGGGATTGATGGGATCAAAATCTTCCATCAATCGACTAGGTCGGTTGGCTGTATTGACAACTAACACATTGTCAATTCCCCAGCAACTGTTGAAGTCTGGTTGTCCCTCGTCAGAAATGTCCCATCTTAATGTGCGAAATCTTCGTGTTGTTGGCTTTCTTGTTGTCACTTCTATTGTTGTTTCTGTTGCGGTCGTCAATGGCTCTGTTGTTGGTGGTTGTGTTGAGGATGTTGTAGTTGTTGGTGGTGGTGGCGGTGGTGGTGTTGTAGCTACTGTTGTTGGTGGTGGTGTTGTTGTTGTTGTTGTTGTTGTTGTTGTTGTAGTTGGTGGTGGTCTATTGGACAGCTGTTCCCATTTTATACAAACATTTTCAGCTCTGGCTTCTTTTGGGAGATAAAGAAGGTGAACCTCTGTTTGCGATGACGGTAACCTAAAATATGATGCATATACACAAAATGATAAAACGCTGTTACCAATATAAAGAAGAACTGAATGGTCCACATCGTCCATCTCAGCATGGAAGAGGTTTGGAACGTATAGATTTGTCTATCTACACTGGGTTCCTTAATCAAATAATAAGTACCCTTCAAATATTCTAAGAAATTTGAATATCCTATTGTGATCCCATCGTGGTCCCAGCGGTCTCAGTGAACTAACCTTACATTACAATATGTAAGGATACTTGAATATTGATATAACAATCTGTACCTTTGCGCTTCTTTGAAATTTGATGTATTTTCCAATATAAAACCAAAATTTGAATCCGCTACTGTTGCCCTCATCCTGTCCCGGGGACCATGATACCACATATTAGATTAAATTTAAAACCACACTACAGCAGGGTGTTTGCACATCATTTAGACAATCTATACCATAGCGGTTCTTGACAAAATATTTTCAAAGCATTTCAAGTTTATGAACAATGTTAAATATGACCAAATCTGACACTACACTATACGAGGATGCTTGCTTATAATTTTGACAATCTGAATGCAATCGGGTCTCGAGATAAAAAGATGTCCAAATATATTCACCATGTATAACCGATGATGAACATTTGAACTCCTATCATGACCTCTTCCTTGTCCTGGATGTCATTGTATAGACAAATTTGATCCTATACTGCATAAGGATGCTTACATATTCATTTGACAATCTGAATCCCTGTGGTTCTTGAGAAGATTGACATAGATTTTCCCTGTATACAACCAATGTTGAATGTCGAAATCTTACTGTGGTACCCGCCCTGGTCCTGGGGCAGGGGGTCGTGGTATGAAGAAATATATAATGCCACTAAGTGAGAATGTTTACATATTAATTGTACCATCAGAATGGCTGTGCTTTTTGAGAATATTTTATGTTAAACTTTGAACCCCTATTTTGGTCCATTAAACTTTGAACCCCTATTTTGGTCCATTAAACTTTGAACCCCTATGATGGCCCTCCACTGGGATCTCATTGTATGAACAAACTACATGTGATAATATAACATAAAGAACATTACAAACAAGTTTCAGCTTTCCTATTTCATTGATCATTGAGTACATTTTTTAAACATTCATTATGATCTACCCTTGGAATAAAGAAGGGTTCTTTACTTGAACAAACTTGAGACTTCTTTAACCATAGATGCTGTGTGCCATCTTTCGTTAAAATTAGCCCAGACGACAGACAGACGACAGACAGAAATCGATCAAGTGAAATAAAATTTTAAAAATATTGTTAATGTCGTTATCCTCAACACACAATGGAATCCTGTCAAGCGCTTAGAATAATGGGGGCCTGATCCCCTACTTTTTTTTTTTACAATAATCATTATTTGTCGTTTTGTAATGCAAATAAAGGATATATTGGGTGACATCCCCCCCCCCCCCCCCCCCACTTCTTATAACAATAGCATGAGCAGAGAATGGGACGAACGGAAGCTTGGAAGTTATGAATAAAAAAAACTATTGAGTGAAGTATGATCATCAATAACAAAAGCCACCCCTCCGCCCCACGCTTTAAAAAAATGAATACTAGGACATTTTAGGTAGTCACAGTAGATGACCCCAACCCCAAACTCTCCCTTACGAATTGGGATTTTGAAGATCGGGAAAATGCCTTGTTCCATTTTGTTCTTTGCTTGTCAAAATTTCTTCTTTTATTTTTGGAAAAGCCAACTTCCAATTTTTCTTCCGGGTGCCCCCTCCCCGTTTTGAAAAACGATATGTGTCTGAATATTATCTATCTAGTAACATGAACAAATTATAATTAAAATAATATATACGGTGATCACTAATTCTAGTCTAATTTGTTTTATAATGACAGGATCTGCTACTGTCTAAGAGATACAACAGACAATATGAATGTAACATTCCCACCTCAGGGAGTCGATGATCGTCCACTGTGTACAGGCCCGCAATCCGTAAGATACTGTGATGTTACGATCTCTGGTTCCCGGTACTTCACATCTACCAGCCGCTGTTCGTCAAATGTCAAATGTAGACAGATTTCATAACCATTGTGACTGATCACGTTAATAAAAGTAATCAAATACGATACATATAAGGGACATGTTAATATATTAATTAAACAGTGTATAATAGAGGTTACAGACACGCATTCGTATGTTTCATTATCTCTCGTCTGGGGAATGATAACGTAAGAAAAATATATGTTGATTGAAATTTACAAGAAGAGAATGGGTGATTAGTGGCTCTACTACGCCTTGGAGGTAACGGGAGGGTCTATATGACCTAGTATCACGCATTGTGACTTTATTTTCTTCTTGTTTTGGGTGGGTTTTTCATTGGCCATCAGAGGAAATGTAGAATGTTTAAACTTACACAAAGCAAACTGTAACACTGCAGCCGTCGTCGTGTTCATAGGAACTGTCACCTAGCAACAGAAAACAAATCTACAAGTAAGGAAATTGTATCCTACATTGTATTCAGTATTTGCATACATTAGGTCGTTATGCTATCTTTTTACCTAAACTACACATCTTTTCTTTATTCAGAATTGGGTAAAGAAGTATATGTGCTGAATACAATGAGTGATTATGATTAGAATATTTTAAAGTATTCAAATTATTAGTATCATTATTGTGTACGTAATATTCAACGTCCCTCTCGAGAAGTTTTCACCCATATGGAGACGTCACCATTCCCGATGAAGGGCTGCACAATTTAGGCCTATGCTCGGAGCTTACGACCTTTGAGCAGGGATGTATCTTTATCATGTCATAGCTGCTGTGACACGGGGCCTCGGTTTAGTATTCTGAAGGACCACCCTACAGCTGTATCTAGTCGCCTCTTACGACAAGCAAGGGGTACTGAGGATCTATTCTAACCTGGGTCCCCATCATTATCGTTAATATTATTATCATTGTTTAGGTTTTTCTGTGAGATATAGCTTATCATCATTAAAATTACTATCATTATTTATTAGATTACTATTATCTTTTGTGAGATACAGCTTAGCATTATCAAAATATTATCATTATTCAGATTTCCTCTTATTATTATTGAAATTAAAATTATAATTATTATTACTTGGGTTTTCTTTGTGAGATATAGCTTATCATTATCAAAGTTATTGCTATCATTGTTTAGATTTTATCTGTAATCTATTTTTTTTTACACCATGAAAGTGAGTAAATTTTGATATGAAGAATATGACGTCATAAAAATGACCAAAACCATAATGTGTTTAAAAGTAAAGAAAAATGCCTTATGTGAACACATGATTAAAACAAACAATATATATTAAATATATAACGCAATAGTTCAAAGTTTAATTTAGTTGTTTGACTGTGCTCGTATTCAAACTGCACACAATGTTGAAAAAGTTGCAAATGTCAGGGAACCTGAGAAACAATAGTGATGTTGTCTGTCGTTGAAGTCATAGCAACATTCACAATTAAAAGAAACAACGTACCTTTACGCAGACAGCGTTATTAATTCAATACCCGTACACCATTGGGAAGAAATTAACTTAAAAGAGAGAAAATAACTAAAAGGGGGTCTTGAATATAACTATTTGTTTAAATTACCAGTTTTCTTTCACCATACCGCCGGCATAACCAATTAGAATCGCCGTACATTATGTGACCACAATCTCGACTAACATTTCCTCCATGCGTGTCATGCCTAGAACAGAAACATAAATCAAGTCAAAAATCTTGTTTGCAGCTCTAGGATTCCTGCAATTATGTTACGACCCATCCCGATTTAAAGGCACTGTACTGTTTAATGAACACATTCAATTTGATGGTTTCAGATCAGGAAATCGATAATAACATTATCTTATTATTTCGGATGAACTTCTCACCAGATAAGTCTGCTGATGCCAGACGAGGAATCAAAATCGTCCCTCAGGATGACTCCGTCACCATGCAGGACAGCGAGGTCCGGTCGTAGTGGAGACGTGGTAGGCGCTGAATGTATAGGGTCAATTTCAATTCATTTATTCACCCAAAACCAGATCACTGGTACACGAGGTATAAACAGATATATAGATTCATAAACTAAGGTTACAGGTAAGGGTCACAAAATATACAAGTGTGTATTGAAAAAATGAATGACTGAGATAAGTAAATAAGCTTCACGCTCTATGATTAGTAAATGTGTTTGGGGTTTTCCTGGAGCGTTGAGAGACTTATACAACTCTAATGTATTCTACGTATAACCAATTTGAAAGTAAAGTTATCATGAAACTGAAATATCTTTACATAATCACAGATATGATAACCAGTAAAGATAGTCTAAAGATAAGGGGCTTTCGTTTTCGTTTTCCCGGTTCGATTCGAGCTCCAAATTCTAAGACGTTTAACATAGATAGTGACTCGTCCTCCCTCAAGCGCCCCCGCGTTAGAAGTGAAGGTCACGGGTCGTTCTGACATGACCCTATAAAAACGGAGGATCCGTGTCACGGCAGGCGTTGGCACGATAAACAACCTTCATAGCTACGGCCTGGGGCACCGAACATTTATAGGTCAAAATTTGTGTCACTTCATCAGAAGCTAGTGACGTCTCTACACGGGAACGAGAAATTCTAGAATGGGACGTAAAACAATGTACAAACAAAAGAGCGTATGACGAACGTACCTCCCTCTTCACATAACTGTAGGACGGTGGTATCTTTAAACAACAGCTGTTGGTGAATTGTTCCCGTAGCTCTGAAAGAAAACACTGCATTTTACTTCACATCGATCGCTAAATGTAGAACTCTTTCATTGTAAAAACCCTTACATCTCTCATGAAAATGGGAGAGGAACCGGATTATTCACCTTACAATTCATTACAATCAGAATAAGTATTCACGTCATCCGATTCTTCAATGTCAATGTGAGCTGATGAATTCACACACAAAATGTTTCCACGAATGCACGACATTCATATAGTTTACTAGTTGTGGCATATCATACGTATACACATGACGTTTACGTATACACATGACGTTTACGTATTACGTAGGTGATGTTGCATTTTACATTTTGAACAGTTTTGTTGTATATATATCTGTATATTTTCTGTATATATGTTACAATTTGTTTTGTCATTTGTTTACTTAATAAATGGCAACTTTTACCTTTTATCTGAAGTACGTATTGCGTAATGACATGCAGGAATAGACATATTTCGGCGGGAATTGAAACTCTTGAGAATGTGGCATTTAAAGAAGTTCTCCCTATGGTACCGGTATTTCTAAACTTATTTATAGCTGTTGTTAGAATCATTGTTGTATGTATCTACGTTCGCATTGTCAAAGTTGTATATCATATTTTCTGATTAGTGTAGTGCTTTGTCTGTGTATTGTATTGTATGCTTGGGTAGTTACACTGTCATATATTTGCTCAATAAACCTAACAAATGTGTTGTGTTTGTAATTGGCTATTAGTCAACCTGACCACCCTATCAGTTATCCATGATTTTTTTTTATTATGTGCTGTCTTACAAAAAGCTAACGCATCCTGTCCCGCTAGGTGGCGCCATCCACATAAATGTCAACTTTTGCTGTGGCTCTCTGGTTATGTAGGAATGGACGATGGAACACATCAAGTTATTCCCAGATCCACTGTTGTCATAGAGACCAAGTCCTCGCATCCTCGCTTTGACTTCTGACGTCATTGTATACAGCCCCGTCAAAAAGAACCCGTCAAAGTTTACCGATGATGTGATAGTAACTATAGATGAAGATTGAAAGTTGTGATAATGCATCTTTTTTAAATCAAAACATATTGGGTGCATATTTAAGAAACAGATTTCATGACAAGTATGCCGTTGTGAAGTGTTGAGCTTCACATTCTCAGGTTGTTTTTTTTTTTGTTTTTTTTTTTTGATAAAAATATGAAATTTGTCGCTTTATGTTTACATTCTACTTTCATAATTTCTGTTGTTAAAGTAGACGTACTCTGTGTATCAAGATTCATAAATTTCTGTTGTTAAAGTAGACGTACTCTGTGTATCAAGATTCATAAACATAGTGTTCACAACTGCATCGCGATTCATGAGGAGAGATTATCATTGTTGCAATTGGTCATCAAAAGCAAAACAAAAAAAAAAAAAAAACAAAAAACCAGGGGGCGGGGGGGGGGTGGAAATATGAATACAGTAGATATTTAAAAAACAACATTTCTATGTTTAGAAACAATAATGAAATTTGAGACAATATCTCTAAAGGAAGTAGCATGTAAACCTGAATATTTTCATTTTCACAACATATATGTAACATGGATACAATTTAAAAGCATGAGAAGACGAAAAAGGGTTGTTCTGACAGACTTAACATATACAAACAACCAACTTGTTTATGAAAAGAACATATCCATATCTGGAATAAATCTATATCTATGAAAGAAATATTTTATTCAAAGAATTGTGCTATTATTTTACAACCAACACTGAAAATTACTTTTCTTTGTAGGAGGAAATCCTTGATACAGTTCACTGACATTAACCTGCAATACCGTGATTGTACTCACCGTTGTAAAGTTTTCCTGGAACATACAGGTCTGAATCCCCTCCTATAGAAACGCTGAGGGCCACTTCTCCTCTGTCAATCCCCAATTCATTCACGTTGCCATGATAATTACACATAAAGAAAAACGGTGCCACATAGGGTTGATAGGCGAAGGTCAAATCAAAGGTCAACACTAGCGTTATCAAACTGAAACATCGTAATAGAAAACAAGAAGTAAGGTCAAATCAAAGGTCAACACTAGCGTTATCAAACTGAAACATCGTAATAGAAAACAAGAAGTAAGGTCAAATCAAAGGTCAACACTAGCGTGATCAAACTGAAACATCGTAATAAATGTTTCATACATAATAAAATATTGTTTAAATTAATGCAGATTTCAGTCCACTCAGCCTTTTACCCCAACTTTGCGTCATTTATCTAGCTTCGGTTCATTTCAGGAGTATCAAATCTAGGTCACAGTTTCAAATTCGTAACGTACATTGGGTATGGTGAAATACGAAGAACAGAATGGTAGACCATTCATATAAATATGTATCTTAATTACAAATTGAGGACTTCTTAATCCTGTTCGACTGTTTTTATTATCTAAATCATCAAATAAAAAAACTCGATACTGGGTAAGATTAGTTATTGTTAAAATGACTGTATTAATCTACCTAAGCATTTCCGTCAGAGCTATGTAAAGATGATAGATTTTGTTGTGTACAGATGTTAGATTTTGCTGTTTACAGATACTACATTTTGCTGTTGTACAGGTATTACATTTTGCTGTTGTACAGATGTTAGATTTTGCTGTGTACAGATGTTAGATTTTGCTGTGTACAGATGTTAGATTTTGCTGTGTACAGATGTTAGATTTTGCTGTGTACAGATGTTAGATTTTGCAGTGTACAGATGATAGATTTTGCTGTGTACAGATGTTAGATTTTGCTGTTGTACAGATGTTAGATTTTGCTGTTGTACAGATGTTAGATTTTGCTGTGTACATATGATAGATTTTGCTGTGTACAGATGTTAGATTTTGCTGTGTACAGATGTTAGATTTTGCAGTGTACAGATGATAGATTTTGCTGTGTACTGATGTTAGATTTTGCTGTTGTACAGATGTTAGATTTTGCTGTTGTACAGATGATAGATTTTGCTGTGTACAGATGATAGATTTTGCTGTGTACAGATGATAGATTTTGCTGTTGTACAGATGTTAGATTTTGCTGTTGTACAGATGATAGATTTTGCTGTGTACAGATGATAGATTTTGCTGTTGTACAGATGTTAGATTTTGCTGTTGTACAGATGTTAGATTTTGCTGTGTACAGATGTTACATTTTGCTATTGTACAGATGTTACATTTTGCTGTGTACGGCTTATATTTTGCAATGGTTTCGATAGTCCGATGAAGACGAAGTTTCGCATACAATTTCAGTCAAATAAAGTATACAAATCCTTTTTGTTTTCGTAAGTTCAAATGCTGCAAGAATGAATCTGCATGCGCTCCAAATGGTAAAGTCATTTTGAAAATTCTGAATTGTCATTAACTGTGTTATATAAGCTTTTATCTAAATGTTTATTTTTTCTAATTCATGATCAGGGATCTCCATCAACAATATTTTCTCGAAACTGCTTATACATACAGCTGTAGGTCATGTCGTGGAGGGGTTTAAAAGTTATTTGAAATTTAATGTCATGGGCGATCGATCTGACAGTATTAGTAAGCCATTATGAATGAACATTCCTAAAGCAGTTGTAGGTAACCTTCTAGGTAATCATAAGCGGCCAATGAGGGCTAATTTCACCCCCACCCATATTCCATAGTACCCCGATATTGCATCCTCTCATTACGAGCGTATTTGTTCCGCATTTTTACAGCACCTCTTCCATAAAATTCATGATTAAAGGAGAAGGAACGTTTAAATCACCGTACATAACGCTGGTCATTAAATGAAATAGATTTAAATCACCGAGTTAAAGTGGCGGATATTTCAATATTTATATTAGGGATTAGAATTGGACAATCACAAACTGTTGGTAGAAATAGTAGTAAATGGACAAACACTTAAATGAATACACAACTGGACAATAAGCACTATGAACACTTTGAATTGTTTAATCAAGAATAGTAAACATGTGTAGACCGGTTCAAGGTGAAAGAGATTAACTGACCAGCGTGACGTATGCAGGTCTAAATTTAGTTTAAAGGACAGTGATAAGAGCAGTGATAAAGCGAACTGAAAAAACAAAAACAAAAACAAAAAACAAAAACAAAAACAAAAACAAAATAAAAAACAAAAACAAAAACAAAAAAACAAAAACAAAATAAAAAACAAAATAAAAAACAAAAACAAAAACAAAAAACAAAATAAAAAACAAAAAAACAAAAAACAAAATAAAAAACAAAAACAAAAAACAAAAAAAAAAAACAAAAAAAAAACAAAAAACAAAAAAAAAAACAAAAAAAAAAACAAAAACAAAAACAAAACAAAACAAAAACCAAGCACCTGCTTTATGTTGTAGGCTGCTATTAACCAATATCATTTTGTAAAACAATGACTTCAGCAAATTCCTTGATGTCTGAATATGTTCATGTCAATCCAATACAGGCATATGCATAATAAATGCCAAAATATCGACACGATAATTGCATGTATATTGAGAAACACTTGTAGGGAACTGAACAAGGAGCTGAAGGCCCGGAATGCTCACATGTTGATAAACATAACATAACTTGGTGACAGTAGTAATTTCTGGAAAGATGGGTTTTCATTCAGGTGTATAGTCCAAGGAACAGGGTACACTATATGTATTTATAAACATTCTCTCACTATTGATAGAGCATGTTAATCTTAATTAGGACTGAACACGATATATATGTATTTATATACACCTGTACATTATCTCACTATATAACATATCAGTGAGAACTGAGCAAGATATATCTACATCTGTACATCATCTCACTACTAGTCGGACACGATATATTCTAATGGTCGGATATGCTAATCTTGATTAGAACTGAACACAATATAAATTGCGCAATCTACAAAGAGCAACTCTGGTGACACATATTATACTTGTCCGACTCGGTTGTTTGTTTTTTTGTACATTAATATACCATCATGTAATCTATCAATGTGTCGAATGTACTAAATGTACTGGTATACGGAGGAATTGGGCACAAGTAATCCATGCTTCTAAAATCCAAATCGCACATGTAAAACGTACGTTGTACATCTCAACAGGAAACGGAAGTCATATCCCGTTTACACCACGTGGCTTGATTTGAAATGGGCTTTGTATAATGAAATCACATGCGTAAATAGTTCAGATTCATTGAAAGAATACGCTACGTCTTTCTTAATACTGAAGTCTGCGATTTTAGAAGTTAATGATGACAAAGGTTTGTTACTTTACGAGATCATTATGTATAATTACATCAATCTAACATTTTGAAGAGAGAAAGAAAGTGAAATAATATCAGCCCACTCTTTTGAAAGTTTAACACCATGCGCAAATCCACGATTAAAACACAAACAGCAGTTTGAATGAGTTCTAAAGATTTGTCTCTGTACTACAATGTATGTGTAGTCCATCCTCAGAGAATATACACAGCAGTTTGATTTCTCCATCATCATCGTCATCACATCATCAAAACTATCTACTAGAGGCCCCCCGGTGTGTCCAAGGATCCGTGTCAACCCAACTCTTTATTTTGCATTCCTTGTGGGATTTCTGAGTTTGATCACTGTTCGTAATCTTCGTCTTTCGTGTACGGCTGATAATAAATCCATTGTCCTTATACTGTTTTAAAGCGTAGAGGACACAATAGCATACATGAACTCATTTTAAGCAAATCTCCGTTTCTGGAAGCCATATATATACACTGTACATATTGGTGGAAACTTTGTAATTATGGGGTAATTATTGATTCTGTCTCGTCCCTGTCGTATCTAACATCCTGTACGTAACTCTAAATTTAAATTTCTACTCTATCAGTGATACTTACAGGTGTCCGTAGATGTCTATCAGTGATACTTACAGGTGTCCGTAGATGTCTATCAGTGATACTTACAGGTGTCCGTAATTGTCTATCAGTGATACTTACAGGCTTCCGTAGATATACGATACTTCTTGAGCAAAACGAAAGTACGTACGTATAATTTTTTTTCCCACCACGCTTTTTCTTATCACACATACATACAATATAAACGTCTACTTTATTTCCCGTATAACCTTTACCCGTGGACTGTTTAATATCTTTCTACGTTATCATTTCAGAGCACGTGGAGTGTAGACGCCACATTGTAACACAATGACATCCAATGATCAGGACGAAGGACAGGATCCAAAACTCGGATTTGCTCAGCATTTGATCACGTGCCATCTCTGCCCCAACAAGGTAGAACTTTACTGTAGAAGTTGTGGAACAAACTTATGTGTTACCTGCGTCGGCCAGCACACACTTTCTTCTACATCGCAATCAAAACACGAAGTAATCAAATACACGTCGCAATATGAAATTGCCCCAAACGTAATGTGTGACTCCCATTCAACGAAATGCGATTTTCATTGCAGGAACTGTGAAGAGTTTCTGTGTAACAAGTGCATTGTGTCTGGAAATCATGGACTTCATGTTATTGAAGAAATTAATGATGTGCACAAAGAAAAGAAAAGTAAAATCATAAAGGATACAGACATATTGGAAAATACATTGGCCGCAGAATGTCAAAATATCATCACAGAATTTCACCAAAACCTTGAAGTTATACCGACAAACAACGAAACGCTAAAGCTTGTAATAGGTTCACAAGGTGAAAAAATTCACAGGGAGGTAGACAAAGTCATTGCCAAACGTCGACAACAAGTTGAATGGATGGAAGAAAGAGATCTTGAAAGATTACGGGCGAACATGACAGAATTCCAGGTACACTTTGAAAACATTCGACAGGAAATAGAAAACAACAAGGACCTGGTGGCATCAAATAGTAAGAAAATATTCAGTTACCAATCCAAATTGAACAAATTACGTCAATTCCCTCTAAAACTCCACATTTCCTCGCCAACCTTAAAAGAAGGCCATGTTGATATACAAGCTATTGAGAGAAGTATTGGAGAAATTTTTGAGTCGTCTGTCAACAAAACCACACGAAAACGAGGAAATGGCCCGGGCCCAATGCTACTGGCCCGAGAATCTTCCCGAGAGTTGCTCAATTCTCCTTTCGTCATTTCTACTATCAACACCAATTACAGAGACATTCGTCACATTGTTTGGTTTAAAAACAATCAAGTGTGGCTATCAGGTGACAATGAAAGCGTGTCACGTGTTGATATACAAGGCAACGTCTGCGAGAAAGTATTGTTCGAGAGCAGTATATTACCAAACGGCATTGCTGTCGACAAAGACGGCTACCTTGTATTCACCGACACAGAAAACAAGTGCGTTAAAAGGTTTAGCAATGGTAAATTAGTTACTATTGTCAGAACAGCTGGGAGACCTTATGGAATATGCTGTGCGGGAAATGGGGATATAATTGTGTCCCTTTGGAACGATTCCAACCAGTTGAAGTTGGTGCGGTACTCCGGAGGAGTCCTCACACAAGAAATCCAATACGATGAGCATGGCCAGCCTCTTTTTAAGGCCGATGCAGGCTACATAGCACTGGGTATTGCATTAAACAGAAACCGTGACATATGTGTTGCCGACTGGAACGCCAGGGCAGTGCTCCTCCTGGACCACAGCGGTAAACTCAAACAAAAATATATCAGCCAGGCCTCTAGCGCTGGGTACCCTTTCAGCCCTAGATATATTGCTACAGACAGCAAGTGTCACGTGCTTGTCACTGATTGGAGGAACAACTGGGTACATGTATTAGATGTGGATGGACAGTTACTGGCCATATCAGAAATCAGTGACCTTCGAAATCCATGGGGGATTTGTGTAGACAATCAGGACAATATGTGGTTAACCGAAACATCTGGGAGAGTAAGAATAATCAGATATTTGATCTGAGGGTGTGGTAACTATCTACAGATATAAGCAACACAATGAAACATGAAAATTACACGAGTCTTATAAAATTTCAGAAAATGTTAACAACGACTTCATCATTTATTTAAACTTTGTTTAAAATGGGTTTTGATTGCTAATTCTATTTTTAAAATAAAAACAGATTTAGATTGTTCAATTCTGTTTAAAATTGGATTGGGTTTGTTCATGATCAATATTAAAATTCATCTTGGTATTCATTGATGATGCCCTTTGATTCAGCACATTCGTTTCTGCTCACATGTAAATGTATGCATTAATACCCAACAGCAAAACAAACGTAACAATATTCGTGGACTGGGTCCTATAATGAAGGATTACACATCCTCACAAGTTTTCAAAAGGAAGTACGCCACTGATATAGAATCGTAATTATATTCTACAGTACTTTTTCAACTTCAGCTCAATAAATTGAGGGGTAACTGACAATCTGTTGGACTGATCACATATCGGAGCCCCGAGGGGTGTGTCAACTTTCTTTTTTTCTAAATGATTTTGCAGGGAAAATTGCAATATTGTGCTGAGTGATCCAAGATTTAAAATTCCTCAATCTGATCAGTTTTAACAGAACCCACAATAATATTAAGCAGTTACACGTATATTTTTATCAAACCTTTCGTAATTTGCACTGTCCTTTTTATAGGTGAGGTGAATCAATATTTTGTTCAAGGCAGTTGGATATCTATGTCAAAGACCCTTTCTTACCAGTAAGAATTGGTGAAGAAAGAAAATAAAAGCATAGAGTTTTATGAAGAAAAATAAAACGCATGCTACATACCTAATCATAATTGTCCCCATGTTTGTATATAAATCATGTCTCATTTAAACCTTTCACAATTTGCTGAAGTCAGTGACTACAAAAAAAAAAAGCGACACCACTAGATATATTACAACTGTAATTTAGTATAAACCTTTTTACGCCAATCATTACGACTTCTACAAGTGCTCGGCACTCAACATTTTCAGTGTAAATTGGGAACTATCTGTACTTTACTGAAATGAGTTCTCCGTTTCATTCGTTTTGATTTTGGATCTGTCATGCAAACTCTTTGTCATAACTGTTTAAGATTAAAAAAAAAAATAACAAGGGCCTACTTTATCTGCGTACACATAATATCAACACATTCTTATCTACAAAGTTAACAGAACACATCGCTGACAGAGTACATCAAATGTGACACTCTTCATCAAGGAATCATTTGCTACAATCAGTCACCACATACACGGCTTCAGGTTTCCTCAAATGAATGTAATGTCACTAAAGCTGACTACAAGCGCACATCTCAGATAATCCACGAATCCATTTCCTAGATGCGAGTGACATCTCAAGATATATCGTAACATTTCAATTCGTGCCATCTTCTTCACAACTGATAACAAAATATGCAAACAGATGAAGTATCAGAGGGTCCTGTCTTCTGAGATCGATACACGCCACGCCCCTTGACTCCCTGGTCAACATTCTGAAGGAATCTGTCAGACGAAGTCATACAGGTATCGAACAACATCGAAGTTCACAGTCCTGTCAAAATCAATGATAATTGATGTCAATGCATATTTGGAGTTTATGAAATATCCACCAATTCTTTGTACTGCATTTGGATTTCAATATGTATTTCAAATATGCATGTACAATGTGGTTCAAAAAATATACGTGATCAAAATTCGCTGTATATAATAACAAATACTTTTTTCTTTCAATATGTAAGAGAAATTATTTTTTAAGACCAAATTATTACAGCACACACTAATCAATTTCCCGTTGTACATGTCATTATCTGACAGATATACTTGAACTCTTAAAAAAAAAATACTGGTACGTCAATTCTGAAAAGGGGCCCATGTCCATAGTAATGGATTATCTACATTTTAAAAAATGCAACAAGGACCAAATTCTGAGTATATTGTATACTGATCTGAACGTAAAAGAAAAGGAGCTACTACTTTGAATATGGAGCATGTAAGATAGTCAGTTTTTATACATTCTAGCTTTGAAATGGGATACCCCCATGGTTAAAATCCACTATAATGGTTTTCACCACAACCATGCTTCACAATGAAAAACCAACAATGATTTCTGTCTTTTTGTGGGGTACTTTCTTCAATATCAAAGTTTTATCCAAATCTGAAATCATGTCAATCTGATTAAAACCAGATCATCAATCCGCTCCTCTATTGGACATGTCGCGTCAACGCGACATGGCCAATAGAGGAGCGGATTGAAGATCTGGTTTTAATCAGATTGAAATCATGTGTGACAATTCCTTCTATCATGCATCAGTTTGTCTGTCAGCAACTTACTTGGTCAAAGGTGAAGAACTATTAAAGGTAAATACCTCATACTCAGTTGAATGAAGGGTCAAGATGAAGTTCAATGCCATTTGTCAAGGTCAAATATACCACAACAGAACCTGAATGTGGTTGTGTATTGTTTGACTCAACAAACTTTCCACTCATATGAAGATGTCAGCAATGCCGCTGAAGAGCTGTGAAATTTTAGGCATATGCTGTGACACGGGACCTTGCGATCTTATCCAAAGGACCGACTAATTCAGTCGCCTCTGACGACAGGCAAGGGGCACTAAGGACCGATTCTAACCCGGATCCCCACGGGACGAATGTTAGGGGCACTAAGGACCAATTCTAACCCGGATCCCCACAGGACGAATGCTAGGGGTACTAAGGACCGATTCTAACCCGAATCCCCACGGGACGAGTGCTAGGGGTACTAAGGACCGATTCTAACCCGAATCCCCACGGGACGAATGCTAGGGGTACTAAGGACCGATTCTAACCCGGATCCCCACGGGACGAATGCTGTTGGTAGCATATGGTTCGGTAACATATGGTTGTCTAATTTCCTTTCCCACATATTCTGATTTTGAAGGTCTAAATGATTTTTTCTTCAAATTTTTTTTAAGCATTATATTTTTTAAACTTCTGCTATCTCATTAAAATAATTATCATTTTCATAAATCAAACACATACAGCATGCTCAGAAAACCAATCCAGAACTCTTCAAAATCATCAGGTCTTACAAGCACCTCTTTAATTACCAGTCCTACTTCATTTAATAACTTCTGTTACGTCAAAGTCTTTTTTTCTGGGTTAATAGTTTGATGTAAGTGGGTCAGTTTGTAGGCACTTGATATCGTCTCTGATCTTAATGAACTCTACCAAGAGTCTCCATCCTAAGCGTGTCTGATTTCTTAAAAGTCAGTCAAAATACGTTTTGTGACATCATGTGATGTGAAGTACTCCACATTGATGAAAACTGGCAGCTTTCCATGAGATAAAAAAAAAAAAAAACATTATTATTTGTGATCTTAGATCTATTCTATAAACCCTTAACTAGTTTAATATCAGCAAGATAAATTTCAGTCACGAGGTTGATTGGATGAAATGCTTCACATTCATAACCAATTTAAAGTAAATAAAATAAAACTGACAACTCAACTTTACGGCAAACGGAATGATTTCAGCTTCTCCATCGTCAACTCCCCATATGTATGTAGCAATATTCCATTATCACCTATTCCCGTGGGGATTCGGGTTAGAATAGGTCCTCAGTACCCCTTGCTTGTCGAAAGAGGCGACCAAATGGGGCGGTCCTTCGGATGAGACCGCAAAAACCGAGGCCCCAAGTCACAGCAGGTTTGGCACGATAAAGATCCTTCCCTGCTCAAAGGCCGTAAGCGCCGAGAATAGGCCTAAATTTCGCAGCCCTTCACCGGCAATGGTAACGTCTTCATATGAGTGAAAGATTCTCGAGAGAGACGTTAAACATTTAATCAATCAATCAACCATTATCACCTGCATATGGTGTTTATATCTTTCAACTGATTCGATACGCAAGAGCTTGTTCTGCGTATGGTCAGTTTTTAAATCGAGGCAAGCTACTGACAAACAAGTTGATGGTACAGGGGTCTCAACAGTTTCGATTGAAGTCAACATTGCGTAAATTATATGGTCGTCATAACGATCTAGTTCGTCAAAACTATCTATCATTGGGTCAAATGCTGTCTGAGTGTTTCATGCCGATTGTTAGGTCGTTCTTGACACACTGATTTTGACTACGGATGACTCAGTTTACCTGATCAGGATATATGGCTCACGGCGGGTGTGACCGGTCGACAGAGGATGTTTACTCCTCCTAGGCACCTGATCCCACCTCTGGTTTGTCCAGGGGTCCGTGTTTGCCCAACACTCTATTTTGCATTGCTTATAGGAGTTACACCTTTCATATCACTGTGACCTTGAACTTTAACCAATTGACCAGAAATTGATAAGTCTCTTTCTAGCAAGCTGGTAGTTGTACACAAAATATGACAATTTTGTCTGTAACACTACTTTTAAACGATACTTCATTACATACTGCTGTGACAGAGCAGGACTGGTTGATAGAGAGAAGAATGATAGAGAGAAGGATGCACGACTGGTTGATAGAGAGAAGGATGCAGACTGGTTGATAGAGAAAAGGATGAACGGACTGGTTGATAGAAGGATAGATGCAGTAATTACAGCACTCTCCCCACATCTTTCAACACAAAACCTTAAAACTATACATGTCAAACTGTAAGCCAATCTTCAAAACATGCTACACTTGAAAATAAGCAATCAATTTCTTGTCACTTGAGAAATTTTCTTCTCAGAATTCTGACATGAAAGTAGGTCAATCTAAGGTTTCTGTAATACACCGAGGGCCTGGATTAACTCTACTACATACTTGTACATATCAATCAGGGGAATGACCAGCTACTGCATGTCATATCAAGATAACATCATAATTATTTTGCATTACTTGAATTTACTTAACACTTTATGTATTTTGAAACTATCTGTAGATAATTGCTATGTGTTGAGTTCATAAATACAAATGACTTTTCATTACTATTTGTATGTAAAATTTCACTGGTCCAGCATTTCAAAACTTTGTGTTGATGTTTACTTCGGCTGTGAGTATTTTTCCCTTAGAATTCTTAAGCAAAAATTCAACATCGCAGGCAGGCTTTTTATAAACTTAGGAGTACCTCAGCAGGTAGAGTCGTACAAATACAGAGTGAGGAAATCTATCGACAAGAGGCCTACAGCCCACAATGCTTACCCGAGTTATCGAAAAGAGGCCTACAGCCCACAATGCTTACCCGAGTAATCGACAAGAGGCCTACAGCCCACAATGCTTACCCGAGTCATCGAAAAGAGGCCTACAGCCCACAATGCTCACCCGAGTCATCGAAAAGAGGCCTATAGCCCACATCTCTCACCCAAGTCATCGACAAGATGCCTACAGCCCACATCGCTCACCCAACTCACCTTGGCCCTGCTGTTATTTACCTTTTGCTATTTTAAAAAGACTTTTCAATTCTAATTTACATGGAAAATTTTGACCCCATATTGTGACCCAAAACTTAGTCACAAAGTCAAAAATCATGGTATGAAATATAAGATTGGTTGTATATTGTTTAACGTCACTCTCGAGAATTTTTCACTCACATGGAGACATCACCACTGCCAGTGAAGGGCTGCAAAATTCAGGGCTATGCTCAGCATTTGCAGCCCTTGAATTAGGAGAGGGACCTTTATTGTGCCACGCCTGCTGTGACAAGGACCTTGGTTTTTGTGGTTTCATACGAAGGACCACCCCATGTAATCACCCCTTAAGACAAGCAAGGGGTACTGAAGACCTATTGTAACCCAGATCCCCATGTGAACTAAATGTAAGGTCTTACCATAAGGAATCTATATCAAAAGTATGAAATCAATCTTAAACAGTTTAGGAAGTATTGCCTAGGTTAACTTATCTTAAAAGTAGATCGAAATCTAAGGTCAATGTTACAAGGTCAAGATTTTTTGTACCAAAATGATGGTCTTGTCAAAAGGAATGCCTAGATATATCACTGGCCATTCAAAGGTTATGAACAGGGTTAAAGTTTCGGTTAAATTTTTGAAAGGACCAATTCAAGGTAACAAAACAAAAGACCTGTATGGGAGAACAAGTTCTGTCCTAAATCCACATACTAAAGGCATCCCTATGTGTGAGAAACAACTTATTGTATTTGTTTGGTCTCAAGTCATAAACTAGAATGAATATGAATGAATTTTTAATAAGGATAAAACGAAATCTGGTCCAATATGATTTTTTTCTCTTGCCCTGCATTGATCAAACTATAAGGTCAAAGTGCAAGGTCAAACATCTTGGCATCTGAATGAAATTCTTGCCATAAGGAATCTATATATAAAGTATGAAATCACTCCAGGGGATATTGTCTAGATTAGGTTTTCTTCAATAGTAGATCATACTCCAAGGTCAAGATCACAAGTTTAAAAACTTCATATCGATAAAAGGTCTTGTCACAAGAAATGCACTATGAAATAGGAGAGCCCTATCACTCAACATTAAAATATGATTTTAGTGAATGTATCTGGGTCAAACTTTTAAGTCATGATCACAAGGTCTTGCATCACAGTATGGTATGTAAGTTCTTGCCATTAGGAATCTATATACAAAATCTGAAAACCTTACCTTAAATGTTTCAGGAAATATCTTATTGCTTAAGTTAGGTTTTCTTAAAAAGTAGGTCAAACTCCCAGAACAAGGTCACAAGGTTAGAAACTGGTACAAACAGGAAGTCTTGTCCTGAGAGCCAGTATCACTCAACATTCAAAAGTTATGAGCAAGGTTAAAGTTCTGGACATACAGACAGTCCGGACAAAAACAAAATACCCCCCTCTCCAACTTCAGTCACATAGGTAACAAAAACTTTGATTCATACAACTTAGGAATACCAACGATTTGATATTATTCAGTGTGTCCTTGTTACTCTTGAGAGAATTTGTTTTAAACAATTTCCTGCATATTTCCACTTTGATCTTCTTTTGCAGCAGCATTCTACCTCGAGGCACCTCAATTGAACAAACTTGAATTTGCACTACCTAAAGATGCTTGCAGATTAATGTGACTAATCATGGCCCTGCTTTTACTTTTTAAAGATGTTTGCATAATCCAATATAAAACTTGGATCTCATATTGTGGTCCCATCTGACCACACCAGGGATGTTTGGGGGGGGGGGGGGGGGGGGGGGAGGGGGGGGGTGCTTGTTCATGATTTGAATCTGAATTACCTGTTCGTGCTTGTATGACTGTTCATTGCTGTTGTTGAGATGAAGAGTTTTATAAATATCTCCCTATGTATGTATATTTTCATGTAAAGGTTTGATCCCCTATAGAGTCCTGGGGTCATGACCTGAACAAACTTCTATCTGTACTATCTGGGGATGCTTGCTTATATCAATTGGAGTAATTGTGGCCCTGCTGTTATCAAAATGACCCGAACAAACTTGAATCTTCATTACTTGTAGTTGCTTACATATTTAAAATATGACTTATCACGGCCCTGTTGTTCTTGAGATTTTTAAAGATTTCCCCAATTACATGTATATCCCTATGTAAAACTTTGATCCCCTATTGTGGCACTACCTTACCCTAAAAGGGGAGGGGGGGGGGGTGATTTGAATAAACTTCAATCCATGCTGTGTCAGGAAGCTTTAATGTAGATTTCAACTTTTCTGACCCTATGGTTCTTGAGAAGATACCCTACCCTATTTTGCCTTTTCTTGATTATCTCCCCTTTGAAGGGGACATGGTTCTTCATTTGAACAAACTTGAATCCCCCTAATCCTAGAATGATTTGTATCAAGTTTGACTAAAATTGGTTCAGTAGTCCCGGGGAAGAAGATGAAAATGTGAAAAGCTTACAGACACACAGATGACATAAGTGGATGACTGACAAAATGTTATCAGAAAAACTCACTTGAGCTCTCGGCCCAGGTGAGCTAAAATCCATTTAATTTGAAAGTTTCCTCTTGTTGCAAAAGTGCACTCAAGACTGTCAAAATCTGTTGCAAACAGTGCACTTCACAAGTTAAATTGACAAAATAAATTTATAAGAGTACTGAGGGAAGATAGATTAGTTTAAAACTTTTGGCTACAATAGACCTTTAGTGCCTTTAATATTTTGGTTAAAGAAAAATTACTTGTTTTCCATAGGCACACACGCAATAAAATGGCGACTTACTGAATAAAATCTACAATCCTGCCAAATGGTAACAAGCAGGATTTATAATCAAATACTTATAACTGATAGATGTACATGTAACAAGTGTATTTGGAAATTAATGAAGATGTAAGAAATTCTATTTTTGTTTTTGTGATGTAATGATACTACAAGTAACAGCTATGATCACGTTCAGTTGTCTTTTTCCTTACATGGAATTTATAAATTTCCCCTCTTCATCTATAAAGAAGCTATTGAGTTTTTTATTAGTGATGAGAAAATGAAAACTATTCGTAAATGATTATGTTATGATTTGATACAAATGCCTGAATAAACATCGCAATTAAAACAATGGATTTCCTGTTATTGACATTTTACAATCAGATATTTACTTAAACTTCATTCAATATGTTAGAAATAAGGATCTTAACTTATAGAAAGACAAAATCAGTGTAATCTTTATCCATCCTTTTTATTTCCTGACTGGTAAAGACTTTTCAATGACTTCAGTCATGAATTGCTTAATTCAGTTTTCTTTTGATAACTTTAGATCACTACAGAATATTATCAATTACACTGTATGAAACAAATTCTCATTGATCATGCACGTACATGTAACTCAACTAATTGATTCTGAATCATGATTGGTCATTGTTTTATCACTACTACAGGTATCTATTCTAAAGTATTTTATCTTAAGATCCCATGGGGATCTGGGTTAGAATAGATCCTCTGTACCCCTTGCATGTCGTAAGAGCCGACTAAATGAGGTGGTCCTTCAGATGAGACCGCAAAAACTAAGGCCCCTTGTCACAGCAGGTGTGGCACAATAAAGATCCCTCCCTGCTCAAAGGCCGTAAGCGCCGAATATAGGCCTAAATTTTGCAGCCCTTCACCGGCAATAGTGATGTCTTCATATGAGTGAAAGATTCTCGATAGGGGCATTAAACAATATACAATCAATTTTATCTTTTAGAATATTTAGCTTTCTTATTTGCTCCAGTATTTTCTCACATTATCACCAGTGTGAGATCGACTTTACCCATGTGAGACAGCCATGTGAGATTTTTCTGTCTCACACTGCTGCGACGTCATTTGATTGTGACGTCATATATTTTCTATGATTTACGTTACACGGTGAAGATTTACGTTACACGGTGAAGCAAAAATATTTTGCATTATTATCTTTAAATTTTAATGTATATAGCTTTCTGTTGGACAACCTTGGGTTTTTGAGTTTACACTTACAGTGTAAACCATTTTCGGGTACGCTCTTTCTGCCTATCTAATTAGTTTTTGCATCGAAGTTCAAGTGAGGATTTTGATAATTTAGAATTTTCTCAAAGCTCCTAAATTTATGCACTAAACTGTAGGTAAAATGTGAGAAAAATAATCCTTCATTATTAACTCGTGTGGGGTAGGGAAATTCCACCTCTGAAACAAGATTCGCTGTCTAGGACTCGGCAAAGCCTCGTCCTAGACTGCGAATCTTGTCCCCTCGGTGGAATTTCCCTATCCCACACTCGTACTAATGAAGGATTCTATTAGTAACAGACCTGGCAACAGATTTGATGAAATCGAAGGAGACAAGACATTTATACTTTGGTACGTCTATCTGATCATTGCCTGCTACCTGGGCCAACAGATGGACCGACACTAAAGAAGTAATCTGTAATAGAAATAAATCACATGTGTAAGAAATAAATCACATGTAACAGAAATAAATCACATGTCATATAGAAATAAATCACATGTAACAGAAATAAATCACATGTCATATAGAAATAAATCACATGTAACAGAAATACATGTAAATCACATTATGTAATAAAAATAAAGAATTAAATCACAATCATGTACCAGAAACAAATCACATGAAATAGAAATAAATCACATGTCATATAGAAATAAATCACATGTCACAGAAATAAATCACATGTGATAGAAATAAATCACTTGTAATAAAAAAAAAAATCACATGTAATAGAAATAATCACATGTATATATATATATATATAAAAAAATCACATGTAATAGAAATAAATAACATGTATCAGAAATAAATCACATGATTGTAATAAAAATAAATCACATGTAAAACTTATCATAAATTTATCCTTCATGAACAAGAAAAATTAAACTCTACCATGAAAATATGCTCTTCTATGGCAATTTTCATTTCAACACAAAAGACAATGAAGAGTAAAAATTTCAATTCATGACGAATTAATTTTACACGATCTTTTGTTAGAATTTTGTCTTATTATCAATTGTTTACTAGTCTATAAATCAACATTACAAGCATTTGTAAATAATGAAAGAGTATTGACATTTTTCTCATACAACTTGCCCTTAGAGCTAATTGCATCTAACGCTATTGTCAAGAGCTTCTCTCTTCTCATTCACCTGCATGAAGATGTTGGCTGTGGGTGCCACTTTTCCCTCCACAATTGCATAAAACACGGCCATTAGTCGGTCCAGAGGAAATGGCTTAGGACCCAATACATGGTTGTTTGTCTGAAATTGCAAGTTTTTCAAGTCAATCGTTTCATCTTCACATTTTGTTTTTTTTAAATTAGCACTACAAAGACAATTATTTCCGCATCTTCACAGTTTGTTTCCTCTAAATCAGCATTACAGAGACATAATTTCGCATCATCATCACATATTGTTTTTGTTTTCTTAAATCAGCATTACAAAAACATAGCCTAATTATTTCCACATCATCTTGACAAGAGAGTAATTCCAGACTGAATCTTAAAACGCATTTGCAAATACTTCCTTTGTACCCCTTCATTAAACTTCCAATGTCCGTCTCTTCTGAGGCAGAAGATCATTAAATATGGGTTTTCTATAAACAACATCAATTCCTTTCAACAAAATCTTTTCCCTAAAACTGTTTAGTACATACATGAATAACAAAGATCATTTTTATCCCGTTCTGACTGATTCCCATTTCATGCTTTTATATATACTGTGTGCCGAAATTAATTTTGGGTGGAGTAAGAGATTTCAACAGATCAGACAAAAAGCACTTCAGATGCTAGGGACACACTTGTATGGCTGACTTCGATGGACTGTATAGTGAACTAATTCTATCAGACTTCTCAGCCCCCAACAAAGATCTTATCAATTTGAATAAACACTGAATGAAGAAAGAGTAACTACTTCCCTTTGTTATGGAGTGAACAGAGTTTAATCTCTTCATACACTAGACAAAATTTCTAAGGCCTTTCTCTCTACTTCTGTATGGGAACAGTCTCGGTCATCTTGAGGCAATATTACAAATGTTGATAGCATTTAATTTACTATCTGGGTAATATCAGCTTTAAATAGTATCATTAGCCACAAGAAACATTCACATTTCCATTGTTTTCACCTTTGATATCTCTACAAATTGTTTTGCTAGCCCTTTTCTCATGAACGTGTTGTGAACAATGTGTGTATACAGATAAATATTGTATCTCTATTCCAACCGCTGGGAACTCTGACAAAAATGAAAGTAAAGAGTAAAATATAAGAAATGATAAACTTCCTTTTCTAAAATACATGAGGGTACGAACTATGACGCTTCATGTCAGTATACTCCACAATGGCATACTTCACATTGGCGTACTTCACAATGGCATACTTCACATTGGCGTACTTCACAATGGTGTACTTCACAATGGTGTACTTCACAATGGCATACTTCACAATGGCGTATTTCACAATGGCATACAGTACTTCACAATGGCGTACTTCACATTGTACTTCACAATGGCATACTTCACAATGGCGTACTTCACATTGTACTTCACAATGGCATACTTCAAGCTGTGTTCCAATTCTTTATTAAATAAAACTTGCTTTACAACTTAAACGAGACAAAGAACTCCAATCAATACTTACCCTCTCCTGCTTCCTGACAACCTTAGGTTTCTTTTTTTTGTCCGAATGCTATAAAAATGAATGCAAATCTTGAATTAAAATGAACTGAAGACTGAAGGAAGTTTTCATCATGAAATCTGTCTGCTATGTGTCATTTGTAAACCTTTCAGATTTATTTTTTATTTTTACTTATTACCAAGAACCATTGGGCTTCTTTCAAACACAATTCTAAGGAATAACTACCAATGAAAATGGGGTGACAAAAATAAATAAGAAATGTCCCCGATAATGGCCAATTCCAAAGTTGGCCAAGGTCACAACGACAAATATCTTGGTACCAGTAGAAAGATCCTGTCACAAAAAATGTTCAATACATGTGAAATATATATCTTCGATCTCGGGGGCATAAAAAAATCCTCACAATATTGACTGTACCAGAGTCATACACTGTACTTATACATTCCCAGGACCACGGCGATGCTAAAATAGAGCTCAAATGTTTTACAAAGAAATGTATTGAGAGAAACCTTAAAAAAATATTCTTAGGAACCACAACAATACTAATCTTAAAATTAATAAACAAGCGTCCTCATGAAGTAAAAAAAATCCATGCAGGGGTTTAAAATCTTTCCAAATTGAAAAACTGTCCCAAAAGTGGCCTTTTCATTTACATGTACATTTGTATAATGTGTCACATTTCTGTACATTAGATATTTTGTAAGTGTTAATGCTATTTTGATGGTATCAGGACAACTCGCCCTCAAGACAACTTGCCCCCTCTTTGGGACAACTCGCCCCCTCTCTTGAGATAACTCGCCCCTTCATATCATACATGTTTACAATTATTATTTTTGGTCTAAATCCAAGAGGTGTATTAGCAAAAATTCATAAATTTCTTATAGATAGTATATACATCACAGACAAAAAAAGACATGTTCACATAAACACCGAACTTCGTGTCTTTTTATGCTAGATGAAATATTTTAGTGAAAATCCGGTGTGTGGGTTCAGTAAATTCATCATCACCTTTATGTACACGTGAAATATATTTCAGCGAAAGCAAGTAAGCGTTTGGTAGGGAGAGTATTACATGTAGCTTGGTCTACAGCTGACATGGTATAATTATTATCTATAATCTGCGTCTGTTGTTCAATCTAATTGTTTGATTTTCCCCAAGCTGTTATCAATTTACTTCAAACATTAAGGTACTCATCATCAGAGTACTTTTCACTTTGAAATTGCTGCATGAAAAGAATCAGTTAAGCAAAGTCGTTATAAAATTTCTAAAATGGGAACTTTATGATTTTTCAACGGGAATTAGTTGAGAAACGCATGAAAAGATAATTACATGTATCAGAATATTCATGCTTCACTTTTACACTTAAGTACATGTATACTGTATCGATAAGACACACACAGACCTCCCAACCTCCCAAAAAAATTCTCGGTATTAGAGACATCTAATCAATTACCTGAAGATCAGTAAATATAATTTTTTCTGAAATGCAATAATTAAATCTGTGTATAATTCTATTAGAATTTACCAATCGTGTTAAAGTATGAAATAAAAACATGTATCTTTATAGGGTTAAAAGTGAAAATGTTTGTACAATTACACACACACACACACACACACACACACAATGAAAATAAAATGTGATAATATATATTTATGTGTATTATTGGGGGTGAGTTGTCTCAAGAGAAGGGGCAAGTTGTCCTGGGAGAGGGCGAGTTGTCCTGAGAGGAGGCGAGTTGTCTTGAGGGCGAATTGTCTTGAGGGCAAGTTGTCCTGAGAGGGGGCGAGTTGTCCTGAGAAGGGACGAGTTGTCCTGAGAGGGGGTGAGTTGTCTTGGGGGCAAGTTGTGTAAATATTCAAATTTACACATGGGGATAGTAGAAATGCTGAAGAACTGGTAAAACAACTGATAGATGCAATAAAATAAAATCCTTTTGAAGTATACTAGAATAATTGCAGGGCAAGTGGTTTATTTTATTGCCTTGGGGTTGACACTATCATTGTAACCTGATAAGTACATGTACATGTACAAATGCCAAAACCTTTGGAACTTCCTACCATGGATACATGTACATCCAGCAATTAATTGGGGGCGAGTTGTCTTGAGGGCGGGTTGTCTTGGGGGCGAGTTGTCCTGAGGGGGCAAGTTGTCTTGGGGGTGAGTTGTCTTGAGGGCGAGTTGTCTTGAGGACGAGTTGTCTTGGGGGTGAGTTGTCTTGAGGATGAGTTGTCTTGGGGGCGAGTTGACTTGGGGGCGAGTTGTCTTGGGGGCGAGTTGTCCTGCATTCATTTTGACATGTTGTACACACATTTTATCAATTCAAAGAAATTTGAAGGCATCCAATTTCTTATGGCAAATAATAGCTAAAACTTCTCTTTAGGATTTTACTGCTTACATTCAGAATATAAAATACACACAGAACAGTCTGAGAACATGTAGCTATGAGATGGAGCCCACCTTTGAGAAGAACTTTTTGTCGGATCTAGCAGGGTTATAGGAGGCTAGATAGGCAGCTATCAGCAGGTACTTGGAATAATAAGGCAGTTCTACATGAGTCCTGGAGCTAAGCCCTTAAATAAAACATAATATTATATTATAACAAAAAGTGAAAACATTCATTGAGGAATTAATATCGGGTTTTCCCCCCAAACAAATTGAATCCGAACGAATATTTAACAAACACGATTCGTAAAAATGAGTTACAGCAAAATATATACTGTATAGCTGATTTTTTCCACAGGTCTAAAATTTGGCGATTTGCTGGCTCAAAGATATGCTAATAATTTTAGCAGAATAAATTTTGGCAGATAAGGAAGATCGAGGTATCTCTCTTGCAAATACTGAAGTCACAATTTGGGTATTTATTTCATAATTTGGGGAGTGATATCTCAGACGTTTTGCCGAAGACCCTCAGACTTTGAGATACAGATATTTTTGATTACTGTACGTCTTTTTTTTTTCTTTGAAAGATAATCTTTTAAAATTAATATTTTGTGTTTTGGCTAGGAAACACACGTTTCAACCCCATTCACTGACATATTCATATTTACACATGGAGATATTAAAAATGCTGAAGAACTGATAGATGCAATAAAATAAAATCCTTTTGACGTATACTAGAATAATTGTGGGCAGGTGGTTTATTTTCTTGCCTTGGGGTTAACACTATCATTGTAACCTGATAAATACATGTACATGTACAAATGCCAAAACCTTTGGAACTTCCTACCATGGATACATGTACATCCAGCAATTATAAAAACAAAATAAATAAACAAAACCTGGCTTTTTTTTTTTAAATTCACAGTTTTGAAATGCTTAAAAAAAATTTGT